>NC_092711.1:30463694-30763694 GCF_047496885.1 Scyliorhinus torazame | reverse complement strand
TGCTGAGGATGGATTTCTGCAGGTTGTGTTATTGGGAGGTGAATGGAGATGCTGAGGATGGGTTTCAGCAGGTTGTGTTATTGGAAGGGGAGTGGAGATGCTGAGGATGGTTTTCTGCAGGTTGTGTTATTGGGAGGTGAGTGTAGATGCTGAGGATGGGTTTCTGCAGGTTGTGTTATTGGAAGGTGAGTGAAGATGCTGAGGATGGGTTTCTGCAGGTTGTGTTATCGGGAGGTGAGTGAAGATGCTGAGGATGGGTTTCTGCAGGTTGTGTTATTGGAAGGTGAGAGGAGATGCTGAGGATGGGTTCTGCAGGTTGTGTTTTTGGGAGGTTAATGAAGATGCTGAGGATGGGTTTCAGCAGGTTGTGTTATTGAGAGGTGAGTGGAGGTGCTGAGGATGGATTTCTGCAGGTTGTGTTATTGGAAGGTGAGTGGAGATGCTGAGGATGGATTTCTGCAGGTTGTGTTATTGGGAGGTGAGTGGAGATGCTGATGAAGGTTTTCTGCAGGCTGTGTTACTGGAAGGTGAGTGTAGATGCTGAGGATGGATTTCTGCAGTTTGTGTTATTGGAAGGTTAGTGAAGAGGCTGAGGATGGGTTTCTGCAGGTTGTGTTATTGGGAGGTGAGTGGAGCTGCGAACGATGGATTTCTGCAGGTTGTGTTATTGCGAGGTGAGGGGAGATGCTGAGAATGGGTTTCTGCAGGTTGTGTTATTGGGAGGTGAGTGGAGATGCTGAGGATGGGTTTCTGCAGGTTGTGTTATTGGGAGGTGAGTGGAGATGCGAACGTAGATTTCTGCAGGTTGTGTTATTGGGAGGTGAGGGGAGATGCTGAGAATGGGTTTCTGCAGGTTGTGTTATTGGGAGGTGAGAGGAGATGCTGAAGATGGCTTTCTGCAGATTGTGTTATTGGAAGTTTAGTGAAGATGCTGAGGATGGATTTCTGCAGGTTGTGTTATTGGGAGGTGAGTGGAGATGCTGAGGATGTGTTTCTGCAGGTTGTGTTATTGGAAGGATAGTGAAGATGCTGAGGGTAGGTTTCTGCAGGTTGAGTTATTGGAAGGTTACTGGAGATGCTGACGATTGATTTCTGCAGGTTGTGTTATTGGGAGGTGAGTGGAGATGCTGAGGATGGATTCCTGCAGGTTGTGTTATTGGAAGGTGAGTGAAGATGCTGAGGATGGGTTTCTGCCGGTTGTGTTATTGGGAGGTGAGTGGAGATGCTGAGGATGGGTTTCAGCAGTTTGTGTCATTGGGAGGTGAGTGAAGATGCTGAGGATGGGTTTCTGCAGGTTCTGTTATTGGAAGGTGAGTGGAGATGCTGAGGATGGGTTCTGCAGGTTGTGTTTTTGGGAGGTTAATGAAGATGCTGAGGATGGGTTTCTGCAGTTTATGTTATTGGGAGGTGAGTGAAGATGCTGTGGACGGGTTTCTGCAGGTTGTGTTATTGGAAGGTGAGTGGAGATGCTGAGGATGGGTTTCTGCAGGTTATGTTATTGGAAGGTGAGTGAAGATGCTGAGGGTGGGTTTCTGCAGGTTGTGTTATCGGGAGGTGAGTGAAGATGCTGAGGATGGGTTTCTGCAGGTTGTCTTATTGGAAGGTGAGTAGAGATGCTGAGGATGGGTTCTGCAGGTTGTGTTTTTCGGAGGTGAGTGGAGATGCTGAGGATGGATTTCTGCAGGTTGTGTTACTGGAAGGTGAGTGGAGATGCTGAGGATGGATTTCTGAAGTTTGTGTTATTGGAAGGTTAATGAATAGGCTGAGGATGGGTTTATGCAGGTTGTGTTATTGGGGGGTGAGTGAAGAGGCTGAGGATGGGTTTCTGCAGGTTGTGTTATTGGAAGGTGAGTGGAGATGCTGAGGATGGGTTTCTGCAGGTTGTGTTATTGGGAGGTGAGTGGAGATGCGAACGATGGATTTCTGCAGGTTGTGTTATTGGGAGGTGAGGGGAGATGCTGAGAATGGGTTTCTGCAGGTTGTGTTATTGGGACGTGAGTGGAGATGCTGAGGATGGGTTTCTGCATGTTGTGTTATTGGGAGGTGAGTGGAGATGCGAACGTGGATTTCTGCAGGTTGTGTTACTGGGAGGTGAGTGGAGATGCGAACGATGGATTTCTGCAGGTTGTGTTATTGGAAGGTTAGTGAAGATGCTGAGGAAGGATTTCTGCAGTTTGTGTTATTGGGAGGTGAGTGGAGCTGCTGAGGATGGGTTTCTGCAGGTTGTGTTATTGGAAGGATATTGAAGATGCTGAGGGTAGGTTTCTGCAGGTTGAGTTATTGGAAGGTTAGTGGTGATGCTGACGATTGATTTCTGCAGGTTGTGTTATTGGGAGGTGAGTGGAGATGCTGAGGATGGATTTCTGCAGGTTGTGTTATTGGGAGGTGAATGGAGATGCTGAGGATGGGTTTCAGCAGGTTGTGTTATTGGAAGGGGAGTGGAGATGCTGAGGATGGTTTTCTGCAGATTGTGTTATTGGGAGGTGAGTGAAGATGCTGAGGATGGGTTTCTGCAGTTTGTGTTATTGGGAGGTGAGTGGAGATGCTGAGTATGGGTTTCTGCAGGTTGTGTTATTGGGAGGTGAGTGGAGATGCTGATGATGGTTTTCTGCAGGTTGTGTTACTGGAAGGTGAGTGTAGATGCTGAGGATGGATTTCTGCAGTTTGTGTTATTGGAAGGTTAGTGAAGAGGCTGAGGATGGGTTTATGCAGGTTGTGTTATTGGGGGGTGAGTGGAGATGCTGAGGATGGGTTTCTGCAGGTTGTGTTATTGGGAGGTGAGTGGAGATGCGAACGATGGATTTCTGCAGGTTGTGTTATTGGGAGGTGAGGGGAGATGCTGAGAATGGGTTTCTGCAGGTTGTGTTATTGGGAGGTGAGTGGAGATGCTGAGGATGGGTTTCTGCAGGTTGTGTTATTGGGAGGTGAGTGGAGATGCGAAAGTGGATTTCTGCAGGTTGTGTTATTGGGAGATGAGGGGAGATGCTGAGAATGGGTTTCTGCAGGTTGTGTTATTGGGAGGTGAGTGGAGATGCTGAGGATGGGTTTCTGCAGGTTGTGTTATTGGGAGGTGAGAGGAGATGCTTTGGATGGCTTTCTGCAGGTTGTGTTCTTGGGAGGTGAGTGAAGATGCTGACGATGGATTTCTGCAGGTTGTGGTATTGGGTGGTGAGTGGAGATGCTGAGGATGGGTTGCTGCAGATTGTGTTATTGGAAGGTTAGTGAAGATGCTGAGGATGGATTTCTGAAAGTTGTGTTATTGGAAGGTTAGTGTAGATGCTGACAATTGATTTCTGCAGGTTGTGTTATTGGGAGGTGAGTGGAGATGCTGAGGATGGATTTCTGCAGGTTGTGTTATTGGGAGGTGAATGGAGATGCTGAGGATGGGTTTCAGCAGGTTGTGTTATTGGAAGGGGAGTGGAGATGCTGAGGATGGTTTTCTGCAGGTTGTGTTATTGGGAGGTGAATGGAGATGCTGAGTATGGGTTTCTGCAGGTTGTGTTATTGGGAGGTGAGTGGAGATGCTGAGGATGGGTTTCTGCAGTTTGTTTTATTGGGAGGTGAGTGGAGATGCTGAGGATGGGTTTCTGCAGGTTGTGTTATTGGGAGGTGAGTGGAGATGCTGAAGATGGCTTTCTGCAGGCTGTGTTATTGGGAGGTGAGTGGAGATGCTGAGGATGGGTTGCTGCAGATTGTGTTATTGGAAGGTTAGTGAAGATGCTGAGGATGGATTATTGCAGGTTGTGTTATTGGGAGGTGAGTGGAGCTGCTGAGGATGGGTTTCTGCAGGTTGTGTTATTGGAAGGATAGTGAAGATGCTGAGGGTAGGTTTCTGCAGGTTGAGTTATTGCAAGGTTACTGGAGATGCTGACGATTGATTTCTGCAGGTTGTGTTATTGGGAGGTGAGTGGAGATGCTGAGGATGGATTCCTGCAGGTTGTGTTATTGGAAGGTGAGTGAAGATGCTGAGGATGGGTTTCTGCCGGTTGTGTTATTGGGAGGTGAGTGGGGATGCTGAGGATGGGTTTCAGCAGTTTGTGTCATTGGGAGGTGAGTGAAGATGCTGAGGATGGGTTTCTGCAGGTTGTGTTATTGGAAGGTGAGTGGAGATGCTGAAGATGGGTTCTGCAGGTTGTGTTTTTGGGAGGTTAATGAAGATGCTGAGGATGGGTTTCTGCAGTTTATGTTATTGGGAGATGAGTGAAGATGCTGTGGATGGGTTTCTGCAGGTTGTGTTATTTGAAGGTGAGTGGAGATGCTGAGGATGGGTTTCTGCAGGTTGTGTTATTGGAAGGTGAGTGGAGATGCTGAAGATGGGTTCTGCAGGTTGTGTTTTTGGGAGGTTAATGAAGATGCTGAGGATGGGTTTCTGCAGTTTATGTTATTGGGAGGTGAGTGAAGATGCTGTGGATGGGTTTCTGCAGGTTGTGTTATTTGAAGGTGAGTGGAGATGCTGAGGATGGATTTCTGCAGGTTGTGTTATTGGAAGGTGAATGGAGATGCTGAGGATGGATTTCTGCAGGTTGTGTTATTGGGAGGTGAATGGAGATGCTGAGGATGGGTTTCAGCAGGTTGTGTTATTGGAAGGGGAGTGGAGATGCTGAGGATGGTTTTCTGCAGGTTGTGTTATTGGGAGGTGAGTGTAGATGCTGAGGATGGGTTTCTGCAGGTTGTGTTATTGGAAGGTGAGTGAAGATGCTGAGGATGGGTTTCTGCAGGTTGTGTTATCGGGAGGTGAGTGAAGATGCTGAGGATGGGTTTCTGCAGGTTGTGTTATTGGAAGGTGAGAGGAGATGCTGAGGATGGGTTCTGCAGGTTGTGTTTTTGGGAGGTTAATGAAGATGCTGAGGATGGGTTTCAGCAGGTTGTGTTATTGAGAGGTGAGTGGAGGTGCTGAGGATGGATTTCTGCAGGTTGTGTTATTGGAAGGTGAGTGGAGATGCTGAGGATGGGTTTCTGCAGGTTCTGTTATTGGGAGGTGAGTGGAGATGCTGAGGATGGGTTTCTGCAGGTTGTGTTATTGGAAGGTGAGTGGAGATGCTGAGGATGGGTTTCTGCAGGTTGTGTTATTGGGAGGTGAGAGGAGATGCTGAGGATGGATTTCTGCAGGTTGTGTTATTGGGAGGTGAGTGGAGATGCTGATGAAGGTTTTCTGCAGGTTGTGTTACTGGAAGGTGAGTGTAGATGCTGAGGATGGATTTCTGCAGTTTGTGTTATTGGAAGGTTAGTGAAGAGGCTGAGGATGGGTTTATGCAGGTTGTGTTATTGGGGGGTGAGTGGAGATGCTGAGGATGGGTTTCTGCAGGTTGTGTTATTGGGAGGTGAGTGGAGCTGCGAATGATGGATTTCTGCAGGTTGTGTTATTGCGAGGTGAGGGGAGATGCTGAGAATGGGTTTCTGCAGGTTGTGTTATTGGGAGGTGAGTGGAGATGCTGAGGATGTGTTTCTGCAGGTTGTGTTATTGGGAGGTGAGTGGAGATGCGAACGTAGATTTCTGCAGGTTGTGTTATTGGGAGGTGAGGGGAGATGCTGAGAATGGGTTTCTGCAGGTTGTGTTATTGGGAGGTGAGAGGAGATGCTGAGGATGGGTTTCTGCAGGTTGTGTTATTGGGAGGTGAGAGGAGATGCTTTGGATGGGTTTCTGCAGGTTGTGTTATTGGGAGGTGAGTGAAGATGCTGACGATGGATTTCTGCAGGTTGTGTTATTGGGTGGTGAGTGGAGATGCTGAGGATGGGTTGCTGCAGATTGTGTTATTGGAAGGTTAGTGAAGATGCTGAGGATGGATTTCTGCAAGTTGTGTTATTGGAAGGTTAGTGGAGATGCTGACGATTGATTTCTGCAGGTTGTGTTATTGGGAGGTGAGTGGAGATGCTGAGGATGGATTTCTGCAGGTTGTGTTATTGGGAGGTGAATGGAGATGCTGAGGATGGGTTTCAGCAGGTTTTGTTATTGGAAGGGGAGTGGAGATGCTGAGGATGGTTTTCTGCAGGTTGTGTTATTGGGAGGTGAGTGGAGATGCTGAGAATGGGTTTCTGCAGGTTGTGTTATTGGGAGGTGAGTGGAGATGCTGTGGATGGGTTTCTGCAGGTTGTGTTATTGGGAGGTGAGTGGAGATGCTGAAGATGGCTTTCTGCAGATTGTGTTATTGGAAGTTTAGTGAAGATGCTGTGGATGGATTTCTGCAGGTTGTGTTATTGGGAGGTGAGTGGAGATGCTGAGGATGTGTTTCTGCAGGTTGTGTTATTGGAAGGATAGTGAAGATGCTGAGGGTAGGTTTCTGCAGGTTGAGTTATTGGAAGGTTACTGGAGATGCTGACGATTGATTTCTGCAGGTTGTGTTATTGGGAGGTGAGTGGAGATGCTGAGGATGGATTCCTGCAGGTTGTGTTATTGGAAGGTGAGTGAAGATGCTGAGGATGGGTTTCTGCCGGTTGTGTTAATAGGAGGTGAGTGGAGATGCTGAGGATGGGTTTCAGCAGTTTGTGTCATTGGGAGGTGAGTGAAGATTCTGAGGATGGGTTTCTGCAGGTTGTGTTATTGGAAGGTGAGTGGAGATGCTGAGGATGGGTTCTGCAGGTTGTGTTTTTGGGAGGTTAATGAAGATGCTGAGGATGGGTTTCTGCAGTTTATGTTATTGGGAGGTGAGTGAAGATGCTGTGGACGGGTTTCTGCAGGTTGTGTTATTGGAAGGTGAGTGGAGATGCTGAGGATGGGTTTCTGCAGGTTGTGTTATTGGAAGGTGAGTGAAGATGCTGAGGATGGGTTTCTGCAGGTTGTGTTTTTCGGAGGTGAGTGGAGATGCTGAGGATGGATTTCTGCAGGTTGTGTTACTGGAAGGTGAGTGGAGATGCTGAGGATGGATTTCTGAAGTTTGTGCTATTGGAAGGTTAGTGAATAGGCTGAGGATGGGTTTATGCATGTTGTGTTATTGGGGGGTGAGTGAAGAGGCTGAGGATGGGTTTCTGCAGGTTGTGTTATTGGAAGGTGAGTGGAGATGCTGAGGATGGGTTTCTGCAGGTTGTGTTATTGGGAGGTGAGTGGAGATGCGAACGATGGATTTCTGCAGGTTGTGTTATTGGGAGGTGAGGGGAGATGCTGAGAATGGGTTTCTGCAGGTTGTGTTATTGGGAGGTGAGTGGAGATGCTGAGGATGGGTTTCTGCAGGTTGTGTTATTGGGAGGTGAGTGGAGATGCGAACGTGGATTTCTGCAGGTTGTGTTATTGGGAGGTGAGTGGAGATGCGAACGATGGATTTCTGCAGGTTGCGTTATTGGAAGGTTAGTGAAGATGCTGAGGATGGATTTCTGCAGGTTGTGTTATTGGGAGGTGAGTGGAGCTGCTGAGGATGGGTTTCTGCAGGTTGTGTTATTGGAAGGATAGTGAAGATGCTGAGGGTAGGTTTCTGCGGGTTGAGTTATTGGAAGGTGAGTGGAGATGCTGACGATTGATTTCTGCAGGTTGTGTTATTGGGAGGTGAGTGGAGATGCTGAGGATGGATTTCTGCAGGTTGTGTTATTGGGAGGTGAATGGAGATGCTGAGGATGGGTTTCAGCAGGTTGTGTTATTGGAAGGGGAGTGGAGATGCTGAGGATGGTTTTCTGCAGATTGTGTTATTGGGAGGTGAGTGAAGATGCTGAGGATGGGTTTCTGCAGTTTGTGTTATTGGGAGGTGAGTGGAGATGCTGAGTATGGGTTTCTGCAGGTTGTGTTATTGGGAGGTGAGTGGAGATGCTGATGATAGTTTTCTGCAGGTTGTGTTACTGGAAGGTGAGTGTAGATGCTGAGGATGGATTTCTGCAGTTTGTGTTATTGGAAGGTTAGTGAAGGGGCTGAGGATGTGTTTATGCAGGTTGTGTTATTGGGGGGTGAGTGGAAATGCTGAGGATGGGTTTCTGCAGGTTGTGTTATTGGGAGGTGAGTGGAGATGCGAACGATGGATTTCTGCAGGTTGTGTTATTGGGAGGTGAGGGGAGATGCTGAGAATGGGTTTCTGCAGGTTGTGTTATTGGGAGGTGAGTGGAGATGCTGAGGATGGGTTTCTGCAGGTTGTGTTATTGGGAGGTGAGTGGAGATGCGAAAGTGGATTTCTGCAGGTTGTGTTATTGGGAGATGAGGGGAGATGTTGAGAATGGGTTTCTGCAGGTTGTGTTATTGGGAGGTGAGTGGAGATGCTGAGGATGGGTTTCTGCAGGTTGTGTTATTGGGAGGTGAGAGGAGATGCTTTGGATGGCTTTCTGCAGGTTGTGTTATTGGGAGGTGAGTGAAGATGCTGACGATGGATTTCTGCAGGTTGTGGTATTGGGTGGTGAGTGGAGATGCTGAGGATGGGTTGCTGCAGATTGTGTTATTGGAAGGTTAGTGAAGATGCTGAGGATGGATTTCTGCAAGTTGTGTTATTGGAAGGTTAGTGTAGATGCTGACAATTGATTTCTGCAGGTTGTGTTATTGGGAGGTGAGTGGAGATGCTGAGGATGGATTTCTGCAGGTTGTGTTATTGGGAGGTGAATGGAGATGCTGAGGATGGGTTTCAGCAGGTTGTGTTATTGGAAGGGGAGTGGAGATGCTGAGGATGGTTTTCTGCAGGTTGTGTTATTGGGAGGTGAATGGAGATGCTGAGTATGGGTTTCTGCAGGTTGTGTTATTGGGAGGTGAGTGGAGATGCTGAGGATGGGTTTCTGCAGTTTGTGTTATTGGGAGGTGAGTGGAGATGCTGAGGATGGGTTTCTGCAGGTTGTGTTATTGGGAGGTGAGTGGAGATGCTGAAGATGGCTTTCTGCAGGCGGTGTTATTGGGAGGTGAGTGGAGATGCTGAGGATGGGTTGCTGCAGATTGTGTTATTGGAAGGTTAGTGAAGATGCTGAGGATGGATTATTGCAGGTTGTGTTATTGGGAGGTGAGTGGAGCTGCTGAGGATGGGTTTCTGTAGGTTGGGTTATTGGAAGGATAGTGAAGATGCTGAGGGTAGGTTTCTGCAGGTTGAGTTATTGGAAGGTTAGTGGAGATGCTGACGATTGATTTCTGCAGGTTGTGTTATTGGGAGGTGAGTGGAGATGCTGAGGATGGATTTCTGCAGGTTGTGTTATTGGGAGGTGAATGGAGATGCTGAGGATGGGTTTCAGCAGGTTGTGTTATTGGAAGGGGAGTGGAGATGCTGAGGATGGTTTTCTGCAGGTTGTGTTATTGGGAGGTGAGTGAAGATGCTGAGGATGGGTTTCTGCAGTTTGTGTTATTGGGAGGTGAGTGGAGATGCTGAGTATGGGTTTCTGCAGGTTGTGTTATTGGAAGGTTAGAGAAGAGGCTGAGGATGGGTTTATGCAGGTTGTGTTATTGGGGGGTGAGTGGAGATGCTGAGGATGGGTTTCTGCAGGTTGTGTTATTGGGTGGTGAGTGGAGATGCGAACGATGGATTTCTGCAGGTTGTGTTATTGGGAGGTGAGGGGAGATGCTGAGAATGGGTTTCTGCAGGTTGTGTTATTGCGAGGTGAGTGGAGATGCTGAGGATGGGTTTCTGCATGTTGTGTTATTGGGAGGTGAGTGGAGATGCGAAAGTGGATTTCTGCAGGTTGTGTTATTGGGAGATGAGGGGAGAGGCTGAGAATGGGTTTCTGCAGGTTGTGTTATTGGGAGGTGAGTGGAGATGCTGAGGATGGGTTTCTGCAGGTTGTGTTATTGGGAGGTGAGTGAAGATGCTGAGGATGGCTTTCTGCAGGTTGTGTTATTGGGAGGTGAGTGAAGATGCTGACGATGGATTTCTGCAGGTTGTGTTATTGGGTGGTGAGTGGAGATGCTGAGGATGGGTTGCTGCAGATTGTGTTATTGGAAGGTTAGTGAAGATGCTGAGGATGGATTTCTGCAAGTTGTGTTATTGGAAGGTTAGTGTAGATGCTGACAATTGATTTCTGCAGGTTGTTTTATTGGGAGTTGGGTGGAGATGCTGAGGATGGATTTCTGCAGGTTGTGTTATTAGGAGGTGAATGGAGATGCTGAGGATGGGTTTCAGCAGGTTGTGTTATTGGAAGGGGAGTGGAGATGCTGAGGATGGTTTTCTGCAGGTTGTGTTATTGGGAGGTGAGTGGAGATGCTGAGGATGGGTTTCTGCAGGTTGTGTTATTGGGAGGTGAGTGGAGATGCTGAGGATGGATTTCTGCAGGTTGTGTTATTGGGAGGTGAGTGGAGCTGCTGAGGATGGGTTTCTGCAGGTTGTGTTATTGGAAGGATAGTGAAGATGCTGAGGGTAGGTTTCTGCAGGTTGAGTTATTGGAAGGTTACTGGAGATGCTGACGATTGATTTCTGCAGGTTGTGTTATTGGGAGGTGAGTGGAGATGCTGAGGATGGATTCCTGCAGGTTGTGTTATTGGAAGGTGAGTGAAGATGCTGAGGATGGGTTTCTGCCGGTTGTGTTATTGGGAGGTGAGTGGGGATGCTGAGGATGGGTTTCAGCAGTTTGTGTCATTGGGAGGTGAGTGAAGATGCTGAGGATGGGTTTCTGCAGGTTGTGTTATTGGAAGGTGAGTGGAGATGCTGAAGATGGGTTCTGCAGGTTGTGTTTTTGGGAGGTTAATGAAGATGCTGAGGATGGGTTTCTGCAGTTTATGTTATTGGGAGGTGAGTGAAGATGCTGTGGATGGGTTTCTGCAGGTTGTGTTATTTGAAGGTGAGTGGAGATGCTGAGGATGGGTTTCTGCAGGTTGTGTTATTGGAAGGTGAGTGAAGATGCTGAGGATGGGTTTCTGCAGGTTGTGTTATCGGGAGGTGAGTGGAGATGCTGAGGATGGGTTTCTGCAGTTTGTGTTATTGGGAGGTGAGTGGAGATGCTGAGGATGGGTTTCTACAGGTTGTGTTATTGGGAGGTGAGTGGAGATGCTGCAGATGGCTTTCTGCAGGCTGTGTTATTGGGAGGTGAGTGGAGATGCTGAGGATGGGTTGCTGCAGATTGTGTTATTGGAAGGTTAGTGAAGATGCTGAGGATGGATTATTGCAGGTTGTGTTATTGGGAGGTGAGTGGAGCTGCTGAGGATGGGCTTCTGCAGGTTGTGTTATTGGAAGGATAGTGAAGATGCTGAGGGTAGGTTTCTGCAGGTTGAGTTATTGGAAGGTTAGTGGAGATGCTGACGATTGATTTCTGCAGGTTGTGTTATTGGGAGGTGAGTGGAGATGCTGAGGATGGATTTCTGCAGGTTGTGTTATTGGGAGGTGAATGGAGATGCTGAGGATGGGTTTCAGCAGGTTGTGTTATTGGAAGGGGAGTGGAGATGCTGAGGATGGGTTTCTGCAGGTTGTGTTATTGGGAGGTGAGTGGAGATGCGAAAGTGGATTTCTGCAGGTTGTGTTATTGGGAGATGAGGGGAGATGTTGAGAATGGGTTTCTGCAGGTTGTGTTATTGGGAGGTGAGTGGAGATGCTGAGGATGGGTTTCTGCAGGTTGTGTTATTGGGAGGTGAGAGGAGATGCTTTGGATGGCTTTCTGCAGGTTGTGTTATTGGGAGGTGAGTGAAGATGCTGACGATGGATTTCTGCAGGTTGTGGTATTGGGTGGTGAGTGGAGATGCTGAGGATGGGTTGCTGCAGATTGTGTTATTGGAAGGTTAGTGAAGATGCTGAGGATGGATTTCTGCAAGTTGTGTTATTGGAAGGTTAGTGTAGATGCTGACAATTGATTTCTGCAGGTTGTGTTATTGGGAGGTGAGTGGAGATGCTGAGGATGGATTTCTGCAGGTTGTGTTATTGGGAGGTGAATGGAGATGCTGAGGATGGGTTTCAGCAGGTTGTGTTATTGGAAGGGGAGTGGAGATGCTGAGGATGGTTTTCTGCAGGTTGTGTTATTGGGAGGTGAATGGAGATGCTGAGTATGGGTTTCTGCAGGTTGTGTTATTGGGAGGTGAGTGGAGATGCTGAGGATGGGTTTCTGCAGTTTGTGTTATTGGGAGGTGAGTGGAGATGCTGAGGATGGGTTTCTGCAGGTTGTGTTATTGGGAGGTGAGTGGAGATGCTGAAGATGGCTTTCTGCAGGCGGTGTTATTGGGAGGTGAGTGGAGATGCTGAGGATGGGTTGCTGCAGATTGTGTTATTGGAAGGTTAGTGAAGATGCTGAGGATGGATTATTGCAGGTTGTGTTATTGGGAGGTGAGTGGAGCTGCTGAGGATGGGTTTCTGTAGGTTGGGTTATTGGAAGGATAGTGAAGATGCTGAGGGTAGGTTTCTGCAGGTTGAGTTATTGGAAGGTTAGTGGAGATGCTGACGATTGATTTCTGCAGGTTGTGTTATTGGGAGGTGAGTGGAGATGCTGAGGATGGATTTCTGCAGGTTGTGTTATTGGGAGGTGAATGGAGATGCTGAGGATGGGTTTCAGCAGGTTGTGTTATTGGAAGGGGAGTGGAGATGCTGAGGATGGTTTTCTGCAGGTTGTGTTATTGGGAGGTGAGTGAAGATGCTGAGGATGGGTTTCTGCAGTTTGTGTTATTGGGAGGTGAGTGGAGATGCTGAGTATGGGTTTCTGCAGGTTGTGTTATTGGAAGGTTAGAGAAGAGGCTGAGGATGGGTTTATGCAGGTTGTGTTATTGGGGGGTGAGTGGAGATGCTGAGGATGGGTTTCTGCAGGTTGTGTTATTGGGTGGTGAGTGGAGATGCGAACGATGGATTTCTGCAGGTTGTGTTATTGGGAGGTGAGGGGAGATGCTGAGAATGGGTTTCTGCAGGTTGTGTTATTGCGAGGTGAGTGGAGATGCTGAGGATGGGTTTCTGCAGGTTGTGTTATTGGGAGGTGAGTGGAGATGCGAAAGTGGATTTCTGCAGGTTGTGTTATTGGGAGATGAGGGGAGAGGCTGAGAATGGGTTTCTGCAGGTTGTGTTATTGGGAGGTGAGTGGAGATGCTGAGGATGGGTTTCTGCAGGTTGTGTTATTGGGAGGTGAGTGAAGATGCTGAGGATGGCTTTCTGCAGGTTGTGTTATTGGGAGGTGAGTGAAGATGCTGACGATGGATTTCTGCAGGTTGTGTTATTGGGTGGTGAGTGGAGATGCTGAGGATGGGTTGCTGCAGATTGTGTTATTGGAAGGTTAGTGAAGATGCTGAGGATGGATTTCTGCAAGTTGTGTTATTGGAAGGTTAGTGTAGATGCTGACAATTGATTTCTGCAGGTTGTTTTATTGGGAGTTGGGTGGAGATGCTGAGGATGGATTTCTGCAGGTTGTGTTATTAGGAGGTGAATGGAGATGCTGAGGATGGGTTTCAGCAGGTTGTGTTATTGGAAGGGGAGTGGAGATGCTGAGGATGGTTTTCTGCAGGTTGTGTTATTGGGAGGTGAGTGGAGATGCTGAGGATGGGTTTCTGCAGGTTGTGTTATTGGGAGGTGAGTGGAGATGCTGAGGATGGATTTCTGCAGGTTGTGTTATTGGGAGGTGAGTGGAGCTGCTGAGGATGGGTTTCTGCAGGTTGTGTTATTGGAAGGATAGTGAAGATGCTGAGGGTAGGTTTCTGCAGGTTGAGTTATTGGAAGGTTACTGGAGATGCTGACGATTGATTTCTGCAGGTTGTGTTATTGGGAGGTGAGTGGAGATGCTGAGGATGGATTCCTGCAGGTTGTGTTATTGGAAGGTGAGTGAAGATGCTGAGGATGGGTTTCTGCCGGTTGTGTTATTGGGAGGTGAGTGGGGATGCTGAGGATGGGTTTCAGCAGTTTGTGTCATTGGGAGGTGAGTGAAGATGCTGAGGATGGGTTTCTGCAGGTTGTGTTATTGGAAGGTGAGTGGAGATGCTGAAGATGGGTTCTGCAGGTTGTGTTTTTGGGAGGTTAATGAAGATGCTGAGGATGGGTTTCTGCAGTTTATGTTATTGGGAGGTGAGTGAAGATGCTGTGGATGGGTTTCTGCAGGTTGTGTTATTTGAAGGTGAGTGGAGATGCTGAGGATGGGTTTCTGCAGGTTGTGTTATTGGAAGGTGAGTGAAGATGCTGAGGATGGGTTTCTGCAGGTTGTGTTATCGGGAGGTGAGTGGAGATGCTGAGGATGGGTTTCTGCAGTTTGTGTTATTGGGAGGTGAGTGGAGATGCTGAGGATGGGTTTCTACAGGTTGTGTTATTGGGAGGTGAGTGGAGATGCTGCAGATGGCTTTCTGCAGGCTGTGTTATTGGGAGGTGAGTGGAGATGCTGAGGATGGGTTGCTGCAGATTGTGTTATTGGAAGGTTAGTGAAGATGCTGAGGATGGATTATTGCAGGTTGTGTTATTGGGAGGTGAGTGGAGCTGCTGAGGATGGGCTTCTGCAGGTTGTGTTATTGGAAGGATAGTGAAGATGCTGAGGGTAGGTTTCTGCAGGTTGAGTTATTGGAAGGTTAGTGGAGATGCTGACGATT
Source organism: Scyliorhinus torazame (assembly GCF_047496885.1). Lineage (NCBI taxonomy): Eukaryota > Metazoa > Chordata > Chondrichthyes > Carcharhiniformes > Scyliorhinidae > Scyliorhinus > Scyliorhinus torazame. Next base: position 30,749,344 of record NC_092711.1, on the reverse strand, counting down.
GATTTCTGCAGGTTGTGTTATTGGGAGGTGAGTGGAGATGCTGAGGATGGATTTCTGCAGGTTGTGTTATTGGGAGGTGAATGGAGATGCTGAGGATGGGTTTCAGCAGGTTGTGTTATTGGAAGGGGAGTGGAGATGCTGAGGATGGTTTTCTGCAGGTTGTGTTATTGGGAGGTGTGTGAAGATGCTGAGGATGGGTTTCTGCAGTTTGTGTTATTGGGAGGTGAGTGGAGATGCTGAGTATGGGTTTCTGCAGGTTGTGTTATTGGGAGGTGAGTGGAGATGCTGATGATGGTTTTCTGCAGGTTGTGTTACTGGAAGGTGAGTGTAGATGCTGAGGATGGATTTCTGCAGTTTGTGTTATTGGAAGGTTAGTGAAGAGGCTGAGGATGGGTTTATGCAGGTTGTGTTATTGGGGGGTGAGTGGAGATGCTGAGGATGGGTTTCTGCAGGTTGTGTTATTGGGAGGTGAGTGGAGATGCGAACGATGGATTTCTGCAGGTTGTGTTATTGGGAGGTGAGGGGAGATGCTGAGAATGGGTTTCTGCAGGTTGTGTTATTGCGAGGTGAGTGGAGATGCTGAGGATGGGTTGCTGCAGATTGTGTTATTGGAAGGTTAGTGAAGATGCTGAGGATGGATTATTGCAGGTTGTGTTATTGGGAGGTGAGTGGAGCTGCTGAGGATGGGTTTCTGCAGGTTGTGTTATTGGAAGGATAGTGAAGATGCTGAGGGTAGGTTTCTGCAGGTTGAGTTATTGGAAGGTTAGTGGAGATGCTGACGATTGATTTCTGCAGGTTGTGTTATTGGGAGGTGAGTGGAGATGCTGAGGATGGATTTCTGCAGGTTGTGTTATTGGGAGGTGAATGGAGATGCTGAGGATGGGTTTCAGCAGGTTGTGTTATTGGAAGGGGAGTGGAGATGCTGAGGATGGTTTTCTGCAGGTTGTGTTATTGGGAGGTGAGTGAAGATGCTGAGGATGGGTTTCTGCAGTTTGTGTTATTGGGAGGTGAGTGGAGATGCTGAGTATGGGTTTCTGCAGGTTGTGTTATTGGGAGGTGAGTGGAGATGCTGATGATGTTTTTCTGCAGGTTGTGTTACTGGACGGTGAGTGTAGATGCTGAGGATGGATTTCTGCAGTTTGTGTTATTGGAAGGTTAGTGAAGAGGCTGAGGATGGGTTTATGCAGATTGTGTTATTGGGGGGTGAGTGGAGATGCTGAGGATGGGTTTCTGCAGGTTGTGTTATTGGGAGGTGAGTGGAGATGCGAACGATGGATTTCTGCAGGTTGTGTTATTGGGAGGTGAGGGGAGATGCTGAGAATGGGTTTCTGCAGGTTGTGTTATTGCGAGGTGAGTGGAGATGCTGAGGATGGGTTTCTGCAGGTTGTGTTATTGGGAGGTGAGTGGAGATGCGAAAGTGGATTTCTGCAGGTTGTGTTATTGGGAGATGAGGGGAGAGGCTGAGAATGGGTTTCTGCAGGTTGTGTTATTGGGAGGTGAGTGGAGATGCTGAGGATGGGTTTCTGCAGGTTGTGTTATTGGGAGGTGAGAGGAGATGCTTTGGATGGCTTTCTGCAGGTTGTGTTATTGGGAGGTGAGTGAAGATGCTGACGATGGATTTCTGCAGGTTGTGTTATTGGGTGGTGAGTGGAGATGCTGAGGATGGGTTGCTGCAGATTGTGTTATTGGAAGGTTAGTGAAGATGCTGAGGATGGATTTCTGCAAGTTGTGTTATTGGAAGGTTAGTGTAGATGCTGACAATTGATTTCTGCAGGTTGTTTTATTGGGAGGTGAGTGGAGATTCTGAGGATGGATTTCTGCAGGTTGTGTTATTGGGAGGTGAATGGAGATGCTGAGGATGGGTTTCAGCAGGTTGTGTTATTGGAAGGGGAGTGGAGATGCTGAAGATGGCTTTCTGCAGGCTGTGTTATTGGGAGGTGAGTGGAGATGCTGAGGATGGGTTGCTGCAGATTGTGTTATTGGAATGTTAGTGAAGATGCTGAGGATGGATTTCTGCAGGTTGTGTTATTGGGAGGTGAGTGGAGCTGCTGAGGATGGGTTTCTGCAGGTTGTGTTATTGGAAGGATAGTGAAGATGCTGAGGGTAGGTTTCTGCAGGTTGAGTTATTGGAAGGTTACTGGAGATGCTGACGATTGATTTCTGCAGGTTGTGTTATTGGGAGGTGAGTGGAGATGCTGAGGATGGATTCCTGCAGGTTGTGTTATTGGGAGGTGAGTGAAGATGCTGAGGATGGGTTTCTGCCGGTTGTGTGATTGGGAGGTGAGTGGGGATGCTGAGGATGGGTTTCAGCAGTTTATGTCATTGGGAGGAGAGTGAAGATGCTGAGGATGGGTTTCTGCAGGTTGTGTTATTGGAAGGTGAGTGGAGATGCTGAAGATGGGTTCTGCAGGTTGTGTTTTTGGGAGGTTAATGAAGATGCTGAGGATGGGTTTCTGCAGTTTATGTTATTGGGAGGTGAGTGAAGATGCTGTGGATGGGTTTCTGCAGGTTGTGTTATTTGAAGGTGAGTGGAGATGCTGAGGATGGGTTTCTGCAGGTTGTGTTATTGGAAGGTGAGTGAAGATGCTGAGGATGGGTTTCTGCAGGTTGTGTTATCGGGAGGTGAGTGAAGATGCTGAGGATGGGTTTCAGCAGTTTGTGTCATTGGGAGGTGAGTGAAGATGCTGAGGATGGGTTTCTGCAGGTTGTGTTATTGGAAGGTGAGTGGAGATGCTGAGGATGGGTTCTGCAGGTTGTGTTTTTGGGAGGTTAATGAAGATGCTGAGGATGGGTTTCTGCAGTTTATGTTATTGGGAGGTGAGTGAAGGTGCTGTGGATGGGTTTCTGCAGGTTGTGTTATTGGAAGATGAGTGGAGATGCTGAGGATGGGTTTCTGCAGGTTGTGTTATTGGAAGGTGAGTGAAGATGCTGAGGATGGTTTTCTGCAGGTTGTGTTATCGGGAGGTGAGTGAAGATGCTGAGGATGGGTTTCTGCAGGTTGTCTTATTGGAAGGTGAGTGGAGATGCTGCGGATGGGTTCTGCAGATTGTGTTTTTCGGAGGTGAGTGGAGATGCTGAGGATGGATTTCTGCAGGTTGTGTTACTGGAAGGTGAGTGGAGATGCTGAGGATGGATTTCTGCAGTTTGTGTTATTGGAAGGTTAGTGAATAGGCTGAGGATGGGTTTTTTTTTTAAGTTTACAGCATGGAAACAGGCCCTTCGGCCCAACCAGTCCATGCCGCCCAGTTTTTACCATTAAGCTAGTCCCAGTTGCCCGCACTTGGCCCATAACCCTCTATACCCATCTTGCCCATGTAACCATCTCAATGCTTTTTGAAAGACACAATTGTACCCGCTTCTACTACTACCTCTGGCAGCCCATTCCAGACACTCACTACCCTCTGAGTGAAGAAATTGCCCCTCTGGGCCCTTCTGAATCTCTCCCCTCTCACCTTAAACCTATACCCTCTAGTTTTAGACTCCCCTACCTTTGGGAAAAGATGTTGACTATCTACCTTATCTATGCCCCTCATTATTTTATAGACCTCTATAAGATCACCCCTAAGCCTCCTACGCTCCAGGGAAAAAAGTCCCAGTCTATCCAGCCTCTCCTTATAACTCAAACCATCAAGTCCCGGCAACATCCTAGTAAATCTTTTCTGCACTCTTTCTAGTTTAATAATATCCTTTCTATAATAGGGTGACCAGAACTGCACACAGTATTCCAAGTGTGGCCGTACCAATGTCTTGTACAACTTCAACAAGACGTCCCAACCCGTTTATGTTATTGGGAGGTGAGTGAAGATGCTGTGGATGGGTTTCTGCAGGTTGTGTTATTGGAAGGTGAGTGGAGATGCTGAGGATGGGTTTCTGCAGGTTGTGTTATTGGAAGGTGAGTGAAGATGCTGAGGATGGGTTTCTGCAGGTTGGATTTCTGCAGGTTGTGTTATTGGGAGGTGAGGGGAGATGCTGAGAATGGGTTTCTGCAGGTTGTGTTATTGGGAGGTGAGTGGAGATGCTGAGGATGGGTTTCTGTAGGTTGTGTTATTGGGAGGTGAGTGGAGATGCAAACGTGGATTTCTGCAGGTTGTGTTATTGGGAGGTGAGAGGAGATGCTGACGATGGATTTCTGCAGGTTGTGTTATTGGGTGGTGAGTGGAGATGCTGAGGATGGGTTGCTGCAGATTGTGTTATTGGAAGGTTAGTGAAGTTGCTGAGGAAGGATTTCTGCAGGTTGTGTTATTGGGAGGTGAGTGGAGCTGCTGAGGATGGGTTTCTGCAGGTTGTGTTATTGGAAGGATAGTGAAGATGCTGAGGGTAGGTTTCTGCAGGTTGAGTTATTGGAAGGTTAGTGGAGATGCTGACGATTGATTTCTGCAGGTTGTGTTATTGGGAGGTGAGTGGAGATGCTGAGGATGGATTTCTGCAGGTTGTGTTATTGGGAGGTGAATGGAGATGCTGAGGATGGGTTTCAGCAGGTTGTGTTATTGGAAGGGGAGTGGAGATGCTGAGGATGGTTTTCTGCAGGTTGTGTTATTGGGAGGTGAGTGGAGATGCTGAGTATGGGTTTCTGCAGGTTGTGTTATTGGGAGGTGAGTGGAGATGCTGATGATGGTTTTCTGCAGGTTGTGTTACTGGAAGGTGAGTGTAGATGCTGAGGATGGATTTCTGCAGTTTGTGTTATTGGAAGGTTAGTGAAGAGGCTGAGGATGGGTTTATGCAGGTTGTGTTATTGGGGGGTGAGTGGAGATGCTGAGGATGGGTTTCTGCAGGTTGTGTTTTTGGGAGGTGAGTGGAGATGCGAACGATGGATTTCTGCAGGTTGTGTTATTGGGAGGTGAGGGGAGATGCTGAGAATGGGTTTCTGCAGGTTGTGTTATTGGGAGGTGAGTGGAGATGCTGAGGATGGGTTTCTGCAGGCTGTGTTGTTGGGAGGTGAGTGGAGATGCGAAAGTGGATTTCTGCAGGTTGTGTTATTGGGAGGTGAGGGGAGATGCTGAGAATGGGTTTCTGCAGGTTGTGTTATTGGGAGGTGAGTGGAGATGCTGAGGATGGGTTTCTGCAGGTTGTGTTATTGGGAGGTGAGAGGAGATGCTTTGGATGGGTTTCTGCAGGTTGTGTTATTGGGAGGTGAGTGAAGATGCTGACGATGGATTTCTGCAGGTTGTGTTATTGGGTGGTGAGTGGAGATGCTGAGGGTGGGTTGCTGCAGATTGTGTTATTGGAAGGTGAGTGAAGATGCTGAGGATGGATTTCTGCAAGTTGTGTTATTGGAAGGTTAGTGTATATGCTGACAATTGATTTCTGCATGTTGTGTTATTGGGAGGTGAGTGGAGATGCTGAGGATGGATTTCTGCAGGTTGTGTTATTGGGAGGTGAATGGAGATGCTGAGGATGGGTTTCAGCAGGTTGTGTTATTGGAAGGGGAGTGGAGATGCTGAGGATGGTTTTCTGCAGGTTGTGTTATTGGGAGGTGAGTGGAGATGCTGAGGATGGGTTTCTGAAGGTTGTGTTATTGGGAGGTGAGTGGAGATGCTGAGGATGGGTTTCTGCAGGTTGTGTTATTGGGAGGTGAGTGGAGATGCTGAAGATGGCTTTCTGCAGGCTGTGTTATTGGGAGGTGAGTGGAGATGCTGAGGATGGGTTGCTGCAGATTGTGTTATTGGAAGGTTAGTGAAGATGCTGAGGATGGAATCTGCAGGTTGTGTTATTGGGAAGTGAGTGGAGCTTCTGAGGATGGGTTTCTGCAGGTTGTGTTATTGGAAGGATAGTGAAGATGCTGAGGGTAGGTTTCTGCAGGTTGAGTTATTGGAAGGTTACTGGAGATGCTGACGATTGATTTCTGCAGGTTGTGTTATTGGGAGGTGAGTGGAGATGCTGAGGATGGATTCCTGCAGGTTGTGTTATTGGAAGGTGAGTGAAGATGCTGAGGATGGGTTTCTGCAGGTTGTGTTATTGGGAGTTGAGTGACCATTCTGAGAATGGGTTTCAGCAGTTTTTGTCATTGGGAGGTGAGTGAAGATGCAGTGGATGGGTTTCTGCAGGTTGTGTTATTTGAAGGTGAGTGGAGATGCTGAGGATCGGTTTCTGCAGGTTGTGTTATTGGAAGGTGAGTGAAGATGCTGAGGATGGGTTTCTGCAGGTTGTGTTATCGGGAGGTGAGTGAAGATGCTGAGGATGGGTTTCTGCAGGTTGTCTTATTGGAAGGTGAGTGGAGATGCTGAGGATGGGTTCTGCAGGTTGTGTTTTTCGGAGGTGAGTGGAGATGCTGAGGATGGATTTCTGCAGGTTGTGTTATTGGGAGATGCTGATGATGGCTTTCTGCAAGTTGTGTTAATGGAAGGTGAGTGGAGATGCTGAGGATGGATTTCTGCAGTTTGTGTTATTGGAAGGTTAGTGAAGAGGCTGAGGATGGGTTTATGCAGGTTGTGTTATTGGGGGGTGAGTGAAGAGGCTGAGGATGGGTTTCTGCAGGTTGTGTTATTGGAAGGTGAGTGGAGATGCTGAGGATGGGTTGCTGCAGATTGTGTTATTGGAAGGTGAGTGAAGATGCTGAGGATGGATTTCTGCAAGTTGTGTTATTGGAAGGTTAGTGTAGATGCTGACAATTGATTTCTGCAGGTTGTGTTATTGGGAGGTGAGTGGAGATGCTGAGGATGGATTTCTGCAGGTTGTGTTATTGGGAGGTGAGTGGAGATGCGAACGATGGATTTCTGCAGGTTGTGTTATTGGGAGGTGAGGGGAGATGCTGAGAATGGGTTTCTGCAGGTTTTGTTATTGGGAGGTGAGTGGAGATGCTGAGGATGGGTTTCTGCAGGTTGTGTTATTGGGAGGTGAGTGGAGATGCGAAAGTGGATTTCTGCAGGTTGTGTTATTGGGAGATGAGGGGAGATGCTGAGAATGGGTTTCTGCAGGTTGTGTTATTGGGAGGTGAGTGGAAATGCTGAGGATGGGTTTCTGCAGGTTGTGTTATTGGGAGGTGAGAGGAGATGCTTTGGATGGCTTTCTGCAGGTTGTGTTATTGGGAGGTGAGTGAAGATGCTGACGATGGATTTCTGCAGGTTGTGTTATTGGGTGGTGAGTGGAGATGCTGAGGATGGGTTGCTGCAGATTGTGTTATTGGAAGGTTAGTGAAGATGCTGAGGATGGATTTCTGCAAGTTGTGTTATTGGAAGGTTAGTGTAGATGCTGACAATTGATTTCTGCAGGTTGTTTTATTGGGAGGTGAGTGGAGATGCTGAGGATGGATTTCTGCAGGTTGTGTTATTGGGAGGTGAATGGAGATGCTGAGGATGGGTTTCAGCAGGTTGTGTTGTTGGAAGGGGAGTGGAGATGCTGAGGATGGTTTTCTGCAGGTTGTATTATTGGGAGGTGAATGGAGATGCTGAGTATGGGTTTCTGCAGGTTGTGTTATTGGGAGGTGAGTGGAGATGCTGAGGATGGGTTTCTGCAGGTTGTGTTATTGGGAGGTGAGTGGAGATGCTGAAGATGGCTTTCTGCAGGCTGTGTTATTGGGAGGTGAGTGGAGATGCTGAGGATGGGTTGCTGCAGATTGTGTTATTGGAAGTTTAGTGAAGATGCTGAGTATGGATTTCTGCAGGTTGTGTTATTGGGAGGTGAGTGGAGCTGCTGAGGATGGGTTTCTGCAGGTTGTGTTATTGGAAGGATAGTGAAGATGCTGAGGGTAGGTTTCTGCAGGTTGAGTTATTGGAAGGTTACTGGAGATGCTGACGATTGATTTCTGCAGGTTGTGTTATTGGGAGGTGAGTGGAGATGCTGAGGATGGATTCCTGCAGGTTGTGTTATTGGAAGGTGAGTGAAGATGCTGAGGATGGGTTTCTGCCGGTTGTGTTATTGGGAGGTGAGTGGGGATGCTGAGGATGGGTTTCAGCAGTTTGTGTCATTGGGAGGTGAGTGAAGATGCTGAGGATGGGTTTCTGCAGGTTGTGTTATTGGAAGGTGAGTGGAGATGCTGAAGATGGGTTCTGCAGGTTGTGTTTTTGGGAGGTTAATGAAGATGCTGAGGATGGGTTTCTGCAGTTTATGTTATTGGGAGGTGAGTGAAGATGCTGTGGATGGTTTTCTGCAGGTTGTGTTATTTGAAGGTGAGTGGAGATGCTGAGGATGGGTTTCTGCAGGTTGTGTTATTGGAAGGTGAGTGAAGATGCTGAGGATGGGTTTCTGCAGGTTGTGTTATCGGGAGGTGAGTGAAGATGCTGAGGATGGTTTTCAGCAGTTTGTGTCATTGGGAGGTGAGTGAAGATGCTGAGGATGGGTTTCTGCAGGTTGTGTTATTGGAAGGTGAGTGGAGATGCTGAGGATGGGTTCTGCAGGTTGTGTTTTTGGGAGGTTAATGAAGATGCTGAGGATGGGTTTCTGCAGTTTATGTTATTGGGAGGTGAGTGAAGATGCTGTGGATGGGTTTCTGCAGGTTGTGTTATTGGAAGGTGAGTGGAGATGCTGAGGATGGGTTTCTGCAGGTTGTGTTATTGGAAGGTGAGTGAAGATGCTGAGGATGGGTTTCTGCAGGTTGTGTTATCGGGAGGTGAGTGAAGATGCTGAGGATGGGTTTCTGCAGGTTGTCTTATTGGAAGGTGAGTGGAGATGCTGAGGATGGGTTCTGCAGGTTGTGTTTTTCGGAGGTGAGTGGAGATGCTGAGGATGGATTTCTGCAGTTTGTGTTACTGGAAGGTGAGTGGAGATGCTGAGGATGGATTTCTGCAGTTTGTGTTATTGGAAGGTTAGTGAATAGGCTGAGGATGGGTTTTTTTTTTTTTTAAGTTTACAGCATGGAAACAGGCCCTTCGGCCCAACCAGTCCATGCCGCCCAGTTTTTACCATTAAGCTAGTCCCAGTTGCCCGCACTTGGCCCATAACCCTCTATACCCATCTTGCCCATGTAACCATCTAAATGCTTTTTGAAAGACACAATTGTACCCGCTTCTACTACTACCTCTGGCAGCCCATTCCAGACACTCACTACCCTCTGAGTGAAGAAATTGCCCCTCTGGGCCCTTCTGAATCTCTCCCCTCTCACCTTAAACCTATGCCCTCTAGTTTTAGACTCCCCTACCTTTGGGAAAAGATGTTGACTATCTACCTTATCTATGCCCCTCATTATTTTATAGACCTCTATAAGATCACCCCTAAGCCTCCTACGCTCCAGGGAAAAAAGTCCCAGTCTATCCAGCCTCTCCTTATAACTCAAACCATCAAGTCCCGGCAACATCCTAGTAAATCTTTTCTGCACTCTTTCTAGTTTAATAATATCCTTTCTATAATAGGGTGACCAGAACTGCACACAGTATTCCAAGTGTGGCCGTACCAATGTCTTGTACAACTTCAACAAGACGTCCCAACCCGTTTATGTTATTGGGAGGTGAGTGAAGATGCTGTGGATGGGTTTCTGCAGGTTGTGTTATTGGAAGGTGAGTGGAGATGCTGAGGATGGGTTTCTGCAGGTTGTGTTATTGGGAGGTGAGTGGAGATGCTGAGGATGGGTTTCTGCAGATTGTGTTATTGGGAGGTGAGTGGAGATGCTGAAGATGGCTTTCTGCAGGCTGTGTTATTGGGAGGTGAGTGGAGATGCTGAGGATGGGTTGCTGCAGATTGTGTTATTGGAAGTTTAGTGAAGATGCTGAGGATGGATTTCTGCAGGTTGTGTTATTGGGAGGTGAGTGGAGCTGCTGAGGATGGGTTTCTGCAGGTTGTGTTATTGGAAGGATAGTGAAGATGCCGAGGGTAGGTTTCTGCAGGTTGAGTTATTGGAAGGTTACTGGAGATGCTGACGATTGATTTCTGCAGGTTGTGTTATTGGGAGGTGAGTGGAGATGCTGAGGATGGATTCCTGCAGGTTGTGTTATTGGAAGGTGAGTGAATATGCTGAGGATGGGTTTCTGCCGGTTGTGTTATTGGGAGGTGAGTGGGGATGCTGAGGATGGGTTTCAGCAGTTTGTGTCATTGGGAGGTGAGTGAAGATGCTGAGGATGGGTTTCTGCAGGTTGTGTTATTGGAAGGTGAGTGGAGATGCTGAAGATGGGTTCTGCAGGTTGTGTTTTTGGGAGGTTAATGAAGATGCTGAGGATGGGTTTCTGCAGTTTATGTTATTGGGAGGTGAGTGAAGATGCTGTGGATGGGTTTCTGCAGGTTGTGTTATTTGAAGGTGAGTGGAGATGCTGAGGATGGGTTTCTGCAGGTTGTGTTATTGGAAGGTGAGTGAAGATGCTGAGGATGGGTTTCTGCAGGTTGTGTTATCGGGAGGTGAGTGAAGATGCTGAGGATGGGTTTCAGCAGTTTGTGTCATTGGGAGGTGAGTGAAGATGCTGAGGATGGGTTTCTGCAGGTTGTGTTATTGGAAGGTGAGTGGAGATGCTGAGGATGGGTTCTGCAGGTTGTGTTTTTGGGAGGTTAATGAAGATGCAGAGGATGGGTTTCTGCAGTTTATGTTATTGGGAGGTGAGTGAAGATGCTGTGGATGGGTTTCTGCAGGTTGTGTTATTGGAAGGTGAGTGGAGATGCTGAGGATGGGTTTCTGCAGGTTGTGTTATTGGAAGGTGAGTGAAGATGCTGAGGATGGGTTTCTGCAGGTTGTGTTATCGGGAGGTGAGTGAAGATGCTGAGGATGGGTTTCTGCAGGTTGTCGTATTGGAAGGTGAGTGGAGATGCTGAGGATGGGTTCTGCAGGTTGTGTTTTTCGGAGGTGAGTGGAGATGCTGAGGATGGATTTCTGCAGGTTGTGTTACTGGAAGGTGAGTGGAGATGCTGAGGATGGATTTCTGCAGTTTGTGTTATTGGAAGGTTAGTGAATAGGCTGAGGATGGGTTTTTTTTTTTTTTTAAGTTTACAGCATGGAAACAGGCCCTTCGGCCCAACCAGTCCATGCCGCCCAGTTTTTACCATTAAGCTAGTCCCAGTTGCCCGCACTTGGCCCATAACCCTCTATACCCATCTTGCCCATGTAACCATCTAAATGCTTTTTGAAAGACACAATTGTACCCGCTTCTACTACTACCTCTGGCAGCCCATTCCAGTCACTCACTACCCTCTGAGTGAAGAAATTGCCCCTCTGGGCCCTTCTGAATCTCTCCCCTCTCACCTTAAACCTATGCCCTCTAGTTTTAGACTCCCCTACCTTTGGGAAAAGATGTTGACTATCTACCTTATCTATGCCCCTCATTATTTTATAGACCTCTATAAGATCACCCCTAAGCCTCCTACGCTCCAGGGAAAAAAGTCCCAGTCTATCCAGCCTCTCCTTATAACTCAAACCATCAAGTCCCGGCAACATCCTAGTAAATCTTTTCTGCACTCTTTCTAGTTTAATAATATCCTTTCTATAATAGGGTGACCAGAACTGCACACAGTATTCCAAGTGTGGCCGTACCAATGTCTTGTACAACTTCAACAAGACGTCCCAACCCGTTTATGTTATTGGGAGGTGAGTGAAGATGCTGAGGATGGGTTTCTGCAGGTTGGATTTCTGCAGGTTGTGTTATTGGGAGGTGAGGGGAGATGCTGAGAATGGGTTTCTGCAGGTTGTGTTATTGGGAGGTGAGTGGAGATGCTGAGGATGGGTTTCTGCAGGTTGTGTTATTGGGAGGTGAGTGGAGATGCAAACGTCGATTTCTGCAGGTTGTGTTATTGGGAGGTGAGAGGAGATGCTGACGATGGATTTCTGCAGGTTGTGTTATTGGGTGGTGAGTGGAGCTGCTGAGGATGGGTTGCTGCAGATTGTGTTATTGGAAGGTTAGTGAAGATGCTGAGGAAGGATTTCTGCAGGTTGTGTTATTGGGAGGTGAGTGGAGCTGCTGAGGATGGGTTTCTGCAGGTTGTGTTATTGGAAGGATAGTGAAGATGCTGAGGGTAGGTTTCTGCAGGTTGAGTTATTGGAAGGTTAGTGGAGATGCTGACGATTGATTTCTGCAGGTTGTGTTATTGGGAGGTGAGTGGAGATGCTGAGGATGGATTTCTGCAGGTTGTGTTATTGGGAGGTGAATGGAGATGCTGAGGATGGGTTTCAGCAGGTTGTGTTATTGGAAGGGGAGTGGAGATGCTGAGGATGGTTTTCTGCAGGTTGTGTTATTGGGAGGTGAGTGGAGATGCTGAGTATGGGTTTCTGCAGGTTGTGTTTTTGGGAGGTGAGTGGAGATGCTGATGATGGTTTTCTGCAGGTTGTGTTACTGGAAGGTGAGTGTAGATGCTGAGGATGGATTTCTGCAGTTTGTTTTATTGGAAGGTTAGTGAAGAGGCTGAGGATGGGTTTATGCAGGTTGTGTTATTGGGGGGTGAGTGGAGATGCTGAGGATGGGTTTCTGCAGGTTGTGTTTTTGGGAGGTGAGTGGAGATGCGAACGATGGATTTCTGCAGGTTGTGTTATTGGGAGGTGAGGGGAGATGCTGAGAATGGGTTTCTGCAGGTTGTGTTATTGGGAGGTGAGTGGAGATGCTGAGGATGGGTTTCTGCAGGTTGTGTTGTTGGGAGGTGAGTGGAGATGCGAAAGTGGATTTCTGCAGGTTGTGTTATTGGGAGGTGAGGGGAGATGCTGAGAATGGGTTTCTGCAGGTTGTGTTATTGGGAGGTGAGTGGAGATGCTGAGGATGGGTTTCTGCAGGTTGTGTTATTGGGAGGTGAGAGGAGATGCTTTGGATGGGTTTCTGCAGGTTGTGTTATTGGGAGGTGAGTGAAGATGCTGACGATGGATTTCTGCAGGTTGTGTTATTGGGTGGTGAGTGGAGATGCTGAGGATGGGTTGCTGCAGATTATGTTATTGGAAGGTGAGTGAAGATGCTGAGGATGGATTTCTGCAAGTTGTGTTATTGGAAGGTTAGTGTAGATGCTGACAATTGATTTCTGCAGGTTGTGTTATTGGGAGGTGAGTGGAGATGCTGAGGATGGATTTCTGCAGGTTGTGTTATTGGGAGGTGAATGGAGATGCTGAGGATGGGTTTCAGTAGGTTGTGTTATTGGAAGGGGAGTGGAGATGCTGAGGATGGTTTTCTGCAGGTTGTGTTATTGGGAGGTGAGTGGAGATGCTGAGGATGGGTTTCTGAAGGTTGTGTTATTGGGAGGTGAGTGGAGATGCTGAGGATGGGTTTCTGCAGGTTGTGTTATTGGGAGGTGAGTGGAGATCCTGAAGATGGCTTTCTGCAGGCTGTGTTATTGGGAGGTGAGTGGAGATGCTGAGGATGGGTTGCTGCAGATTGTGTTATTGGAAGGTTAGTAAAGATGCTGAGGATGGATTTCTGCAGGTTGTGTTATTGGGAAGTGAGTGGAGCTGCTGAGGATGGGTTTCTGCAGGTTGTGTTATTGGAAGGATAGTGAAGATGCTGAGGGTAGGTTTCTGCAGGTTGAGTTATTGGAAGGTTACTGGAGATGCTGACGATTGATTTCAGCAGGTTGTGTTATTGGGAGGTGAGTGGAGATGCTGAGGATGGATTCCTGCAGGTTGTGTTATTGGAAGGTGAGTGAAGATGCTGAGGATGGGTTTCTGCAGGTTGTGTTATTGGGAGTTGAGTGACCATTCTGAGAATGGGTTTCAGCAGTTTTTGTCATTGGGAGGTGAGTGAAGATGTTGTGGATGGGTTTCTGCAGGTTGTGTTATATTTGAAGGTGAGTGGAGATGCTGAGGATGGGTTTCTGCAGGTTGTGTTATTGGAAGGTGAGTGAAGATGCTGAGGATGGGTTTCTGCAGGTTGTATTATCGGGAGGTGAGTGAAGATGCTGAGGATGGGTTTCTGCAGGTTGTCTTATTGGAAGGTGAGTGGAGATGCTGAGGATGGGTTCTGCAGGTTGTGTTTTTCGGAGGTGAGTGGAGATGCTTTGGATGGATTTCTGCAGGTTGTGTTATTGGGAGATGCTGATGATGGTTTTCTGCAGGTTGTGTTAATGGAAGGTGAGTGGAGATGCTGAGGATGGATTTCTGCAGTTTGTGTTATTGGAAGGTTAGTGAAGAGGCTGAGGATGGGTTTATGCAGATGTGTTATTGGGGGGTGAGTGAAGAGGTTGAGGATGGGTTTCTGCAGGTTGTGTTATTGGAAGGTGAGTGGAGATGCTGAGGATGGGTTGCTGCAGATTGTGTTATTGGAAGGTGAGTGAAGATGCTGAGGATGGATTTCTGCAAGTTGTGTTATTGGAAGGTTAGTGTAGATGCTGACAATTGATTTCTGCAGGTTGTGTTATTGGGAGGTGAGTGGAGATGCTGAGGATGGATTTCTGCAGGTTGTGTTATTGGGAGGTGAATGGAGATGCTGAGGATGGGTTTCAGCAGGTTGTGTTATTGGAAGGGGAGTGGAGATGCTGAGGATGGTTTTCTGCAGGTTGTGTTATTGGGAGGTGAGTGGAGATGCTGAGGATGGGTTTCTGAAGGTTGTGTTATTGGGAGGTGAGTGGAGATGCTGAGGATGGGTTTCTGCAGGTTGTGTTATTGGGAGGTGAGTGGAGATTCTGAAGATGGCTTTCTGCAGGCTGTGTTATTGGGAGGTGAGTGGAGATGCTGAGGATGGGTTGCTGCAGATTGTGTTATTGGAAGGTTAGTGAAGATGCTGAGGATGGATTTCTGCAGGTTGTGTTATTGGGAAGTGAGTGGAGCTGCTGAGGATGGGTTTCTGCAGGTTGTGTTATTGGAAGGATAGTGAAGATGCTGAGGGTAGGTTTCTGCAGGTTGAGTTATTGGAAGGTTACTGGAGATGCTGACGATTGATTTTTGCAGGTTGTGTTATTGGGAGGTGAGTGGAGATGCTGAGGATGGATTCCTGCAGGTTGTGTTATTGGAAGGTGAGTGAAGATGCTGAGGATGGGTTTCTGCAGGTTGTGTTATTGGGAGGTGAGTGACCATTCTGAGAATGGGTTTCTGCAGTTTGTGTCATTGGGAGGTGAGTGAAGATGCTGTGGATGGGTTTCTGCAGGTTGTGTTATTTGAAGGTTAGTGGAGATGCTGAGGATGGGTTTCTGCAGGTTGTGTTATTGGAAGGTGAGTGAAGATGCTGAGGATGGGTTTCTGCAGGTTGTGTTATC
Organism: Scyliorhinus torazame; assembly: GCF_047496885.1. NCBI lineage: Eukaryota > Metazoa > Chordata > Chondrichthyes > Carcharhiniformes > Scyliorhinidae > Scyliorhinus > Scyliorhinus torazame. Next base: position 30,734,332 of record NC_092711.1, on the reverse strand, counting down.
GGGAGGTGAGTGAAGATGCTGAGGATGGGTTTCTGCAGGTTGTATTATTGGAAGGTGAGTGGAGATGCTGAGGATGGGTTCTGCAGGTTGTGTTTTTCGGAGGTGAGTGGAGATGCTGAGGATGGATTTCTGCAGGTTGTGTTATTGGGAGATGCTGATGATGGTTTTCTGCAGGTTGTGTTAATGGAAGGTGAGTGGAGATGCTGAGGATGGATTTCTGCAGTTTGTGTTATTGGAAGGTTAGTGAAGAGGCTGAGGATGGGTTTATGCAGGTTGTGTTATTGGGGGGTGAGTGAAGAGTCTGAGGATGGGTTTCTGCAGGTTGTGTTATTGGAAGGTGAGTGGAGATGCTGAGGATGGGTTGCTGCAGATTGTGTTATTGGAAGGTTAGTGAAGATGCTGAGGATGGATTTCTGCAAGTTGTGTTATTGGAAGGTGAATGGAGATGCTGAGGATGGGTTTCAGCAGGTTGTGTTATTGGAAGGGGAGTGGAGATGCTGAGGATGGTTTTCTGCAGGTTGTGTTATTGGGAGGTGAGTGGAGATGCTGAGGATGGATTTCTGCAGGTTGTGTTATTGGGAGGTGAATGGAGATGCTGAGGATGGGTTTCAGCAGGTTGTGTTATTGGAAGGGGAGTGGAGATGCTGAGGATGGTTTTCTGCAGGTTGTGTTATTGGGAGGTGAGTGGAGATGCTGAGGATGGGATTCTGAAGGTTGTGTTATTGGGAGGTGAGTGGAGATGCTGAGGATGGGTTTCTGCAGGTTGTGTTATTGGGAGGTGAGTGGAGATGCTGAAGATGGCTTTCTGCAGGCTGTGTTATTGGGAGGTGAGTGGAGATGCTGAGGATGGGTTGCTGCAGATTGTGTTATTGGAAGGTTAGTGAAGATGCTGAGGATGGGTTTCTGCAGGTTGTGTTATTGGGAAGTGAGTGGAGCTGCTGAGGATGGGTTTCTGCAGGTTGAGTTTTTGGAAGGTTAGTGGAGATGCTGACGATGGATTTCTACAGGTTGTGTAATTGGCAGGTGAGTGGAGTTGCTGAGGATGTGTTTCTGCAAGTTGTGTTATTGGAAGGTTAGTGGAGATGCTGACGATTGATTTCTGCAGGTTGTGTTATTGGGAGGAGAGTGGAGATGCTGAGGTTGGATGTCTCAGGTTGTGTTATTGGGAGGTGAATGGAGATGCTGAGGATGGGTTTCAGCAGGTTGTGTTATTGGAAGGGGAGTGGAGATGCTGAGGATGGTTTTCTGCAGGTTGTGTTATTGGGAGGTGAGTGAAGATGCTGAGGATGGGTTTCTGCAGTTTGTGTTATTGGGAGGTGAGTGGAGATGCTGAGTATGCGTTTCTGCAGGTTGTGTTATTGGGAGGTGAGTGGAGATGCTGAGGATGGGTTTCTGCAGGTTGTGTTATTGGGAGGTGAGTGGAGATGCTGAGGATGGGTTTCTGCAGGTTGTGTTATTGGGAGGTGAGTGGAGATGCTGAAGATGGCTTTCTGCAGGCTGTGTTATTGGGAGGTGAGTGGAGATGCTGAGGATGGGTTTCTGCAGGTTGTGTTATTGGGAGGTGAGTGAAGAGGCTGAGAATGGTTTTCTGCAGGTTGTGTTATTGGGAAGATAGTGGAGATGCTGAGGATGGTTTTCTGCAGATTGTGTTATTGGGAGGTGAGTGAAGATGCTGAGGATGGGTTCCTGCAGGTTGTGTTATTGGGGGGTGAGTGGAGATGCTGAGGATGGGTTTCTGCAGGTTGTGTTATTGGGAGGTGAGTGGAGATGCTGAGGATGGGTTTCTGCAGTTTGTGTTATTGGGAGACGAGTCAAGATCTTGAGGATGGGTTTCTGCAGGTTGTGTTATTGGGAGGTGAGTGAAGATGCTGAGGATGGGTTTCTGCAGGTTGTGTTATTGGGAGGTGAGTGAAGATGCTGAGGATGGGTTTCTGCAGGTTGTGTTATTGGGAGGTGAGTGAAAATGCTGAGGATGGGTTTGCTGCAGGTTGTGTTATTGAAAGGTGAGTGAAGACGCTGAGGATGGGTTTCTGCAGGTTGTGTTATTGGAAGGTGAGTGAAGACGCTGAGGATTGTTTGCTGCAGGTTGTGTTATTGGAAGGTGAGTGGAGATGCTGAGAATGGGTTTCTGCAGGTTGTGATATTGGGAAGGTGAGTGGAGATGCTTAGGATGGGTTTCTGCAGGTTGTGTTATTGGGAGGTGAGTGAAGATGCTGAGGATGTGTTTCTGCAGGTTGTATTATTGTGAGGTGAGTGGAGATGCTGAGGATGGGTTTCTGCAGGTTGTGTTATTGGGAGATGAGTGAAGATCCTGAGGATGGGTTTCTGCAGGTTGTGTTATTGGGAGGTGAGTGGAGGTGCTGAGGATGTGTTTCTGCAGGTTGTGTAATTGGGAGGTGAGTGAAGATGCTGAGGATGGGTTTCTGCATGTTGTGTTATTGGTAGGTGAGTGAAGATGCTGAGGATGTGTTTCTTCAGGTTGTGTTATTGGGAGGTGAGTGAACATGCTGAGGATGGGTTTCTGCAGGTTGTGTTATTGGAATGTGAGTGAAGATGCTGAGGATGGGTTTCTGCAGGATGTGTTATTGGGAGGTTAGTGAAGATGCTGAGGATGGGTTTCTGCAGGTTGTGTTATTGGGAGGTGAGTGGAGATGCTGAGGATGGGTTTCTGCAGGTTGTGTTATTGGGAGGTGAGTGAAGATGCTGAGGATGGGTTTCTGCAGGTTGTGTTATTGGGAGGTGAGTGAAGATGCTGAGGATGGGTTTCTGCAGGTTGTGTTATTGGAAGGTGAGTGGAGATGCTGAGGATGGGTTTCTGCAGGTTGTGTTATTAGGAGGTGAGTGGAGATGCTGAGGATGGGTTTCTACAGGTTGTGTTATTGGAAGTGGAGTGGAGATGCTGAGGATGTGTTTCTGCATGTTGTATTATTGGGAGGTTAGTGGAGATGCTGAGGATGGGTTTCTGCAGGTTGTGTTATTGGAAGGTGAGTGAAGATGCTGAGGATGGGTTTCTGCATGTTGTGTTATTGGGAGATGAGTGTAGATCCTGAGGATGGATTTCTGCAGGTTGTGTTATTGGGAAGTGAGTGGAGATGCTGAGGATGGGTTTCTGCAGGTTGTGTTATTGGGAGGTGAGTGAAGATGCTGAGGATGGGTTTCTGCAGGTTGTGTTATTGGGATGTGAGTGGAGATGCTGAGGATGGGTTTCTGCAGGTTGTGTTATTGGGAGATGAGTGAAAATGCTGAGGATGGGTTTCTGCATGTTGTGTTATTGGGAGATGAGTGGAGATGCTGAGGATGGATTTCTGCAGGTTGTGTTATTGGGAGATGAGTGAAAATGCTGAGGATGGGTTTCTGCATGTTGTGTTATTGGGAGATGAGTGAAGATCCTGAGGATGGATTTCTGCAGGTTGTTATATTGGGAGGTGAGTGGAGATGCTGAGGATGGATTTCTGCAGGTTGTGCTATTGGGAGGTGAGTGAAGATGCTGAGGGTGGGTTTCTGCAGGTTGTGTTTTTGGGAGGTTAATGAAGATGCTGAGGATGGGTTTCTGCAGGTTGTGTTATTGGGAGGTGAGTGGAGATGCTGATGATGGGGTACTGCAGGTTGTGTTATTGGAAGGTGAGTGGAGATGCTGAGGATGGGTTTCTGCAGGTTGTGTTTTGGGAGGTGATTGGAGATGCTGAGGATGGGTTTCTGAAGGTTGTGTTATTGGGAGGTGAGTGGAGATGCTGAAGATGGCTTTCTGCAGGCTGTGTTATTGGGAGGTGAGTGGGGATGCTGAGGAAGGGTTTCTGCAGGTTGTGTTATTGGGAGGTGAGTGAAGAGGCTGAGAATGGTTTTCTGCAGGTTGTGTTATTGGAAAGATAGTGGAGATGCTGAGGATGGTTTTCTGCAGATTGTGTTATTGGGAGGTGAGTGAAGATGCTGAGGTTGGGTTCCTGCAGGTTGTGTTATCGTGAGGTGAGTGAACATGCTGAGGATGGGTTTCTGCAGGTTGTGTTATTGGGAGGTGAGTGGAGATGCTGAGGATGGGTTTCTGCAGTTTGTGTAATTGGGAGACGAGTCAAGATCCTGAGGATGGGTTTCTGCAGGTTGTGTTATTGGGAGGTGAGTGGAGATGCTGAGGATGGGTTTCTGCAGGTTGTGTTATTGGGAGGTGAGTGAAGATGCTGAGGATGGGTTTCTGCAGGTTGTGTTATTGGAAGGTGAGTGGAGATGCTGAGGATGGGTTTCTGCAGGTTGTGTTATTGGGAGGTGAGTGAAGATGCTGAGGATGGGTTTCTTCAGGTTGTGTTTCTGGGAGGTGAGTGGAGGTGCTGAGGATGTGTTTCTGCAGGTTGTGTAATTGGGAGGTGTGTGAAGATGCTGAGGATGGGTTTCTGCAGGTTGTGTTATTGGGAGGTGAGTGAAGATGCGGTGAATGGGTTTCGGCAGGTTGTGTTATGGGGAGGTGAGTGGAGGTGCTGAGGATGTGTTTCTGCAGGTTGTGTTATTGGGAGGTGAGTGAAGATGCTGAGGATGGGTTTCTGCAGTTTGTGTTATTGGGAGGTGAGTGGAGATGCTGAGGATGGGTTTGTACAGGTTGTGTTATTGGAAGTGGAGTGGAGATGCTGAGGATGTGTTTCTGCAGATTGTGTTATTGGGAGGTGAGTGAAGATGCTGAGGATGGGTTTCTGCAGGCTGTGTTATTGGGAGGTGAGTGGAGATGCTGAGGATAGGTTTCTGCAGGTTGTGTTATTGGGAGGTTAGTGGAGATGCTGAGGATGGGTTTCTGCAGGTTGTGTTATTGGGAGATGAGTGAAGATCCTGAGGATGGATTTCTGCAGGTTGTGTTATTGGGAGGTGAGTGGAGATGCTGAGGATGGATTTCTGCAGGTTGTGTTATTGGGAGGTGTGTGAAGATGCTGAGGATGGGTTTCTGCAGTTTGTGTTTTTGGAAGGTGAGTGAAGATGCTGAGGATGGGTTTCTGAAGGTTGTGCTATTGGGAGGTGAGTGAAGATGCTGAGGGTGGGTTTCTGCAGGTTGTGTTATTGGGAGGTTAGTGAAGAGGCTGAGGATGGGTTTATGCAGGTTGTGTTATTGGGAGGTGAGTGAAGATGCTGAGGGTGGGTTTCTGCAGGTTGTGTTATTGGGAGGTGAGTTAAGATGCTGAGGATGGGTTTCTGTAGGTTGTGTTATTGGGAGGTGAGTTAAGATGCTGAGGATGGGTTTCTGTAGGTTGTGTTATTGGGAGGTGAGTGCAGATGCTGAGGGTGGGTTTCTGCAGGTTGTGTTATTGGGAGGTTAGGGAAGATGCTGAGGATGGGTTTCTGCAGGTTGTGTTATTGGGAGGTGAGTTAAGATGCTGAGGATGGGTTTCTGTAGGTTGTGTTATTGGGAGGTGAGTGCAGATGCTGAGGGTGGGTTTCTGCAGGTTGTGTTATTGGGAGGTTAGGGAAGATGCTGAGGATGGGTTTCTGCATGTTGTGTTATTGGGAGGTGAGTGAAGATGCTGAGGATGGGTTTCTGCAGGATGTGTTATTGGAAGGTGAGTGGAGATGCTGAGGATGTGTTTCTGCAGGTTGTGTTATTGGGAGATGAGTGGAGATACTGAGGATGGGTTTCTGCAGGTTGTGTAAATGGGAGGTGAGTGAAGATGCTGAGCATGGGTTTCTGTAGGTTGTGCTATTGGGAGGTGAGTGAAGATGCTGAGGGTGGGTTTCTGCAGGTTGTGTTATTGGGAGGTTAATGAAGATGCTGAGGATGGGTTTCTGCAGGTTGTGTTATTGGGAGGTGAGTTAAGATGCTGAGGATGGGTTTCTGTAGGTTGTGTTATTGGGAGGTGAGTGAAGATGCTGAGGGTGGTTTTCTGCAGGTTGTGTTATTGGGATTTTAGGGAAGATGCTGAGGATGGGTTTCTGCAGGTTGTGTTATTGGGAGGTGAGTGAAGATGCTGAGGATGGGTTTCTGCAGGTTGTGTTATTGGGAGGTGAGTGAAGATGCTGAGGATGTGTTTCTGCAGGTTGTGTTATTGGGAGATGAGTGGAGATACTGAGGATGGGTTTCTGCAGGTTGTGTAATTGGGAGGTGAGTGAAGATGCTGAGGATGGGTTTCTGCAGGTTGTGTTTTTGGAAGGTGAGTGGAGATACTGAGAATGGGTTTCTGCAGGTTGTGTTATTGGAATGCGAGTGGAGATGCTGAGGATGGGTTTCTGCAGGTTGTCTTATTGGGAGATGAGTGGAGATGCTGACGATGGGTTTCTGCAGGTTCTGTTATTGGAAGGTGAGTGAAGATGCTGAGGATGGGTTTCTGCAGGTTGTGTCATTGGGAGGTGAGTGAAGATGCTGAGGATGGGTTTCTGCAGGTTTTGTTATTGGGCGGTGAGTGAGGATGCTGAGGATGGGTTTCTTCAGGTTGTGTTATTGGGAGGTGAGTGGAGGTGCTGAGGATGTGTTTCTGCAGGTTGTGTAATTGGGAGGTGTGTGAAGATGCTGAGGATGGGTTTCTGCAGGTTTTGTTATTGGGAGGTGAGTAAAGATGCGGTGAAAGGGTTTCGGCAGGTTGTGTTATGGGGAGGTGAGTGGAGGTGCTGAGGATGTGTTTCTGCAGGTTGTGTTATTGGAAAGATAGTGGAGATGCTGAGGATGGTTTTCTGCAGATTGTGTTATTGGGAGGTGAGTGAAGATGCTGAGGTTGGGTTCCTGCAGGTTGTGTTATTGTGAGGTGAGTGAACATGCTGAGGATGGGTTTCTGCAGGTTGTGTTATTGGGAGGTGAGTGGAGATGCTGAGGATGGGTTTCTGCAGTTTGTGTAATTGGGAGACGAGTCAAGATCCTGAGGATGGGTTTCTGCAGGTTGTGTTATTGGGAGGTGAGTGGAGATGCTGAGGATGGGTTTCTGCAGGTTGTGTTATTGGGAGGTGAGTGAAGATGCTGAGGATGGGTTTCTGCAGGTTGTGTTATTGGAAGGTGAGTGGAGATGCTGAGGATGGGTTTCTGCAGGTTGTGTTATTGGGAGGTGAGTGAAGATGCTGAGGATGGGTTTCTTCAGGTTGTGTTTCTGGGAGGTGAGTGGAGGTGCTGAGGATGTGTTTCTGCAGGTTGTGTAATTGGGAGGTGTGTGAAGATGCTGAGGATGGGTTTCTGCAGGTTGTGTTATTGGGAGGTGAGTGAAGATGCGGTGAATGGGTTTCGGCAGGTTGTGTTATGGGGAGGTGAGTGGAGGTGCTGAGGATGTGTTTCTGCAGGTTGTGTTATTGGGAGGTGAGTGAAGATGCTGAGGATGGGTTTCTGCAGTTTGTGTTATTGGGAGGTGAGTGGAGATGCTGAGGATGGGTTTGTACAGGTTGTGTTATTGGAAGTGGAGTGGAGATGCTGAGGATGTGTTTCTGCAGATTGTGTTATTGGGAGGTGAGTGAAGATGCTGAGGATGGGTTTCTGCAGTTTGTGTTATTGGGAGGTGAGTGGAGATGCTGAGGATGGGTTTCTGCAGGCTGTGTTATTGGGAGGTGAGTGGAGATGCTGAGGATAGGTTTCTGCAGGTTGTGTTATTGGGAGGTTAGTGGAGATGCTGAGGAAGGGTTTCTGCAGGTTGTGTTATTGGGAGATGAGTGAAGATCCTGAGGATGGATTTCTGCAGGTTGTGTTATTGGGAGGTGAGTGGAGATGCTGAGGATGGATTTCTGCAGGTTGTGTTATTGGGAGGTGTGTGAAGATGCTGAGGATGGGTTTCTGCAGTTTGTGTTTTTGGAAGGTGAGTGAAGATGCTGAGGATGGGTTTCTGAAGGTTGTGCTATTGGGAGGTGAGTGAAGATGCTGAGGGTGGGTTTCTGCAGGTTGTGTTATTGGGAGGTTAGTGAAGAGGCTGAGGATGGGTTTATGCAGGTTGTGTTATTGGGAGGTGAGTGAAGATGCTGAGGGTGGGTTTCTGCAGGTTGTGTTATTGGGAGGTGAGTTAAGATGCTGAGGATGGGTTTCTGTAGGTTGTGTTATTGGGAGGTGAGTTAAGATGCTGAGGATGGGTTTCTGTAGGTTGTGTTATTGGGAGGTGAGTGCATATGCTGAGGATGGGTTTCTGCAGGTTGTGTTTTTGGGAGATGAGTGGAGATACTGAGGATGGGTTTCTGCAGGTTGTGTAATTGGGAGGTGAGTGAAGATGCTGAGGATGGGTTTCTGCAGGTTGTGTTTTTGGAAGGTGAGTGGAGATACTGAGAATGGGTTTCTGCAGGTTGTGTTATTGGAATGCGAGTGGAGATGCTGAGGATGGGTTTCTGCAGGTTGTCTTTTTGGGAGATGAGTGGAGATGCTGACGATGGGTTTCTGCAGGTTGTGTTATTGGAAGGTGAGTGAAGATGCTGAGGATGGGTTTCTGCAGGTTGTGTCATTGGGAGGTGAGTGAAGATGCTGAGGATGGGTTTCTGCAGGTTTTGTTATTGGGCGGTGAGTGAGGATGCTGAGGATGGCTTTCTGCAGGTTGTGTTATTGGAAGGTGAGTGGAGACGCTGAGGATGGGTTTCTGCAGGTTGTGTTATTGGAAGGTGAGTGGAGATGCTGAGGATGGGTTTCTGCAGGTTGTGTAATTGGGAGGTGAGTGAAGATGCTGAGGATGGGTTTCTGCAGGTTGTGTTTTTGGAAGGTGAGTGGAGATACTGAGAATGGGTTTCTGCAGGTTGTGTTATTGGAATGCGAGTGGAGATGCTGAGGATGGGTTTCTGCAGGTTGTCTTATTGGGAGATGAGTGGAGATGCTGACGATGGGTTTCTGCAGGTTGTGTTATTGGAAGGTGAGTGAAGATGCTGAGGATGGGTTTCTGCAGGTTGTGTCATTGGGAGGTGAGTGAAGATGCTGAGGATGGGTTTCTGCAGGTTTTGTTATTGGGCGGTGAGTGAGGATGCTGAGGATGGCTTTCTGCAGGTTGTGTTATTGGAAGGTGAGTGGAGACGCTGAGGATGGGTTTCTGCAGGTTGTGTTATTGGAAGGTGAGTGGAGATGCTGAGGATGGGTTTCTGCAGGTTGTGTTATTGGGAGGTGAGTGAAGATGCTGAGGATGGGTTTCTTCAGGTTGTGTTATTGGGAGGTGAGTGGAGGTGCTGAGGATGTGTTTCTGCAGGTTGTGTAATTGGGAGGTGTGTGAAGATGCTGAGGATGGGTTTCTGCAGGTTGTGTTATTGGGAGGTGAGTAAAGATGCGGTGAAAGGGTTTCGGCAGGTTGTGTTATGGGGAGGTGAGTGGAGGTGCTGAGGATGTGTTTCTGCAGGTTGTGTTATTGGGAGGTGAGTGAAGATGCTGAGGATGGGTTTCTGCAGTTTGTGTTATTGGGAGGTGAGTGGAGATGCTGAGGATGGGTTTGTACAGGTTGTGTTATTGGAAGTGGAGTGGAGATGCTGAGGATGTGTTTCTGCAGATTGTGTTATTGGGAGGTGAGTGAAGATGCTGAGGATGGGTTTCTGCAGTTTGTGTTATTGGGAGGTGAGTGGAGATGCTGAGAATGGGTTTCTGCAGGTTGTGTTATTGGGAGGTGAGTGGAGATGCTGAGGATAGGTTTCTGCAGGTTGTGTTATTGGGAGGTTAGTGGAGATGCTGAGGATGGGTTTCTGCAGGTTGTGTAATTGGGAGGTGAGTGGAGATGCTGAGGATAGGTTTCTGCAGGTTGTGTTATTGGGAGGTGAGTGGAGATGCTGAGGATAGGTTTCTGCAGTTTGTATTATTGGGAGGTTAGTGGAGATGCTGAGGATGGGTTTCTGCGGGTTGTGTTATTGGGAGGTGAGTGGAGATGCTGAGGATAGGTTTCTGCAGGTTGTGTTATTGGGAGGTGAGTGGAGATGCTGAGGATAGGTTTCTGCAGGTTGTGTTATTGGGAGGTTAGTGGAGATGCTGAGGATGGGTTTCTGCAGGTTGTGTTATTGAGAGATGAGTGAAGATCCTGAGGATGGGTTTCTGCAGGTTGTGTTATTGGGAGGTGAGTGAAGATCCTGAGGATGGATTTCTGCAGGTTGTGTTATTGGGAGGTGAGTGGAGATGCTGAGGATAGATTTCTGCAGGTTGTGTTATTGGGAGGTGTGTGAAGATGCTGAGGATGGGTTTCTGCAGTTTGTGTTTTTGCAAGATGAGTGAAGATGCTGAGGATGGGTTTCTGCAGTTTGTGTTTTTGGAAGATGAGTGAAGATGCTGAGGATGGGTTTCTGTAGGTTGTGCTATTGGGAGGTGAGTGAAGATGCTGAGGGTGGGTTTCTGCAGGTTGTGTTGTTGGGAGGTTAGTGAAGATGCTGAGGATGGGTTTCTGCAGGTTGTGTTATTGGAAGGTGAGTGAAGAGGCTGAGGATGGGTTTATGCAGGTTGTGTTATTGGAAGGTGAGTGAAGATGCTGAAGATGGGTTTCTGCAGGTTGTGTTATTGGGAGGTGAGTGAAGATGCTGAGGGTGGGTTTCTGCAGGTTGTGTTATTAGGAGGTTAATGAAGATGCTGAGGATGGGTTTCTGCAGGTTGTGTTATTGGGAGGTGATTTAAGATGCTGAGGATGGGTTTCTGTAGGTTGTGTTATTGGGAGGTGAGTGAAGATACTGAGGGTGGGTTTCTGCAGGTTGTGTTATTGGGAGGTGAGTGAAGATGCTGAGGATGGGTTTCTGCAGGTTGTGTTATTGGAAGGTGAGTGGAGATGCTGAGGATGTGTTTCTGCAGGTTGTGTTATTGGGAGATGAGTGGAGATACTGAGGATGGGTTTCTGCAGGTTGTGTAATTGGGAGGTGAGTGAAGATGCTGAGGATGGGTTACTGCAGGTTGTGTTATTGGAAGGTGAGTGGAGATGCTGAGGATGTGTTTCTGCAGGTTGTGTTATTGGGAGATGAGTGGAGATACTGAGGATGGGTTTCTGCAGGTTGTGTAATTGGGAGGTGAGTGAAGATGCTGAGGATGGGTTTCTGTAGGTTGTGCTATTGGGAGGTGAGTGAAGATGCTGAGGGTGGGTTTCTGCAGGTTGTGTTATTGGGAGGTTAATGAAGATGCTGAGGATGGGTTTCTGCAGGTTGTGTTATTGGGAGGAGAGTTAAGATGCTGAGGATGGGTTTCTGTATGTTGTGTTATTGGGAGGTGAGTGAAGATGCTGAGGGTGGGTTTCTGCAGGTTGTGTTATTGGGAGGTTAGGGAAGATGCTGAGGATGGGTTTCTGCAGGTTGTGTTATTGGGAGGTGAGTGAAGATGCTGAGGATGGGTTTCTGCAGCTTGTGTTATTGGGAGGTGAGTGAAGATGCTGAGGATGGGTTTCTGCAGCTTGTGTTATTGGAAGGTGGAGATGCTGAGGATGTGTTTCTGCAGGTTGTGTTATTGGGAGATGAGTGGAGATACTGAGGATGGGTTTCTGCAGGTTGTGTAATTGGGAGGTGAGTGAAGATGCTGAGGATGGGTTTCTGCAGGTTGTGTTTTTGGAAGGTGAGTGGAGATACTGAGAATGGGTTTCTGCAGGTTGTGTTATTGGAATGCGAGTGGAGATGCTGAGGATGGGTTTCTGCAGGTTGTGTTATTGGGAGATGAGTGGAGATGCTGACGATGGGTTTCTGCAGGTTGTGTTATTGGAAGGTGAGTGAAGATGCTGAGGATGGGTTTCTGCAGGTTGTGTCATTGGGAGGTGAGTGAAGATGCTGAGGATGGGTTTCTGCAGGTTTTGTTATTGGGCGGTGAGTGAAGATGCTGAGGATGGCTTTCTGCAGGTTGTGTTATTGGAAGCTGAGTGGAGACGCTGAGGATGGGTTTCTGCAGGTTGTGTTATTGGAAGGTGAGTGGAGATGCTGAGGATGGGTTTCTGCAGGTTGTGTTATTGGGAGATGAGTGGAGATGCTGAGGATGGGTTTCTGCAGGTTGTGTTATTGGAAGGTGAGTGAAGATCTTGAGGATGGGTTTCTGCAGGTTGTGTTATTGGGAGGTGAGTGGAGGTGCTGAGGATGTGTTTCTGCAGTTTGTGTTATTGGGAGACGAGTCAAGATCCTGAGGATGGGTTTCTGCAGGTTGTGTTATTGGGAGGTGAGTGAACATGCTGAGGATGGGTTTCTGAAGGTTGTGTTATTGGGAGGTGAGTGAAGACGCTGAGGATGGGTTTCTGCAGTTTGTGTTATTGGGAGGTGAGTGGAGATGCTGAGGATGGGTTTCTGCAGGTTGTGTTATTGGTAGGTGAGTCAAGATCCTGAGGATGGGTTTCTGCAGGTTGTGTTATTGGGAGGTGAGTGGAGATGCTGAGGATGGGTTTCTGCAGGTTGTGTTATTGGGAGGTGAGTGAAGATGCTGAGGATGGGTTTCTGCAGCTTGTGTTATTGGGAGGTGAGTGAAGATGCTGAGGATGGGTTTCTGCAGCTTGTGTTATTGGAAGGTGGAGATGCTGAGGATGTGTTTCTGCAGGTTGTGTTATTGGGAGATGAGTGGAGATACTGAGGATGGGTTTCTGCAGGTTGTCCAATTGGGAGGTGAGTGAAGATGCTGAGGATGGGTTTCTGCAGGTTGTGTTTTTGGAAGGTGAGTGGAGATACTGAGAATGGGTTTCTGCAGGTTGTGTTATTGGAATGCGAGTGGAGATGCTGAGGATGGGTTTCTGCCGGTTGTGTTATTGGGAGATGAGTGGAGATGCTGACGATGGGTTTCTGCAGGTTGTGTTATTGGAAGGTGAGTGAAGATGCTGAGGATGGGTTTCTGCAGGTTGTGTCATTGGGAGGTGAGTGAAGATGCTGAGGATGGGTTTCTGCAGGTTTTGTTATTGGGCGGTGAGTGAAGATGCTGAGGATGGCATTCTGCAGGTTGCGTTATTGGAAGGTGAGTGGAGACGCTGAGGATGGGTTTCTGCAGGTTGTGTTATTGGAAGGTGAGTGGAGATGCTGAGGATGGGTTTCTGCAGTTTGTGTTATTGGGAGGTGAGTGGAGATGCTGAGGATGGGTTTCTGCAGGTTGTGTTATTGGAAGGTGAGTGAAGATCTTGAGGATGGGTTTCTGCAGGTTGTGTTATTGGGAGGTGAGTGGAGGTGCTGAGCATGTGTTTCTGCAGTTTGTGTTATTGGGAGACGAGTCAAGATCCTGAGGATGGGTTTCTGCAGGTTGTGTTATTGGGAGGTGAGTGAACATGCTGAGGATGGGTTTCTGCAGGTTGTGTTATTGGGAGGTGAGTGAAGACGCTGAGGATGGGTTTCTGCAGTTTGTGTTATTGGGAGACGAGTCAAGATCCTGAGGATGGGTTTCTGCAGGTTGTGTTATTGGGAGGTGAGTGGAGATGCTGAGGATGGGTTTCTGCAGGTTGTGTTATTGGGAGGTGAGTGAAGATGCTGAGGATGGGTTTCTGCAGGTTGTGTTATTGGGAGGTGAGTGGTGATGCTGAGGATGGGTTTCTGCAGGTTGTGTTATTGGGAGGTGAGTGAACATGCTGAGGATGGGTTTCTGCAGTTTGCGTTTTTGGAAGGTGAGTGTAGATGCTGAGGATGGGTTTCTGCAGGTTGTGTTATTGGGGGGTGAGTGAAGATGCTGAGGATGGGTTTCTGTAGGTTGTGCTATTGGGAGGTGAGTGAAGATGCTGAGGGTGGGTTTCTGCAGGTTGTGTTATTGGGAGGTGTGTGGAGATGCTGATGATGGGGTACTGCAGGTTGTGTTATTGGAAGGTGAGTGGAGATGCTGAGGATGGGTTTCTGCAGGTTGTGTTATTGGGAGGTGATTGGAGATGCTGAGGATGGGTTTCTGCAGGTTGTGTTATTGGGAGGTGAGTGGAGATGCTGAAGATGGCTTTCTGCAGGCTGTGTTATTGGGAGGTGAGTGGAGATGCTGAGGATGGGTTTCTGCAGGTTGTGTTATTGGGAGGTGAGTGAAGAGGCTGAGAATGGTTTTCTGCAGCTTGTGTTATTGGGAAGATAGTGGAGATGCTGAGGATGGTTTTCTGCAGGTTGTGTTATTGGGAGGTGAGTGGAGACGCTGAGGATGGGTTTCTGCAGGTTGTGTTATTGGAAGGTCAGTGGAGATGCTGAGGATGGGTTTCTGCAGGTTGTGTTATTGGGAGGTGAGTGGAGATGCTGAGGATGGGTTTCTGCAGGTTGTGTTATTGGGAGGTGAGTGGAGGTGCTGAGGATGTGTTTCTGCAGTTTGTGTTATTGGGAGACGAGTCAAGATCCTGAGGATGGGTTTCTGCAGGTTGTGTTATTGGGAGGTGAGTGAACATGCTGAGGATGGGTTTCTGCAGGTTGTGTTATTGGGAGGTGAGTAAGACGCTGAGGATGGGTTTCTGCAGTTTGTGTTATTGGGAGACGAGTCAAGATCCTGAGGATGGGTTTCTGCAGGTTGTGTTATTGGGAGGTGAGTGGAGATGCTGAGGATGGGTTTCTGCAGTTTGTGTTATTGGGAGACGAGTCAAGATCCTGAGGATGGGTTTCTGCAGGTTGTGTTATTGGGAGGTGAGTGGAGATGCTGAGGATGGGTTTCTGCAGCTTGTGTTATTGGAGGTGAGTGAAGATGCTGAGGATGGGTTTCTGCAGGTTGTGTTATTGGGAGGTGAGTGGTGATGCTGAGGATGGGTTTCTGCAGGTTGTGTTATTGGGAGGTGAGTGAACATGCTGAGGATGGGTTTCTGCAGTTTGCGTTTTTGGAAGGTGAGTGTAGATGCTGAGGATGGGTTTCTGCAGGTTGTGTTATTGGGGGGTGAGTGAAGATGCTGAGGATGGGTTTCTGTAGGTTGTGCTATTGGGAGGTGAGTGAAGATGCTGAGGGTGGGTTTCTGCAGGTTGTGTTATTGGGAGCTTAGTGAAGATGCTGAGGATGGGTTTCTGCAGGTTGTGTTATTGGAAGGTGGAGATGCTGAGGATGTGTTTCTGCAGGTTGTGTTATTGGGAGATGAGTGGAGATACTGAGGATGGTTTCTGCAGCTTGTGTTTTTGGAAGGTGAGTGGAGATAATGAGGATGAGTTTCTGCAGGTTGTCTTATTGGAAGGCGAGTGGAGATGCTGAGGATGGGTTTCTGCAGGTTGTGTTATTGGAAGGTGAGTGGAGATGCTGAGGATGGGTTTCTGCAGGTTGTGTTTTTGGGAGGTTAATGAAGATGCTGAGGATGGGTTTCTGCAGGTTGTGTTATTGGGAGGTGAGTGGAGATGCTGATGATGGGGTACTGCAGGTTGTGTTATTGGAAGGTGAGTGGAGATGCTGAGGATGGGTTTCTGCAGGTTGTGTTATTGGGAGGTGATTGGAGATGCTGAGGATGGGTTTCTGCAGGTTGTGTTATTGGGAGGTGAGTGGAGATGCTGAAGATGGCTTTCTGCAGGCTGTGTTATTGGGAGGTGAGTGGAGATGCTGAGGATGGGTTTCTGCAGGTTGTGTTATTGGGAGGTGAGTGAAGAGGCTGAGAATGGTTTTCTGCAGCTTGTGTTATTGGGAAGATAGTGGAGATGCTGAGGATGGTTTTCTGCAGATTTTGTTATTGGGAGGTGAGTGAAGATGCTGAGGATGGGTTCCTGCAGTTTGTGTTATTGTGAGGTGAGTGAACATGCTGAGGATGGGTTTCTGCAGGTTGTGTTATTGGGAGGTGAGTGGAGATGCTGAGGATGGGTTTCTGCAGTTTGTGTTATTGGGAGACGAGTCAAGATCCTGAGGATGGGTTTCTGCAGGTTGTGTTATTGGGAGGTGAGTGAACATGCTGAGGATGGGTTTCTGCAGGTTGTGTTATTGGGAGATGAGTGAAGATCCTGAGGATGGGTTTCTGCAGGTTGTGTTATTGGGAGGTGAGTGGAGGTGCTGAGGATGTGTTTCTGCAGGTTGTGTTATTGGGAGGTGAGGGAAGATGCTGAGGATGGGTTTCTGCAGGTTGTGTTATTGGGAGGTGAGTGAACATGCTGAGGATGGGTTTCTGCAGGTTGTGTTATTGGAATGTGAGTGAAGATGCTGAGGATGGGTTTCTTCAGGTTGAGTTATTGGGAGGTGAGTGAACATTCTGAGGATGGGTTTCTGCAGGATGTGTTATTGGGAGGTGAGTGGAGGTGCTGAGGATGTGTTTCTGCAGGCTGTGTTATTGGGAGGTGAGTGAACATGCTGAGGATGGGTTTCTGCAGGTTGTGTTATTGGAAGGTGAGTGAAGATGCTGAGGATGGTTTTCTGCAGGTTGTGTTATTGGGAGGTGAGTGAAGATGCTGAGGATGGGTTTCTGCAGGTTGTGTTATTGGGAGGTGAGTGAAGATGCTGAGGATGGGTTTCTGCAGTTTGTGTTATTGGGAGGTGAGTGGAGATGCGGAGGATGGGTTTCTACAGGTTGTGTTATTGGAAGGTTAGTGGAGATGCTGAGGATGGGTTTCTGCAGGTTGTGTTATTGGGAGATGAGTGAAGATCCTGAGGATGAGTTTCTGCAGGTTGTGTTATTGGGAGGTGAGTGAAAATGCTGAGGATGGGTTTCTGCATGTTGTGTTATTGGGAGATGAGTGAAGATCCTGAGGATGGATTTCTGCAGGTTGTGTTATTGGGAGGTGAGTGGAGATGCTGAGGATGGATTTCTGCAGGTTGTGTTATAGGGAGGTGTGTGAAGATGCTGAGGATGGGTTTCTGCAGTTTGTGTTTTTGGAAGGTGAGTGAAGATGCTGAGGATGGGTTTCTGCAGGTTGTGTGATTGGGGGGTGAGTGAAGATGCTGAGGATGGGTTTCTGTATGTTGTGCTATTGGGAGGTGAGGGAAGATGCTGAGGGTGGGTTTCTGCAGGTTGTGTTATTGGGAGGTTAGTGAAGATGCTGAGGATGGGTTTCTGCAGGTTGTGTTATTGGAAGGTTAGTGAAGAGGCTGAGGATGGGTTTATGCAGGTTGTGTTATTGGGGGGTGAGTGAAGAGGCTGAGGATGGGTTTCTGCAGGTTGTGTTATTGGGAGGTGAGTGAAGATGCTGAGGGTGGGTTTCTGCAGGTTGTGTTATTGGAAGGTGAGTCGAGATGCTGAGGCTGGGTTTCTGCAGATTGTGTTTTTGGGAGGTTAATGAAGATGCTGAGGATGGGTTTCTGCAGGTTGTGTTATTGGGAGGTGAGTGAAGATGCTGAGGATGGGTTTCTGTAGGTTGTGTTATTGGGAGGTGAGTGAAGATGCTGAGGGTGGGTTTCTGCAGGTTGTGTTATTGGGAGGTTTGGGAAGATGCTGAGGATGGGTTTCTGCAGGTTGTGTTATTGGGAGGTGAGTGAAGATGCTGAGGATGGGTTTCTGCAGGTTGTGTTATTGGAAGGTGAGTGGAGATGCTAAGGATGTGTTTCTGCAGGTTGTGTTATTGGGAGATGAGTGGAGATACTGAGGATGTGTTTCTGCAGGTTGTGTAATTGGGAGGTGAGTGAAGATGCTGAGGATGGGTTTCTGCAGGTTGTGTTTTTGGAAGGTGAGTGGAGATACTGAGGATGGGTTTCTGCAGGTTGTGTTATTGGAATGCGAGTGGAGATGCTGAGGATGGGTTTCTGCAGGTTGTGTTATTGGGAGATGAGTGGAGATGCTGACGATGGGTTTCTGCAGGTTGTGTTATTGGAAGGTGAGTGAAGATGCTTAGGATGGTTTTCTGCAGGTTGTGTCATTGGGAGGTGAGTGAAGATGCTGAGGATGTGTTTCTGCATGTTTTGTTATTGGGCGGTGAGTGAAGATGCTGAGGATGGCTTTCTGCAGGTTGTGTTATTGGAAGGTGAGTGGAGACGCTGAGGATGGGTTTCTGCAGGTTGTGTTATTGGAAGGTGAGTGGAGATGCTGAGGATGGGTTTCTGCAGGTTGTGTTATTGGGAGGTCAGTGGAGATGCTGAGGATGGGTTTCTGCAGGTTGTGTTATTGGAAGGTGAGTGAATATCTTGAGGATGGGTTTCTGCAGGTTGTGTTATTGGGAGGTGAGTGGAGGTGCTGAGGATGTGTTTCTGCAGTTTGTGTTATTGGGAGACGAGTCAAGATCCTGAGGATGGGTTTCTGCAGGTTGTGTTATTGGGAGGTGAGTGAACATGCTGAGGATGGGTTTCTGCAGATTGTGTTATTGGGAGGTGAGTGGAGATGCAGAGGATGGGTTTCTGCAGGTTGTGTTTTTGTGAGGTGAGTGGAGATGCTGAGGATGGGTTTCTGCAGTTTGTGTTATTGGGAGACGAGTCAAGATCGTGAGGATGGGTTTCTGCAGGTTGTGTTATTGGGAGGTCAGTGGAGATGCTGAGGATGGGTTTCTGCAGTTTGTGTTATTGGGAGACGAGTCAAGATCCTGAGGATGGGTTTCTGCAGGTTGTGTTATTGGGAGGCGAGTGAAGATGCTGAGAATGGGTTTCTGCAGGTTGTGTTATTGGAAGGTTAGTGAAGATGCGAAGGATGGGTTTCTGCAGGTTGTGTTATTGGGAGGTGAGTGAAGATGCTGAGGATGGGTTTCTGCAGGTTGTGTTATTGGGAGATGAGTGAAGATCTTAAGGATGGGTTTCTGCAGGTTGTGTTATTGGGTGGTGAGTGGAGATGCTGAGGATGGGCTTCTGCAGGTTGTGTTATTGGGTGGTGAGTGAAGATGCTGAGGATGTGTTTCTGCAGGTTGTGTAATTGGGAGGTGAGTGGAGCTGCTGAGGATGGGTTTCTTCAGGTTGTGTTATTGGGAGGTGAGTGAAGATGCTGAGGATGGGGTTCTGCAGGTTGTGTTATTGGGATGTTAGTGGAGCTGCTGAGGATGAGTTTCTGCAGGTTGTGTTATTGGAAGGTTAGTGAAGATGCGAAGGATGGGTTTCTGCAGGTTGTGTTATTGGGAGGTGAGTGAAGATGCTGAGGATGGGTTTCTGCAGGTTGTGTTATTGGGAGATGAGTGAAGATCTTGAGGATGGGTTTCTGCAGGTTGTGTTATTGGGTGGTGAGTGGAGATGCTGAGGATGGGCTTCTGCAGGTTGTGTTATTGGGTGGTGAGTGAAGATGCTGAGGATGTGTTTCTGCAGGTTGTGTAATTGGGAGGTGAGTGGAGCTGCTGAGGATGGGTTTCTTCAGGTTGTGTTATTGGGAGGTGAGTGAAGATGCTGAGGATGGGGTTCTGCAGGTTGTGTTATTGGGATGTTAGTGGAGCTGCTGAGGATGAGTTTCTGCAGGTTGTGTTATTGGAAGGTGAGTGGAGATGCTGAGGATGGGTTTCTGCAGGATGTGTTATTGGGAGGTGAGTGGAGGTGCTGAGGAAGTGTTTCTGCAGGCTGTGTTATTGGGAGGTGAGTGAACATGCTGAGGATGGGTTTCTGCAGGTTGTGTTATTGGGAGATGAGTGTAGATCCTGAGGATGGGTTTCTGCAGGTTGTGTTATTGGGAGGTGAGTGGAGATGCTGAGGATGTGTTTCTGCAGGTTGTGTAATTGGGAGGTGTGTGAAGATGCTGAGGATGGGTTTCTGCAGGTTGTGTTATTGGGAGGTGAGTGAAGATGCTGAGGATGGGTTGCTGCAGGTTGTGTTATTGGAAGGTGAGTGGAGATGCTGAGGATGGGTTTCTGCAGGTTGTGTTATTGGGAGGTGAGTGAAGATGCTGAGGATGGGTTGCTGCAGGTTGTGTTATTGGAAGGTGAGTGGAGATGCTGAGGATGGGTTGCTGCAGGTTGTGTTATTGGGAGACGAGTCAAGATCCTGAGGATGGGTTTCTGCAGGTTGTGTTATTGGGAGGTGAGTGAAGATGCTGAGGATGTGTTTCTGCAGGTTGTGTTATTGGGAGGTGAGTGAAGATGCTGAGGATGTGTTTCTGCAGGTTGTGTTATTGGGACGTGAGTGGACATGCTGAGGATGGGTTTCTGCAGGTTGTGTTTTTGGGAGGTGAGTGAAGATGTTGAGGATGGGTTTCTGTAGGTTGTGTTATTGGGAGTTGAGTGAAGATGCTGAGGGTGGGTTTCTGCAGGTTGTGTTATTGGGAGGTTAGGGAAGACGCTGAGGATGGGTTTCTGCAGGTTGCGTTATTGGGAGGTGAGTGAAGATGCTGAGGATGGGTTTCTGCAGGTTCTGTTATTGGGAGGTGAGTGAAGATGCTGAGGATGGGTTTCGGCAGGTTGTGTTATTGGGAGGTGAGTGGAGATGCTGAGGATGGGTTTCTGCAGGTTGTGTTATTGGGAGGGGAGTGAAGATGCTGAGGATGGGTTTCTGCAGGTTGTGTTATTGGGAGATGAGTGAAGATCCTGAGGATGGGTTTCTGCAGGTTGTGTTATTGGGAGGTGAGTGGAGATGCTGAGGATGGGTTTCTGCAGGTTGTGTTATTGGGAGGTGTGTGAAGATGCTGAGGATGGGTTTCTTCAGGTTGTGTTATTGGGAGGTGAGTGAAGATGCTGAGGATGTGTTTCTGCAGGATGTGTTATTGGGAGGTGAGTGGAGGTGCTTAGGATGTGTTTCTGCAGGTTGTGTTATTGGGAGGTGAGTGAAGATGCTGAGGATGGGTTTCTGCAGGTTGTGTTATTGGTAGGTTAGTGAAGATTCTGAGGATGGGTTTCTGCAGGTTGTGTTATTGGGAGGTGAGTGGAGATGCTGAGGATGGGTTTCTGCAGGTTGTGTTATTGGGAGGTGAGTGAAGATGCTGAGGATGGGTTTCTGCAGGTTGTGTTATTGGGAGGTGAGTGAAGATGCTGAGGATGGGTTTCTGCAGGTTGTGTTATTGGAAGGTGAGTGATGATGCTGAGGATGGGTTTCTGCAGTTTGTGTTATTGGGAGGTGAGTGTAGATGCTGAGGATGGGTTTCTACAGGTTGTGTTATTGGAAGTGGAGTGGAGATGCTGAGGATGTGTTTCTGCATGTTGTATTATTGGGAGGTTAGTGGAGATGCTGAGGATGGGTTTCTGCAGGTTGTGTTATTGGGAGGTGAGTGAAGATGCTGAGGATGGGTTTCTGCAGGTTGTGTTATTGGGGGGTGAGTGGAGATGCTGAGGATGGGTTTCTGCAGGTTGTGTTATTGGGAGATGAGTGAAGATTCTGAGGATGAGTTTCTGCAGGTTGTGTTATTGGGGGGTGAGTGGAGATGCTGAGGATGGGTTACTGCAGGTTGTGTTATTGGGGGGTGAGTGGAGATGCTGAGGATGGGTTTCTGCAGGTTGTGTTATTGGGAGGTGAGTGGAGATGCTGAGGATGGGTTTCTGCAGGTTGTGATATTGGGAGGTGAGTGGAGATGCTGAGGATGGGTTTCTGCAGGTTGTGTTCTTGGAAGGTGAGTGAAGATGCTGAGGATGGGTTTCTGCAGGTTGTGTTATCGGGAGGTGAGTGAAGATGCTGAGGATGAGTTTCTGCAGGTTGTGTTATTGGAAGGTGAGTGGAGATGCTGAGGATGGGTTTCTGCAGGTTGTGTTATTGGGAGGTGAGTGGAGATGCTGAGGATGTGTTTCTGCAGGTTGTGTAATTGGGAGGTGTGTGAAGATACTGAGGATGGGTTTCTGCAGGTTGTGTTATTGGGAGGTGAGTGAAGATGCTGAGGATGGGTTGCTGCAGGTTGTGTTATTGGAAGGTGAGTGGAGATGCTGAGGATGGGTTTCTGCAGGTTGTGTTATTGGGAGGTGAGTGAAGATGCTGAGGATGGGTTGCTGCAGGTTGTGTTATTGGAAGGTGAGTGGAGATGCTGAGGTTGGGTTGCTGCAGGTTGTGTTATTGGGAGACGAGTCAAGATCCTGAGGATGGGTTTCTGCAGGTTGTGTTATTGGGAGGTGAGTGAAGATGCTGAGGATGTGTTTCTGCAGGTTGTGTTATTGGGAGGTGAGTGAAGATCCTGAGGATGTGTTTCTGCAGGTTGTGTTATTGGGAGGTGAGTGGACATGCTGAGGATGGGTTTCTGCAGTTTGTGTTATTGGGAGGTGAGTGAAGATGCTGAGGATGGGTTTCTGTAGGTTGTGTTATTGGGAGTTGAGTGAAGATGCTGAGGGTGGGTTTCTGCAGGTTGTGTTATTGGGAGGTTAGGGAAGATGCTGAGGATGGGTTTCTGCAGGTTGTGTTATTGGGAGGTGAGTGAAGATGCTGAGGATGGGTTTCTGCAGGTTGTGTTATTGGGAGGTGAGTGAAGATGCTGAGGATGGGTTTCGGCAGCTTGTGTTATTGGGAGGTGAGTGGAGATGCTGAGGATGGGTTTCTGCAGGTTGTGTTATTGGGAGGGGAGTGAAGATGCTGAGGATGGGTTTCTGCATGTTGTGTTATTGGGAGATGAGTGAAGATCCTGAGGATGGGTTTCTGCAGGTTGTGTTATTGGGAGGTGAGTGGAGATGCTGAGGATGGGTTTCTGCAGGTTGTGTTATTGGGAGGTGTGTGAAGATGCTGAGGATGGGTTTCTTCAGGTTGTGTTATTGGGAGGTGAGTGAAGATGCTGAGGATGGGTTTCTGCAGGATGTGTTATTGGGAGGTGAGTGGAGGTGCTGAGGATGTGTTTCTGCAGGTTGTGTTATTGGGAGGTGAGTGAAGATGCTGAGGATTGGTTTCTGCAGGTTGTGTTATTGGGAGGTTAGTAAAGATTCTGAGGATGGGTTTCTGCAGGTTGTGTTATTGGGAGGTGAGTGGAGATGCTGAGGATGGGTTTCTGCAGGTTGTGTTATTGGGAGGTGAGTGAAGATGCTGAGGATGGGTTTCTGCAGGTTGTGTTATTGGGAGGTGAGTGAAGATGCTGAG
This sequence comes from Scyliorhinus torazame, assembly GCF_047496885.1. Taxonomy (NCBI): domain Eukaryota; kingdom Metazoa; phylum Chordata; class Chondrichthyes; order Carcharhiniformes; family Scyliorhinidae; genus Scyliorhinus; species Scyliorhinus torazame. Next base: position 30,711,795 of record NC_092711.1, on the reverse strand, counting down.
GATGGGTTTCTGCAGGTTGTGTTATTGGAAGGTGAGTGATGATGCTGAGGATGGGTTTCTGCAGTTTGTGTTATTGGGAGGTGAGTGAAGATGCTGAGGATGGGTTTCTGCAGGTTGTGTTATTGGGGGGTGAGTGGAGATGCTGAGGATGGGTTACTGCAGGTTGTGTTATTGGGGGGTGAGTTGAGATGCTGAGGATGGGTTTCTGCAGGTTGTGTTATTGGGAGGTGAGTGAAGATGCTGAGGATGGGTTTCTGCAGGTTGTGTTATTGGGGGGTGAGTTGAGATGCTGAGGATGGGTTTCTGCAGGTTGTGTTATTGGGAGATGAGTGAAGATCCTGAGGATGAGTTTCTGCAGGTTGTGTTATTGGGGAGTGAGTGGAGATGCTGAGGATGGGTTACTGCAGGTTGTGTTATTGGGGGGTGAGTGGATATGCTGAGGATGGGTTTCTGCAGGTTGTGTTATTGGGAGGTGAGTGGAGATGCTGAGGATGGGTTTCTGCATGTTGTGTTATTGTGAGATGAGTGAAAATCCTGAGGATGGATTTCTGCAGGTTGTGTTATTGGGAGGTGAGTGGAGATGCTGAGGATGGGTTTCTGCAGGTTGTGTTATTGGGAGGTGAGTGAAGATGCTGAGGATGGGTTTCTGCAGGTTGTGTTATTGGGAGGTGAGTGGAGATGCTGAGGATGGGTTTCTGCAGGTTGTGTTGTTGGGAGATGAGTGAAGATCCTGAGAATGGGTTTCTGCAGGTTGTGTTATTGGGAGGTTAGTGGAGATGCTAACGATGGATTTCTGCAGTTTGTGTTATTGGGAGATGAGTGAAGATCCTGAGGATGGGTTTCTGCAGGTTGTGTTATTGGGAGGTGAGTGAAAATGCTGAGGATGGGTTTCTGCATGTTGTGTTATTGTGAGATGAGTGAAAATCCTGAGGATGGATTTCTGCAGGTTGTGTTATTGGGAGGTGAGTGGAGATGCTGAGGATGGGTTTCTGCAGGTTGTGTTATTGGGAGGTGAGTGAAGATGCTGAGGATGGGTTTCTGCAGGTTGTGTTATTGGGAGGTGAGTGGAGATGCTGAGGATGGGTTTCTGCAGGTTGTGTTATTGGGAGATGAGTGAAAATCCTGAGAATGGGTTTCTGCAGGTTGTGTTATTGGGAGGTGAGTGAAAATGCTGAGGATGGGTTTCTGCATGTTGTGTTATTGGGAGATGAGTAAAGATCCTGAGGATGGATTTCTGCAGGTTGTGTTATTGGGAGGTGAGTGGAGATGCTGAGGATGGATTTCTGCAGGTTGTGTTATTGGAAGGTGTGTGAAGATGCTGAGGATGGGTTTCTGCAGGCTGTCTTATTGGGAGGTGAGTGAACATGCTGAGGATGGGTTTCTGCAGTTTGTGTTTTTGGAAGGTGAGTGAAGATGCTGAGGATGGGTTCCTGCAGGTTGTGTTATTGTGAGGTGAGTGAACATGCTGAGGATTGGTTTCTGCAGGTTGTGTTATTGGGAGGTGAGTGGATATGCTGAGGATGGGTTTCTGCAGTTTGTGTTTTTGGGAGACGAGTCAAGATCCTGAGGATGGGTTTCTGCAGGTTGTGTTATTGGGAGGTGAGTGAACATGCTGAGGATGGGTTTCTGCAGGTTGTCTTATTGGGAGATGAGTGAAGATCCTGACGATGGGTTTCTGCAGGTTGTGTTATTGGGAGCTGAGTGGAGGTGCTGAGGATGTGTTTCTGCAGGTTGTGTAATTGGAAGGTGAGTGGAGATGCTGTGGATGGGTTTTTGCAGGTTGAGTTATTGGGAGGTGAGTGAAGATGCTGAGGATGGGTTTCTGCAGGTTGTGTTATTGGAATGTGAGTGAAGATGCTGAGGATGGGTTTCTGCAGGATGTGTTATTGGGAGGTGAGTGGAGGTGCTGAGGATGTGTTTCTGCAGGCTGTGTTATTGGGAGGTGAGTGAACATGCTGAGGATGGGTTTCTGCAGGTTGTGTTATTGGAAGGTGAGTGAAGATGCTGAGGATGGGTTTCTGCAGTTTGTGTTATTGGGAGGTGAGTGGAGATGCTGAAGATGGGTTTCTACAGGTTGTGTTATTGGAAGTGGAGTGGAGATGCTGAGGATGTGTTTCTGCATGTTGTATTATTGGGAGGTTAGTGGAGATGCTGAGGATGGGTTTCTGCAGGTTGTGTTATTGGGAGTGAATGAAGATGCTGAGGATGGGTTTCTGCAGGTTGTTTTATTGGGAGGTGAGTGAAAATGCTGAGGATGGGTTTCTGCATGTTGTGTTATTGGGAGATGAGTGAATATCCTGCGGATGGATTTCTGCAGGTTGTGTTATTGGGAGGTGAGTGGAGATGCTGAGGATGGATTTCTGCAGGTTGTGTTATTGGGAGGTGTGTGAAGATGCTGAGGATGGGTTTCTGCAGTTTGTGTTTTTGGAAGGTGAGTGAAGATGCTGAGGATGGGTTTCTGCAGGTTGTGTTATTGGGAGGTTCGTGAAGATTCTGAGGATGGGTTTCTGCAGGTTGTGTTATTGGGAGGTGAGTGGAGATGCTGAGGATGGGTTTCTGCAGGTTGTGTTATTGGGAGGTGAGTGAAGATGCTGAGGATGGGTTTCTGCAGGTTGTGTTATTGGGAGGTGAGTGTAGATGCTGAGGATGGGTTTCTGCAGGTTGTGTTATTGGAAGGTGAGTGATGATGCTGAGGATGGGTTTCTGCAGGTTGTGTTATTGGGAGGTGAGTGGAGGTGCTGAGGATGTGTTTCTGCCGGTTGTGTAATTGGAAGGTGAGTGGAGATGCTGTGGATGGGTTTTTGCAGGTTGTGTTATTGGGAGGTGAGTGAAGATGCTGAGGATGGGTTTCTGCAGGTTGTGTTATTGGAACGTGAGTGAAGATGCTGAGGATGGGTTTCTGCAGGATCTGTTATTGGGAGGTGAGTGGAGGTGCTGAGGATGTGTTTCTGCAGGCTGTGTTATTGGGAGGTGAGTGAACATGCTGAGGATGGGTTTCTGCAGGTTGTGTTATTGGAAGGTGAGTGAAGATGCTGAGGATGGGTTTCTGCAGTTTGTGTTATTGGGAGGTGAGTGGAGATGCTGAGGATGGGTTTCTACAGGTTGTGTTATTGGAAGTGGAGTGGAGATGCTGAGGATGTGTTTCTGCATGTTGTATTATTGGGAGGTTAGTGGAGATGCTGAGGATGGGTTTCTGCAGGTTGTGTTATTGGGAGATGAGTGAAGATGCTGAGGATGGGTTTGTGCAGGTTGTGTTATTGGGAGGTGAGTGAAAATGCTGAGGATGGGTTTCTGCATGTTGTGTTATTGGGAGATGAGTGAATATCCTGCGGATGGATTTCTGCAGGTTGTGTTATTGGGAGGTGAGTGGAGATGCTGAGGATGGATTTCTGCAGGTTGTGTTATTGGGAGGTGTGTGAAGATGCTGAGGATGGGTTTCTGCAGTTTGTGTTTTTGGAAGGTGAGTGAAGATGCTGAGGATGGGTTTCTGCAGGTTGTGTTATTGGGAGGTTCGTGAAGATTCTGAGGATGGGTTTCTGCAGGTTGTGTTATTGGGAGGTGAGCGGAGATGCTGAGGATGGGTTTCTGCAGGTTGTGTTATTGGGAGGTGAGTGAAGATGCTGAGGATGGGTTTCTGCAGGTTGTGTTATTGGGAGGTGAGTGAAGATGCTGAGGATGGGTTTCTGCAGGTTGTGTTATTGGAAGGTGAGTGATGATGCTGAGGATGGGTTTCTGCAGTTTGTGTTATTGGGAGGTGAGTGGAGATGCTGAGGATGGGTTTCTACAGGTTGTGTTATTGGAAGTGGAGTGGAGATGCTGAGGATGTGTTTCTGCATGTTGTATTATTGGGAGGTTAGTGGAGATGCTGAGGATGGGTTTCTGCATGTTGTGTTATTGGGAGGTGAGTGAAGATGTTGAGGATGGGTTTCTGCAGGTTGTGTTATTGGGGGGTGAGTTGAGATGCTGAGGATGGGTTTCTGCAGGTTGTGTTATTGGGAGATGAGTGAAGATCCTGAGGATGAGTTTCTGCAGGTTGTGGTATTGGGGGGTGAGTGGAGACGCTGAGGATGGGTTACTGCAGGTTGCGTTATTGGGGGGTGAGTGGAGATGCTGAGGATGGGTTTCTGCAGGTTGTGTTATTGGGAGGTGAGTGGAGATGCTGAGGATGGGTTTCTGCAGGTTGTGTTATTGGGAGATGAGTGGAGATGCTGAGGATGGGTTTCTGCAGGTTGTGTTATTGGGAGGTGAGTGAAAATGCTGAGGATGGGTTTCTGCATGTTGTGTTATTGGGAGATGAGTAAAGATCCTGAGGATGGATTTCTGCAGTTTGTGTTATTGGGAGGTGAGTGGAGATGCTGAGGATGGATTTCTGCAGGTTGTGTTATTGGGAGGTGTGAGAAGATGCTGAGGATGGGTTTCTGCAGGCTGTCTTATTGGGAGGTGAGTGAACATGCTGAGGATGGGTTTCTGCAGTTTGTGTTTTTGGAAGGTGAGTGAAGATGCTGAGGATGGGTTCCTGCAGGTTGTGTTATTGTGAGGTGAGTGAACATGCTGAGGATTGGTTTCTGCAGGTTGTGTTATTGGGAGGTGAGTGGAGATGCTGAGGATGGGTTTCTGCAGTTTGTGTTATTGGGAGACGAGTCAAGATCCTGAGGATGGGTTTCTGCAGGTTGTGTTATTGGGAGGTGAGTGAACATGCTGAGGATGGGTTTCTGCAGGTTGTGTTATTGGGAGATGAGTGAAGATCCTGAGGATGGGTTTCTGCAGGTTGTGTTATTGGGAGGTGAGTGGAGGTGCTGAGGATGTGTTTCTGCAGGTTGTGTAATTGGAAGGTGAGTGGAGATGCTGTGGATGGGTTTTTGCAGGTTGTGTTATTGGGAGGTGAGTGAAGATGCTGAGGATGGGTTTCTGCAGGATGTGTTATTGGGAGTTGAGTGAAGATGCTGAGGATGTGTTTCTGCAGGTTGTGTTATTGGAAGGTGAGTGATGATGCTGAGGATGGGTTTCTGCAGTTTGTGTTATTGGGAGGTGAGTGGAGATGCTGAGGATGGGTTTCTACAGGTTGTGTTATTGGAAGTGGAGTGGAGATGCTGAGGATGTGTTTCTGCATGTTGTATTATTGGGAGGTTAGTGGAGATGCTGAGGATGGGTTTCTGCATGTTGTGTTATTGGGAGGTGAGTGAAGATGTTGAGGATGGGTTTCTGCAGGTTGTGTTATTGGGGGGTGAGTTGAGATGCTGAGGATGGGTTTCTGCAGGTTGTGTTATTGGGAGATGAGTGAAGATCCTGAGGATGAGTTTCTGCAGGTTGTGTTATTGGGGGGTGAGTGGAGATGCTGAGGATGGGTTACTGCAGGTTGTGTTATTGGGGGGTGAGTGGAGATGCTGAGGATGGGTTTCTGCAGGTTGTGTTATTGGGAGGTGAGTGGAGATGCTGAGGATGGGTTTCTGCAGGTTGTGTTATTGGGAGATGAGTGGAGATGCTGAGGATGGGTTTCTGCAGGTTGTGTTATTGGGAGGTGAGTGAAAATGCTGAGGATGGGTTTCTGCATGTTGTGTTATTGGGAGATGAGTAAAGATCCTGAGGATGGATTTCTGCAGTTTGTGTTATTGGGAGGTGAGTGGAGATGCTGAGGATGGATTTCTGCAGGTTGTGTTATTGGGAGGTGAGTGAACATGCTGAGGATGGGTTTCTGCAGTTTGTGTTTTTGGAAGGTGAGTGAAGATGCTGAGGATGGGTTCCTGCAGGTTGTGTTATTGTGAGGTGAGTGAACATGCTGAGGATTGGTTTCTGCAGGTTGTGTTATTGGGAGGTGAGTGGAGATGCTGAGGATGGGTTTCTGCAGTTTGTGTTATTGGGAGACGAGTCAAGATCCTGAGGATGGGTTTCTGCAGGTTGTGTTATTGGGAGGTGAGTGAACATGCTGAGGATGGGTTTCTGCAGGTTGTGTTATTGGGAGATGAGTGAAGATCCTGAGGATGGGTTTCTGCAGGTTGTGTTATTGGGAGGTGAGTGGAGGTGCTGAGGATGTGTTTCTGCAGGTTGTGTAATTGGAAGGTGAGTGGAGATGCTGTGGATGGGTTTTTGCAGGTTGTGTTATTGGGAGGTGAGTGAAGATGCTGAGGATGGGTTTCTGCAGGATGTGTTATTGGGAGGTGAGTGGAGGTGCTGAGGATGTGTTTCTGCAGGCTGTGTTATTGGGAGGTGAGTGAACATGCTGAGGATGGGTTTCTGCAGGATGTGTTATTGGAAGGTGAGTGAAGATGCTGAGGATGGGTTTCTGCAGTTTGTGTTATTGGGAGGTGAGTGGAGATGCTGAGGATGGGTTTCTACAGGTTGTGTTATTGGAAGTGGAGTGGAGATGCTGAGGATGTGTTTCTGCATGTTGTATTATTGGGAGGTTAGTGGAGATGCTGAGGATGGGTTTCTGCAGGTTGTGTTATTGGGAGATGAGTGAAGATGCTGAGGATGGGTTTCTGCACGTTGTGTTATTGGGAGGTGAGTGAAAATGCTGAGGATGGGTTTCTGCATGTTGTGTTATTGGGAGATGAGTGAAGATCCTGAGGATGGATTTCTGCAGGTTGTGTTATTGGGAGGTGAGTGGAGATGCTGAGGATGGATTTCTGCAGGTTGTGTTATTGGGAGGTGTGTGAAGATGCTGAGGATGGGTTTCTGCAGTTTGTGTTTTTGGAAGGTGAGTGAAGATGCTGAGGATGGATTTCTGCAGGTTGTGTTATTGGGGGGTGAGTGAAGATGCTGAGGATGGGTTTCTGTAGGTTGTGCTATTGGGAGGTGAGTGAAGATGCTGACGGTGGGTTTCTGCAGGTTGTGTTATTGGGAGGTTAGCGAAGATGCTGAGGATGGGTTTCTGCAGGTTGTGTTATTGGAAGGTTAGTGAAGAGGCTGAGGATGGGTTTATGCAGGTTGTGTTATTGGGGGGTGAGTGAAGAGGCTGAGGATGTGTTTCTGCAGGTTGTGTTATTGGAAGGTGAGTCGAGATGCTGAGGATGGGTTTCTGCAGGTTGTGTTTTTGGGAGGTTAATGAAGATGCTGAGGATGGGTTTCTGCAGGTTGTGTTATTGGGAGGCGAGTGAAGATGCTGAGGATGGGTTTCTGTAGGTTGTGTTATTGGGAGGTGAGTGAAGATGCTGAGGGTGGGTTTCTGCAGGTTGTGTTATTGGGAGGTTAGGGAAGATGCTGAGGATGGGTTTCAGCAGGTTGTGTTATTGGGAGGTGAGTGAAGATGCTGAGGATGGGTTTCTGCAGGTTGTGTTATTGGAAGGTGAGTGGAGATGCTGAGGATGTGTTTCTGCAGGTTGTGTTATTGGGAGATGAGTGGAGATACTGAGGATGGGTTTCTGAAGGTTGTGTAAGTGGGAGATGAGTGAATATCCTGCGGATGGATTTCTGCAGGTTGTGTTATTGGGAGGTGAGTGGAGATGCTGAGGATGGATTTCTGCAGGTTGTGTTATTGGGAGGTGTGTGAAGATGCTGAGGATGGGTTTCTGCAGTTTGTGTTTTTGGAAGGTGAGTGAAGATGCTGAGGATGGGTTTCTGCAGGTTGTGTTATTGGGAGGTTCGTGAAGATTCTGAGGATGGGTTTCTGCAGGTTGTGTTATTGGGAGGTGAGTGGAGATGCTGAGGATGGGTTTCTGCAGGTTGTGTTATTGGGAGGTGAGTGAAGATGCTGAGGATGGGTTTCTGCAGGTTGTGTTATTGGGAGGTGAGTGAAGATGCTGAGGATGGGTTTCTGCAGGTTGTGTTATTGGAAGGTGAGTGATGATGCTGAGGATGGGTTTCTGCAGGTTGTGTTATTGGGAGGTGAGTGGAGGTGCTGAGGATGTGTTTCTGCAGGTTGTGTAATTGGAAGGTGAGTGGAGATGCTGTGGATGCGTTTTTGCAGGTTGTGTTATTGGGAGGTGAGTGAAGATGCTGAGGATGGGTTTCTGCAGGTTGTGTTATTGGAACGTGAGTGAAGATGCTGAGGATGGGTTTCTGCAGGATGTGTTATTGGGAGGTGAGTGGAGGTGCTGAGGATGTGTTTCTGCAGGCTGTGTTATTGGGAGGTGAGTGAACATGCTGAGGATGGGTTTCTGCAGGTTGTGTTATTGGAAGGTGAGTGAAGATGCTGAGGATGGGTTTCTGCAGTTTGTGTTATTGGGAGGTGAGTGGAGATGCTGAGGATGGGTTTCTACAGGTTGTGTTATTGGAAGTGGAGTGGAGATGCTGAGGATGTGTTTCTGCATGTTGTATTATTGGGAGGTTAGTGGAGATGCTGAGGATGGGTTTCTGCAGGTTGTGTTATTGGGAGATGAGTGAAGATGCTGAGGATGGGTTTCTGCAGGTTGTGTTATTGGGAGGTGAGTGAAAATGCTGAGGATGGGTTTCTGCATGTTGTGTTATTAGGAGATGAGTGAATATCCTCCGGATGGATTTCTGCAGGTTGTGTTATTGGGAGGTGAGTGGAGATGCTGAGGATGGATTTCTGCAGGTTGTGTTATTGGGAGGTGTGTGAAGATGCTGAGGATGGGTTTCTGCAGTTTGTGTTTTTGGAAGGTGAGTGAAGATGCTGAGGATGGGTTTCTGCAGGTTGTGTTATTGGGAGGTTCGTGAAGATTCTGAGGATGGGTTTCTGCAGGTTGTGTTATTGGGAGGTGAGTGGAGATGCTGAGGATGGGTTTCTGCAGGTTGTGTTATTGGGAGGTGAGTGAAGATGCTGAGGATGGGTTTCTGCAGGTTGTGTTATTGGGAGGTGAGTGAAGATGCTGAGGATGGGTTTCTGCAGGTTGTGTTATTGGAAGGTGAGTGATGATGCTGAGGATGGGTTTCTGCAGTTTGTGTTATTGGGAGGTGAGTGGAGATGCTGAGGATGGGTTTCTACAGGTTGTGTTATTGGAAGTGGAGTGGAGATGCTGAGGATGTGTTTCTGCATGTTGTATTATTGGGAGGTTAGTGGAGATGCTGAGGATGGGTTTCTGCATGTTGTGTTATTGGGAGGTGAGTGAAGATGTTGAGGATGGGTTTCTGCAGGTTGTGTTATTGGGGGGTGAGTTGAGATGCTGAGGATGGGTTTCTGCAGGTTGTGTTATTGGGAGATGAGTGAAGATCCTGAGGATGAGTTTCTGCAGGTTGTGTTATTGGGGGGTGAGTGGAGATGCTGAGGATGGGTTACTGCAGGTTGTGTTATTGGGGGGTGAGTGGAGATGCTGAGGATGGGTTTCTGCAGGTTGTGTTATTGGGAGGTGATTGGAGATGCTGAGGATGGGTTTCTGCAGGTTGTGTTATTGGGAGATGAGTGGAGATGCTGAGGATGGGTTTCTGCAGGTTGTGTTATTGGGAGGTGAGTGAAAATGCTGAGGATGGGTTTCTGCATGTTGTGTTATTGGGAGATGAGTAAAGATCCTGAGGATGGATTTCTGCAGTTTGTGTTATTGGGAGGTGAGTGGAGATGCTGAGGATGGATTTCTGCAGGTTGTGTTATTGGGAGGTGTGAGAAGATGCTGAGGATGGGTTTCTGCAGGCTGTCTCATTGGGAGGTGAGTGAACATGCTGAGGATGGGTTTCTGCAGTTTGTGTTTTTGGAAGGTGAGTGAAGATGCTGAGGATGGGTTCCTGCAGGTTGTGTTATTGTGAGGTGAGTGAACATGCTGAGGATTGGTTTCTGCAGGTTGTGTTATTGGGAGGTGAGTGGAGATGCTGAGGATGGGTTTCTGCAGTTTGTGTTATTGGGAGACGAGTCAAGATCCTGAGGATGGGTTTCTGCAGGTTGTGTTATTGGGAGGTGAGTGAACATGCTGAGGATGGGTTTCTGCAGGTTGTGTTATTGGGAGATGAGTGAAGATCCTGAGGATGGGTTTCTGCAGGTTGTGTTATTGGGAGGTGAGTGGAGGTGCTGAGGATGTGTTTCTGCAGGTTGTGTAATTGGAAGGTGAGTGGAGATGCTGTGGATGGGTTTTTGCAGGTTGTGTTATTGGGAGGTGAGTGAAGATGCTGAGGATGGGTTTCTGCAGGATGTGTTATTGGGAGGTGAGTGAAGATGCTGAGGATGTGTTTCTGCAGGTTGTGTTATTGGAAGGTGAGTGATGATGCTGAGGATGGGTTTCTGCAGTTTGTGTTATTGGGAGGTGAGTGGAGATGCTGAGGATGGGTTTCTACAGGTTGTGTTATTGGAAGTGGAGTGGAGATGCTGAGGATGTGTTTCTGCATGTTGTATTATTGGGAGGTTAGTGGAGATGCTGAGGATGGGTTTCTGCATGTTGTGTTATTGGGAGGTGAGTGAAGATGTTGAGGATGGGTTTCTGCAGGTTGTGTTATTGGGGGGTGAGTTGAGATGCTGAGGATGGGTTTCTGCAGGTTGTGTTATTGGGAGATGAGTGAAGATCCTGAGGATGAGTTTCTGCAGGTTGTGTTATTGGGGGGTGAGTGGAGATGCTGAGGATGGGTTACTGCAGGTTGTGTTATTGGGGGGTGAGTGGAGATGCTGAGGATGGGTTTCTGCAGGTTGTGTTATTGGGAGGTGAGTGGAGATGCTGAGGATGGGTTTCTGCAGGTTGTGTTATTGGGAGATGAGTGGAGATGCTGAGGATGGGTTTCTGCAGGTTGTGTTATTGGGAGGTGAGTGAAAATGCTGAGGATGGGTTTCTGCATGTTGTGTTATTGGGAGATGAGTAAAGATCCTGAGGATGGATTTCTGCAGTTTGTGTTATTGGGAGGTGAGTGGAGATGCTGAGGATGGATTTCTGCAGGTTGTGTTATTGGGAGGTGAGTGAACATGCTGAGGATGGGTTTCTGCAGTTTGTGTTTTTGGAAGGTGAGTGAAGATGCTGAGGATGGGTTCCTGCAGGTTGTGTTATTGTGAGGTGAGTGAACATGCTGAGGATTGGTTTCTGCAGGTTGTGTTATTGGGAGGTGAGTGGAGATGCTGAGGATGGGTTTCTGCAGTTTGTGTTATTGGGAGACGAGTCAAGATCCTGAGGATGGGTTTCTGCAGGTTGTGTTATTGGGAGGTGAGTGAACATGCTGAGGATGGCTTTCTGCAGGTTGTGTTATTGGGAGATGAGTGAAGATCCTGAGGATGGGTTTCTGCAGGTTGTGTTATTGGGAGGTGAGTGGAGGTGCTGAGGATGTGTTTCTGCAGGTTGTGTAATTGGAAGGTGAGTGGAGATGCTGTGGATGGGTTTTTGCAGGTTGTGTTATTGGGAGGTGAGTGAAGATGCTGAGGATGGGTTTCTGCAGGATGTGTTATTGGGAGGTGAGTGGAGGTGCTGAGGATGTGTTTCTGCAGGCTGTGTTATTGGGAGGTGAGTGAACATGCTGAGGATGGGTTTCTGCAGGATGTGTTATTGGAAGGTGAGTGAAGATGCTGAGGATGGGTTTCTGCAGTTTGTGTTATTGGGAGGTGAGTGGAGATGCTGAGGATGGGTTTCTACAGGTTGTGTTATTGGAAGTGGAGTGGAGATGCTGAGGATGTGTTTCTGCATGTTGTATTATTGGGAGGTTAGTGGAGATGCTGAGGATGGGTTTCTGCAGGTTGTGTTATTGGGAGATGAGTGAAGATGCTGAGGATGGGTTTCTGCAGGTTGTGTTATTGGGAGGTGAGTGAAAATGCTGAGGATGGGTTTCTGCATGTTGTGTTATTGGGAGATGAGTGAAGATCCTGAGGATGGATTTCTGCAGGTTGTGTTATTGGGAGGTGAGTGGAGATGCTGAGGATGGATTTCTGCAGGTTGTGTTATTGGGAGGTGTGTGAAGATGCTGAGGATGGGTTTCTGCAGTTTGTGTTTTTGGAAGGTGAGTGAAGATGCTGAGGATGGATTTCTGCAGGTTGTGTTATTGGGGGGTGAGTGAAGATGCTGAGGATGGGTTTCTGTAGGTTGTGCTATTGGGAGGTGAGTGAAGATGCTGAGGATAGGTTTCTGAAGGTTTTGTTATTGGGCGGTGAGTGAAGATGCTGAGGATGGGTTTCTGCAGGTTGTGTTATTGGAAGGTGAGTGAAGATGCTGAGGACGGGTTTCTGCAGGTTGTGTTATTGGTAGGTGAGTGTAGATGCTGAGGACGGGTTTCTGCAGGTTGTGATATTGGGAGGTGAGTGAAGATGCTGAGGATGGGATTCTGCAGGTTGTGTTCTTGGAAGGTGAGTGAAGATGCTGAGGATGGGTTTCTGCAGGTTGTGTTATCCGGAGGTGAGTGAAGATGCTGAGGATGGGTTTCTGCAGGTTGTGTTATCCGGAGGTGAGTGGAGATGCTGAGGATGGGTTTCTGCAGTTTGTGTAATTGGAAGGTGAGTGGAGATGCTGTGGATGGGTTTTTGCAGGTTGTGTTATTGGGAGGTGAGTGAAGATGCTGAGGATGGGTTTCTGCAGGATGTGTTATTGGGAGGTGAGTGGAGGTGCTGAGGATGTGTTTCTGCAGGCTGTGTTATTTGGAGGTGAGTGAACATGCTGAGGATGGGTTTCTGCAGGTTGTGTTATTGGGAGGTGAGTGAAGATGCTGAGGATGGGTTTCTGCAGGATGTGTTATTGTGAGGTGAGTGGAGGTGCTGAGGATGTGTTTCTGCAGGCTGTGTTATTGGGAGGTGAGTGAACATGCTGAGGATGGGTTTCTGCAGGTTGTGTTATTGGAAGGTGAGTGAAGATGCTGAGGATGGGTTTCTGCAGTTTGTGTTATTGGGAGGTGAGTGGAGATGCTGAGGATGGGTTTCTACAGGTTGTGTTATTGGAAGTGGAGTGGAGATGCTGAGGATGTGTTTCTGCATGTTGTATTATTGGGAGGTTAGTGGAGATGCTGAGGATGGGTTTCTGCAGGTTGTGTTATTGGGAGATGAGTGAAGATGCTGAGGATGGGTTTCTGCAGGTTGTGTTATTGGGAGGTGAGTGAAAATGCTGAGGATGGGTTTCTGCATGTTGTGTTATTGGGAGATGAGTGAAGATCCTGAGGATGGATTTCTGCAGGTTGTGTTATTGGCAGGTGAGTGGAGATGCTGAGGATGGATTTCTGCAGGTTGTGTTATTGGGAGGTGTGTGAAGATGCTGAGGATGGGTTTCTGCAGTTTGTGTTTTTGGAAGGTGAGTGAAGATGCTGAGGATGGATTTCTGCAGGTTGTGTTATTGGGGGGTGAGTGAAGATGCTGAGGATGGGTTTCTGTAGGTTGTGCTATTGGGAGGTGAGTGAAGATGCTGACGGTGGGTTTCTGCAGGTTGTGTTATTGGGAGGTTAGCGAAGATGCTGACGATAGGTTTCTGCAGGTTGTGTTATTGGAAGGTGAGTGAAGATGCTGAGGAAGGGTTTCTGCAGGTTGTGTCATTGGGAGGTGAGTGAAGATGCTGAGGATGGGTTTCTGCAGGTTTTGTTATTGGGCGGTGAGTGAAGATGCTGAGGATGGCTTTCTGCAGGTTGTGTTATTGGAAGGTGAGTGGCGATGCTGAGGATGGGTTTCTGCAGGTTGTGATATTGGGAGGTGTGTGAAGATGCTGAGGATGGGTTTCTGCAGGTTGTGTTATTGGAAGGTGAGTGGAGATGCTGAGGATGTGTTTCTGCAGGTTGTGTTATTGGGAGATGAGTGGAGATACTGAGGATGGGTTTCTGAAGGTTGTGTAAGTGGGAGGTGAGTGAAGATGCTGAGGATGGGTTTCTGCATGTTGTGTTTTTGGAAGGTGAGTGGAGATACTGAGGATGGGTTTCTGCAGGTTGTGTTATTGGAATGCGAGTGGAGATGCTGAGGATGGGTTTCTGCAGGTTGTGTTATTGGGAGATGAGTGGAGATGCTGACGATGGGTTTCTGCAGGTTGTGTTATTGGAAGGTGAGTGAAGATGCTGAGGAAGGGTTTCTGCAGGTTGTGTCATTGGGAGGTGAGTGAAGATGCTGAGGATGGGTTTCTGCAGGTTTTGTTATTGGGAGGTGAGTGAAAATGCTGAGGATGGGTTTCTGCATGTTGTGTTATTGGGAGATGAGTGAAGATCCTGAGGATGGATTTCTGCAGGTTGTGTTATTGGCAGGTGAGTGGAGATGCTGAGGATGGATTTCTGCAGGTTGTGTTATTGGGAGGTGTGTGAAGATGCTGAGGATGGGTTTCTGCAGTTTGTGTTTTTGGAAGGTGAGTGAAGATGCTGAGGATGGATTTCTGCAGGTTGTGTTATTGGGGGGTGAGTGAAGATGCTGAGGATGGGTTTCTGTAGGTTGTGCTATTGGGAGGTGAGTGAAGATGCTAACGGTGGGTTTCTGCAGGTTGTGTTATTGGGAGGTTAGCGAAGATGCTGACGATGGGTTTCTGCAGGTTGTGTTATTGGAAGGTGAGTGAAGATGCTGAGGAAGGGTTTCTGCAGGTTGTGTCATTGGGAGGTGAGTGAAGATGCTGAGGATGGGTTTCTGCAGGTTTTGTTATTGGGCGGTGAGTGAAGATGCTGAGGATGGCTTTCTGCAGGTTGTGTTATTGGAAGGTGAGTGGCGATGCTGAGGATGGGTTTCTGCAGGTTGTGATATTGGGAGGTGTGTGAAGATGCTGAGGATGGGTTTCTGCAGGTTGTGTTATTGGAAGGTGAGTGGAGATGCTGAGGATGTGTTTCTGCAGGTTGTGTTATTGGGAGATGAGTGGAGATACTGAGGATGGGTTTCTGAAGGTTGTGTAAGTGGGAGGTGAGTGAAGATGCTGAGGATGGGTTTCTGCATGTTGTGTTTTTGGAAGGTGAGTGGAGATACTGAGGATGGGTTTCTGCAGGTTGTGTTATTGGAATGCGAGTGGAGATGCTGAGGATGGGTTTCTGCAGGTTGTGTTATTGGGAGATGAGTGGAGATGCTGACGATGGGTTTCTGCAGGTTGTGTTATTGGAAGGTGAGTGAAGATGCTGAGGAAGGGTTTCTGCAGGTTGTGTCATTGGGAGGTGAGTGAAGATGCTGAGGATGGGTTTCTGCAGGTTTTGTTATTGGGCGGTGAGTGAAGATGCTGAGGATGGCTTTCTGCAGGTTGTGTTATTGGAAGGTGAGTGGCGATGCTGAGGATGGGTTTCTGCAGGTTGTGATATTGGGAGGTGTGTGAAGATGCTGAGGATGGGTTTCTGCAGGTTGTGTTATCGGGAGGTGAGTGAAGATGCTGAGGATGGGTTTCTGCAGGTTGTGTTATTGGAAGGTGAGTGGAGATGATGAGGATGTGTTTCTGCAGGTTGTGTCATTGGGAGGTGAGTGAAGATGCTGAGGATAGGTTTCTGCAGGTTTTGTTATTGGGCGGTGAGTGAAGATGCTGAGGATGGGTTTCTGCAGGTTGTGTTATTGGAAGGTGAGTGAAGATGCTGAGGACGATTTTCTGCAGGTTGTGTTATTGGTAGGTGAGTGTAGATGCTGAGGACGGGTTTCTGCAGGTTGTGATATTGGGAGGTGAGTGAAGATGCTGAGGATGGGATTCTGCAGGTTGTGTTCTTGGAAGGTGAGTGAAGATGCTGAGGATGGGTTTCTGCAGGTTGTGTTATCCGGAGGTGAGTGAAGATGCTGAGGATGGGTTTCTGCAGGTTGTGTTATCCGGAGGTGAGTGGAGATGCTGAGGATGGGTTTCTGCAGTTTGTGTAATTGGAAGGTGAGTGGAGATGCTGTGGATGGGTTTTTGCAGGTTGTGTTATTGGGAGGTGAGTGAAGATGCTGAGGATGGGTTTCTGCAGGATGTGTTATTGGGAGGTGAGTGGAGGTGCTGAGGATGTGTTTCTGCAGGCTGTGTTATTGGGAGGTGAGTGAACATGCTGAGGATGGGTTTCTGCAGGTTGTGTTATTGGGAGGTGAGTGAAGATGCTGAGGATGGGTTTCTGCAGGATGTGTTATTGTGAGGTGAGTGGAGGTGCTGAGGATGTGTTTCTGCAGGCTGTGTTATTGGGAGGTGAGTGAACATGCTGAGGATGGGTTTCTGCAGGTTGTGTTATTGGAAGGTGAGTGAAGATGCTGAGGATGGGTTTCTGCAGTTTGTGTTATTGGGAGGTGAGTGGAGATGCTGAGGATGGGTTTCTACAGGTTGTGTTATTGGAAGTGGAGTGGAGATGCTGAGGATGTGTTTCTGCATGTTGTATTATTGGGAGGTTAGTGGAGATGCTGAGGATGGGTTTCTGCAGGTTGTGTTATTGGGAGATGAGTGAAGATGCTGAGGATGGGTTTCTGCAGGTTGTGTTATTGGGAGGTGAGTGAAAATGCTGAGGATGGGTTTCTGCATGTTGTGTTATTGGGAGATGAGTGAAGATCCTGAGGATGGATTTCTGCAGGTTGTGTTATTGGCAGGTGAGTGGAGATGCTGAGGATGGATTTCTGCAGGTTGTGTTATTGGGAGGTGTGTGAAGATGCTGAGGATGGGTTTCTGCAGTTTGTGTTTTTGGAAGGTGAGTGAAGATGCTGAGGATGGATTTCTGCAGGTTGTGTTATTGGGGGGTGAGTGAAGATGCTGAGGATGGGTTTCTGTAGGTTGTGCTATTGGGAGGTGAGTGAAGATGCTGACGGTGGGTTTCTGCAGGTTGTGTTATTGGGAGGTTAGCGAAGATGCTGAGGATGGGTTTCTGCAGGTTGTGTTATTGGAAGGTTAGTGAAGAGGCTGAGGATGGGTTTATGCAGGTTGTGTTATTGGGGCGTGAGTGAAGAGGCTGAGGATGTGTTTCTGCAGGTTGTGTTATTGGAAGGTGAGTCGAGATGCTGAGGATGGGTTTCTGCAGGTTGTGTTTTTGGGAGGTTAATGAAGATGCTGAGGATGGGTTTCTGCAGGTTGTGTTATTGGGAGGTGAGTGAAGATGCTGAGGATGGGTTTCTGTAGGTTGTGTTATTGGGAGGTGAGTGAAGATGCTGAGGGTGGGTTTCTGCAGGTTGTGTTATTGGGAGGTTAGGGAAGATGCTGAGGATGGGTTTCTGCAGGTTGTGTTATTGGGAGGTGAGTGAAGATGCTGAGGATGGGTTTCTGCAGGTTGTGTTATTGGAAGGTGAGTGGAGATGCTGAGGATGTGTTTCTGTAGGTTGTGTTATTGGGAGATGAGTGGAGATACTGAGGATGGGTTTCTGAAGGTTGTGTAATTGGGAGGTGAGTGAAGATGCTGAGGATGGGTTTCTGCATGTTGTGTTTTTGGAAGGTGAGTGGAGATACTGAGGATGGGTTTCTGCAGGTTGTGTTATTGGAATGCGAGTGGAGATGCTGAGGATGGGTTTCTGCAGGTTGTGTTATTGGGAGATGAGTGGAGATGCTGACGATGGGTTTCTGCAGGTTGTGTTATTGGAAGGTGAGTGAAGATGCTGAGGAAGGGTTTCTGCAGGTTGTGTCATTGGGAGGTGAGTGAAGATGCTGAGGATGGGTTTCTGCAGGTTTTGTTATTGGGCGTTGAGTGAAGATGCTGAGGATGGCTTTCTGCAGGTTGTGTTATTGGAAGGTGAGTGGCGATGCTGAGGATGGGTTTCTGCAGGTTGTGATATTGGGAGGTGTGTGAAGATGCTGAGGATGGGTTTCTGCAGGTTGTGTTATCGGGAGGTGAGTGAAGATGCTGAGGATGGGTTTCTGCAGGTTGTGTTATTGGAAGGTGAGTGGAGATGCTGAGGATGTGTTTCTGCAGGTTGTGTCATTGGGAGGTGAGTGAAGATGCTGAGGATAGGTTTCTGCAGGTTTTGTTATTGGGCGGTGAGTGAAGATGCTGAGGATGGGTTTCTGCAGGTTGTGTTATTGGAAGGTGAGTGAAGATGCTGAGGACGGGTTTCTGCAGGTTGTGTTATTGGTAGGTGAGTGTAGATGCTGAGGACGGGTTTCTGCAGGTTGTGATATTGGGAGGTGAGTGAAGATGCTGAGGATGGGTTTCTGCAGTTTGTGTTATTGGGAGACGAGTCAAGATCCTGAGGATGGGTTTCTGCAGGTTGTGTTATTGGGAGGTGAGTGAACATGCTGAGGATGGGTTTCTGCAGGTTGTGTTATTGGGAGATGAGTGAAGATCCTGAGGATGGGTTTCTGCAGGTTGTGTTATTGGGAGGTGAGTGGAGGTGCTGAGGATGTGTTTCTGCAGGTTGTGTAATTGGAAGGTGAGTGGAGATGCTGTGGATGGGTTTTTGCCGGTTGTGTTATTGGGAGGTGAGTGAAGATGCTGAGGATGGGTTTCTGCAGGTTGTGTTATTGGAATGTGAGTGAAGATGCTGAGGATGGGTTTCTGCAGGATGTGTTATTGGGAGGTGAGTGGAGGTGCTGAGGATGTGTTTCTTCAGGCTGTGTTATTGGGAGGTGAGTGAACATGCTGAGGATGGGTTTCTGCAGGTTGTGTTATTGGAAGGTGAGTGAAGATGCTGAGGATGGGTTTCTGCAGTTTGTGTTATTGGGAGGTGAGTGGAGATGCTGAGGATGGGTTTCTACAGGTTGTGTTATTGGAATTGGAGTGGAGATGCTGAGGATGTGTTTCTGCATGTTGTATTATTGGGAGGTTAGTGGAGATGCTGAGGATGGGTTTCTGCAGGTTGTGTTATTGGGAGATGAGTGAAGATGCTGAGGATGGGTTTCTGCAGGTTGTGTTATTGGGAGGTGAGTGAAAATGCTGAGGATGGGTTTCTGCATGTTGTGTTATTGGGAGATGAGTGAAGATCCTGAGGATGGATTTCTGCAGGTTGTTTTATTGGGAGGTGAGTGGAGATGCTGAGGATGGATTTCTGCAGGTTGTGTTATTGGGAGGTGTGTGAAGATGCTGAGGATGGGTTTCTGCAGTTTGTGTTTTTGGAAGGTGAGTGGAGTTGCTGAGGATGGGTTTCAGCAGGTTGTGTTATTGGAAGGTGAGTGAAGATGCTGAGGATGCGTTTCTGCAAGTTGTGTTATTGGGAGGTGAGTGGAGATGCTGAGGATGGGTTTCTGCAGGTTGTGTTATTGGAAGGTGAGTGGAGTTGCTGAGGATGGGTTTCTGCAGGTTGTGTTATTGGAAGTTTAGTGAAGATGCTGAGGATGGGTTTCTGCTGGTTGTGTTATTGGATGGTGAGTGGAGATGCTGAGGATGGGTTTCTGCAGGTTGTGTTATTGGCAGGTGAGTGGAGATGTTGCGGATGGGTTTCTGCAGATTGTGTTATTGGGAGGTGAGTGCAGATGCTGAGGATGGGTTTCTGCAGGTTGTGTTATTGCAATGTTAGTGGAGATGCTGAGGATGGATTTCTGCAGGTTGTGTTATTGGGAGGTGAGTGGAGATGCTGAGGATGGGTTTCTGCAGGTTGTGTTATTGAGAGGTGAGTGGAGAAACTGAGGATGGGTTTCTGCAGGTTGTGCTATTGGGAGGTGAGTGGAGATGCTGAGGATGGGTTTCTGCAGGTTGTGTTATTGGGAGGTGAGTGGAGATGCTGAGGATGGCTTTCTGCAGGTTGCGTTAAGGGAAGGTTAGTGAAGATGCTGAGAATGGGTTTCTGCAGGTTGTGTTATTGGAAGGTGAGTGGAGATGATGAGGATGGGTTTCTGCAGGTTGTGTTATTGGGAGGTGAGTGGAGATGCTGAGGATGGGTTCCTGCTGTTTGTGTTATTGGAAGGTGTGTGAAGATGCTGAGGATGGGTTTCTGCAGGTTGTCTTATTGGGAGGTGAGTGGAGTTGCTGAGGCTGTGTTTCTGCAGGTTGTGTTATTGGGAGGTTAGTGGAGATGCTGAGAATGGGTTTCTGCATGTTGTGTTATTGGGCGGTGAGTGAAGATGCTGAGGATGGGTTTCTGCAGGTTGTGTTATTGGAAGGTGAGTGGTGATGCTGAGGATGGGTTTCTGCAGGTTGTGATATTGGGAGGTGAGTGGAGATGCTGAGGATGGGTTTCTGCAGGTTGTGTTCTTGGAAGGTGAGTGAAGATGCTGAGGATGGGTTTCTGCAGGTTGTGTTATTGGAAGGTGAGTGGAGATGCTGAGGATGGGTTTCTGCAGGTTGTGTTTTGGGGAGGTTAATGAAAATGCTGAGGATTGGTTTCTGCAGGTTGTGTTATTGGAAGGTGAGTGACGATGCTGAGGATGGGTTTAACAGGTTGTGTTTTTGGGAGGATAATGAAGATGCTGAGGATGGGTTTCTGCAGGTTGTGTTATTGGGAGGTGAGTGGAAATGCTAACGATGGATTTCTGCAGTTTGTGTTATTGGGAGGTGAGGGGAGATGCTGAGGATGGGTTTCTGCAGGTTGTGTTATTGGGAGGTGAGTGGAGATGCTGAGGATGGGTTTCTGCAGGTTGTGTTATTGGGAGGTGAGTGGAGGTGCTGAGGATGGGTTGCTGCAGATTGTGTTATTGGAAGGTTAGTGGAGGTGCTGACGATGGATTTCTGCAGGTTGTGTTATTGGAAGGTGAGTGGAGTTGCTGAGGATGGGTTTCTGCAGGTTGTGTTATTGGAAGGTTAGTGAAGATGCTGAGGATTGATTTCTGCAGGTTGAGTTATTGGGAGGTGAGTGAAGATGCTGAGGATGTGTTTCTGCAGGTTGTGTTATTGGGAGGTGAGTGGAGATGCTGAGGATGGGTTTAGGCAGGTTGTGTTTTGGGGAGGTTAATGAAGGTGCTGAGGATGGGTTTCTGCAGGTTGTGTTATTGGAAGGTGAGTGGAGATGCTGAGGATGGGTTTCTGCAGGTTGTGTCATTGGGAGGTGAGTGAAGATGCTGAGGATGGGTTTCTGCAGGTTGTGTTATTGGGAGGTGAGTGGAGATGCTGAGGATGGGTTTCTGCAGGTTGTGATATTGGGAGGTGAGTGGAGATGCTGAGGATGGGTTTCTGCAGGTTGTGTTCTTGGAAGGTGAGTGAAGATGCTGAGGATGGGTTTCTGCAGGTTGTGTTATCGGGAGGTGAGTGAAGATGCTGAGGATGGGTTTCTGCAGGTTGTGTTATTGGAAGGTGAGTGGAGATGCTGAGGATGGGTTTCTGCAGGGTGTGTTTTTGGGAGGTTAATGAAGATGCTGAGGATTGGTTTCTGCTGGTTGTGTTATTGGGAGGTGAGTGGAAATGCTGACGATCGGTTTCTGCAGGTTGTGTTTTTGGGAGGTTAATGAAGATGCAGAGGATGGGTTTCTGCAGGTTGTGTTATTGGGAGGTGAGTGGAGATGCTGAGGGTGGGTTTCTGCAGGTTGTGTTATTGGGAGTTGAGTGGAGATGCTGAAGATGGGGTACTGCAGGTTGTGTTATTGGAAGGTGAGTGGAGATGCTGAGGATGTGTTTCTGCAGGTTGTGTTGTTGGGAGGTGAGTGAAGATGCTGAGGATGGGTTTTTGCAGGTTGTGTTATTGGGAGGTTAGTGAAGATTCTGAGGATGGATTTCTGCAGGTTGTGTTATTGGGAGGTGAGTGGAGATGCTGAGGATGGGTTTCTGCAGGTTGTGTTATTGGGAGGTGAGTGAAGATGCTGAGGATGGGTTTCTGCAGGTTGTGTTATTGGGAGGTGAGTGAAGATGCTGAGGATGGGTTTCTGCAGGTTGTGTTATTGGAAGGTGAGTGAAGATGCTGAGGATGGGTTTCTGCAGTTTGTGTTATTGGGAGGTGAGTGGAGATGCTGAGGATGGGTTTCTACAGGTTGTGTTATTGGAAGTGGAGTGGAGATGCTGAGGATGTGGTTCTGCATGTTGTATTATTGGGAGGTTAGTGGAGATGCTGAGGATGGGTTTCTGCAGGTTGTGTTATTGGGAGGTGAGTGAAGATGCTGAGGATGGGTTTCTGCATGTTGTGTTATTGGGGGGTGAGTGGAGATGCTGAGGATGGGTTTCTGCAGGTTGTGTTATTGGGAGATGAGTGAAGATCCTGAGGATGGGTTTCTGCAGGTTGTGTTATTGGGGGGTGAGTGGAGATGCTGAGGATGGGTTTCTGCAGGTTGTGTTATTGGGAGGTGAGTGGAGATGCTGAGGATGGGTTTCTGCAGGTTGTGTTATTGGGAGGTGAGTAAAGATGCTGAGGATGGGTTTCTGCAGGTTGTGTTATTGGGAGGTGAGTGGAGATGCTGAGGATGGGTTTCTGCAGGTTGTGTTATTGGGAGGTGAGTGGAGATGCTGAGGATGGGTTTCTGCAGGTTGTGTTATTGGGAGATGAGTGAAGATCCTGAGGATGGGTTTCTGCAGGTTGTGTTATTGGGAGGTTAGTGGAGTTGCTGAGGATGGGTTTCTGCAGGTTGTGTTATTGGAAGGTTAGAGAAGATGCTGAGGATTGATTTCTGCAGGTTGAGTTATTGGGAGTTGAATGAAGATGCTGAGGATAGGTTTCTGCAGGTTGTGTTATTGGGAGGTGAGTGGAGATGCTGAGGATGGGTTTCTGCAGGTTGTGTTATTGGGAGGTGAGTGGAGATGCTGAGGATGGGTTTCTGCAGGTTGTGATATTGGGATATGAGTGGAGATGCTGAGGATGGATTTCTGCAGTTTGTGTTATTGGAAGGTTAGTGAAGAGGCTGAGGATGTGTTTATGCAGGTTGTGTTATTGGGGGGTGAGTGACGAGGCTGAGGATGGGTTTCTGCAGGTTGTGTTATTGGAAGGTGAGTGGAGATGCTGAGGATGGGTTTCTGCAGGTTGTCTTTTTGGGAGGTTAATTAAGATGCTGAGGATGGGTTTCTGCAGGTTGTGTTATTGGGAGGTGAGTGGAGATGCTAACGATGGATTTCTGCAGTTTGTGTTATTGGGAGGTGAGGGGAGATGCTGAGGATGGGTTTCTGCAGGTTGTGTTATTGGGAGGTGAGTGGAGATGCTGAGGATGGGTTTCTGCAGGTTGTGTTATTGGGAGGTGAGTGAAAATGCTGAGGTTGGGTTTCTGCAGGTTGAGTTATTGGAAGGTTAGTGGAGATGGTGACGATGGATTTCTGCAGGTTGTGTTATTGGAGGGTGAGTGTCGAGGCTGAGGATGGGTTTCTGCAGGTTGTGTTATTGGGAGCTGAGTGAAGATGCTGAGGATGGGTTTCTGCTGGTTGTGTTATTGGAAGGTTAGTGGAGATGCTGACGATGGATTTCTGCAGGTTGTGTTATTGGGAGGTGAGTGGAGTTGCTGAGGATGGGTTACTGCAGGTTGTGTTATTGGAAGGTGAGTGAAGATGCTGAGGATGCGTTTCTGCAGGTTGTGTTATTGGGAGGTGAGTGGAGATGCTGAGGATGGGTTTCTGCAGGTTGTGTTATTGGAAGGTGTGTGGAGTTGCTGAGGATGGGTTTCTGCAGGTTGTGTTATTGGGAGGTTAATTAAGATGCTGAGGATGGGTTTCTGCAGGTTGTGTTATTGGGAGGTTAATGAAGATGCTGAGGATGGGTTTCTGCAGGTTGTGTTATTGGGAGGTGAGTGGAGTTGCTGAGGATGGGTTTCTGCAGGTTGTGTTATTGGAAGTTTAGTGAAGATGCTGAGGATGGGTTTCTGCTGGTTGTGTTATTGGAAGGTGAGTGGAGATGTTGCGGATGGGTTTCTGCAGATTGTGTTATTGGGAGGTGAGTGGAGATGCTGAGGATGGGTTTCTGCAGGTTGTGTTATTGGGAGGTGAGTGGAGATGCTGAGGATGGGTTTCTGCAGGTTGTGTTATTGGGAGGTGAGTGGAGAAACTGAGGATGGGTTTCTGCAGGTTGTGCTATTGGGAGGTGAGTGGAGATGCTGAGGATGGGTTTCTGCAGGTTGTGTTATTGGGAGGTGAGTGGAGATGCTGAGGATGGCTTTCTGCAGGTTGCGTTAAGGGAAGGTTAGTGAAGATGCTGAGGATGTGTTTCTGCAGGTTGCGTTATTGGAAGGTTAGTGAAGATGCTGAGAATGGGTTTCTGCAGGTTGTGTTATTGGAAGGTGAGTGGAGATGATGAGGATGGGTTTCTGCAGGTTGTGTTATTGGGAGGTGAGTGGAGATGCTGAGGATGGGTTCCTGCTGTTTGTGTTAGTGGAAGGTGTGTGAAGATGCTGAGGATGGGTTTCTGCAGGTTGTCTTATTGGAAGGTGAGTGGAGATACTGAGGATAGGTTTCTGCATGTTGTGTTATAGGGCGGTGAGTGAAGATGCTGAGGATGGGTTTCTGCAGGTTGTGTTATTGGAAGGTGAGTGGTGATGCTGAGGATGGGTTTCTGCAGGTTGTGATATTGGGAGGTGAGTGGAGATGCTGAGGATGGGTTTCTGCAGGTTGTGTTCTTGGAAGGTGAGTGAAGATGCTGAGGATGGGTTTCTGCAAGTTGTGTTATCGGGAGGTGAGTGAAGATGATGAGGATGGGTTTCTGCAGGTTGTGTTATTGGAAGGTGAGTGGAGATGCTGAGGATGGGTTTCTGCAGGTTGTGTTTTGGGGAGGTTAATGAAAATGCTGAGGATTGGTTTCTGCAGGTTGTGTTATTGGGAGGTGAGTGGAGATGCTGAGGATGGGTTTCTGCAGGTTGTGTTATTGGGAGGTGAGTGGAGATGCTGAGGATGGGTTTCTGCAGGTTGTGATATTGGGATATGAGTGGAGATGCTGAGGATGGATTTCTGCAGTTTGTGTTATTGGAAGGTTAGTGAAGAGGCTGAGGATGGGTTTATGCAGGTTGTGTTATTGGGGGGTGAGTGACGAGGCTGAGGATGGGTTTCTGCAGGTTGTGTTATTGGAAGGTGAGTGGAGATGCTGAGGATGGGTTTCTGCAGGTTGTGTTTTTGGGAGGTTAATTAAGATGCTGAGGATGGGTTTCTGCAGTTTGTGTTATTGGGAGGTGAGTGGAGATGCTAACGATGGATTTCTGCAGTTTGTGTTATTGGGAGGTGAGGGGAGATGCTGAGGATGGGTTTCTGCAGGTTGTGTTATTGGGAGGTGAGTGGAGATGCTGAGGATGGGTTTCTGCAGGTTGTGTTATTGGGAGGTGAGTGAAAATGCTGAGGTTGGGTTTCTGCAGGTTGAGTTATTGGAAGGTTAGTGGAGATGGTGGCGATGGATTTCTGCAGGTTGTGTTATTGGAGGGTGAGTGTCGAGGCTGAGGATGGGTTTCTGCAGGTTGTGTTATTGGGAGCTGAGTGAAGATGCTGAGGATGGGTTTCTGCTGGTTGTGTTATTGGAAGGTTAGTGGAGATGCTGACGATGGATTTCTGCAGGTTGTGTTATTGGGAGGTGAGTGGAGTTGCTGAGGATGGGTTACTGCAGGTTGTGTTATTGGAAGGTGAGTGAAGATGCTGAGGATGCGTTTCTGCAGGTTGTGTTATTGGGAGGTGAGTGGAGATGCTGAGGATGGGTTTCTGCAGGTTGTGTTATTGGAAGGTGAGTGGAGTTGCTGAGGATGGGTTTCTGCAGGTTGTGTTATTGGAAGTTTAGTGAAGATGCTGAGGATGGGTTTCTGCTGGTTGTGTTATTGGAAGGTGAGTGGAGATGTTGCGGATGGGTTTCTGCAGATTGTGTTATTGGGAGGTTAATTAAGATGCTGAGGATGGGTTTCTGCAGGTTGTGTTATTGGGAGGTTAATGAAGATGCTGAGGATGGGTTTCTGCAGGTTGTGTTATTGGGAGGTGAGTGGAGTTGCTGAGGATGGGTTTCTGCAGGTTGTGTTATTGGAAGTTTAGTGAAGATGCTGAGGATGGGTTTCTGCTGGTTGTGTTATTGGAAGGTGAGTGGAGATGTTGCGGATGGGTTTCTGCAGATTGTGTTATTGGGAGGTGAGTGGAGATGCTGAGGATGGGTTTCTGCAGGTTGTGTTATTGGGAGGTGAGTGGAGATGCTGAGGATGGGTTTCTGCAGGTTGTGTTATTGGGAGGTGAGTGGAGAAACTGAGGATGGGTTTCTGCAGGTTGTGCTATTGGGAGGTGAGTGGAGATGCTGAGGATGGGTTTCTGCAGGTTGTGTTATTGGGAGGTGAGTGGAGATGCTGAGGATGGCTTTCTGCAGGTTGCGTTAAGGGAAGGTTAGTGAAGATGCTGAGGATGTGTTTCTGCAGGTTGCGTTATTGGAAGGTTAGTGAAGATGCTGAGAATGGGTTTCTGCAGGTTGTGTTATTGGAAGGTGAGTGGAGATGATGAGGATGGGTTTCTGCAGGTTGTGTTATTGGGAGGTGAGTGGAGATGCTGAGGATGGGTTCCTGCTGTTTGTGTTAGTGGAAGGTGTGTGAAGATGCTGAGGATGGGTTTCTGCAGGTTGTCTTATTGGAAGGTGAGTGGAGATACTGAGGATAGGTTTCTGCATGTTGTGTTATTGGGCGGTGAGTGAAGATGCTGAGGATGGGTTTCTGCAGGTTGTGTTATTGGAAGGTGAGTGGTGATGCTGAGGATGGGTTTCTGCAGGTTGTGATATTGGGAGGTGAGTGGAGATGCTGAGGATGGGTTTCTGCAGGTTGTGTTCTTGGAAGGTGAGTGAAGATGCTGAGGATGGGTTTCTGCAGGTTGTGTTATCGGGAGGTGAGTGAAGATGCTGAGGATGGGTTTCTGCAGGTTGTGTTATTGGAAGGTGAGTGGAGATGCTGAGGATGGGTTTCTGCTGGTTGTGTTTTGGGGAGGTTAATGAAAATGCTGAGGATTGGTTTCTGCAGGTTGTGTTATTGGAAGGTGAGTGACAATGCTGAGGATGGGTTTCTGCAGGTTGTGTTATTGGAAGGTGAGTGACAATGCTGAGGATGGGTTTCTGCAGGTTGTGTTATTGGGAGGTTAATGAAGATGCTGAGGATGGGTTTCTGCAGGTTGTGTTATTGGGAGGTGAGTGGAGATGCTGAGGATGGGTTTCTGCAGGTTGTGTTATTGGGAGGTGAGTGGAGATGCTGATGATGGGGTACTGCAGGTTGTGTTACTGGAAGGTGAGAGAAGATGCTGAGGATTGGTTTCTGCACGTTGTGTTATTGGGAGGTGAGTGGAGATGCTGAGGATGGGTTACTGCAGGTTGTGTTATTGGAAGGTCAGTGGAGATGCTGAGGATGGATTTCTGCAGTTTGTGTTATTTGAAGGTTAGTGAAGAGGCTGAGGATGGGTTTACGCAGGTTGTGTTATTGGGGGGTGAGTGAAGATGCTGAGGATGGGTTTCTGCAGGTTGTGTTATTGGAAGGTGAGTGGAGATGCTGAGGATGGGTTTCTGCAGGTTGTGTTATTGGAAGGTGAGTGGAGATGCTGAGGATGGGTTTAACAGGTTGTGTTTTTGGGAGGATAATGAAGATGCTGAGGATGGGTTTCTGCAGGTTGTGTTATTGGGAGGTGAGTGGAGATGCTAACGATGGATTTCTGCAGTTTGTGTTATTGGGAGGTGAGGGGTGATGCTGAGGATGGGTTTCTGCAGGTTGTGTTATTGGGAGGTGAGTGGAGATGCTGAGGATGGGTTTCTGCAGGTTGTGTTATTGGGAGGTGAGTGAAGATGCTGAGGATGGGTTTCTGCTAGTTGAGTTTTTGGAAGGTTAGTGGAGATGCTGACGATGGATTTCAGCAGGTTGTGTTATTGGGAGGTGAGTGGAGGTGCTGAGGATGGGTTGCTGCAGATTGTGTTATTGGAAGGTTAGTGGAGGTGCTGACGATGGATTTCTGCAGGTTGTGTTATTGGAAGGTGAGTGGAGTTGCTGAGGATGGGTTTCTGCAGGTTGTGTTATTGGAAGGTTAGTGAAGATGCTGAGGATTGATTTCTGCAGGTTGAGTTATTGGGAGGTGAGTGAAGATGCTGAGGATGTGTTTCTGCAGGTTGTGTTATTGGGAGGTGAGTGGAGATGCTGAGGATGGGTTTAGGCAGGTTGTGTTTTGGGGAGGTTAATGAAGGTGCTGAGGATGGGTTTCTGCAGGTTGTGTTATTGGAAGGTGAGTGGAGATGCTGAGGATGGGTTTCTGCAGGTTGTGTCATTGGGAGGTGAGTGAAGATGCTGAGGATGGGTTTCTGCAGGTTGTGTTATTGGGAGGTGAGTGGAGATTCTGAGGATGGGTTTCTGCAGGTTGTGATATTGGGAGGTGAGTGGAGATGCTGAGGATGGGTTTCTGCAGGTTGTGTTCTTGGAAGGTGAGTGAAGATGCTGAGGATGGGTTTCTGCAGGTTGTGTTATCGGGAGGTGAGTGAAGATGCTGAGGATGGGTTTCTGCAGGTTGTGTTATTGGAAGGTGAGTGGAGATGCTGTGGATGGGTTTCTGCAGGGTGTGTTTTTGGGAGGTTAATGAAGATGCTGAGGATTGGTTTCTGCTGGTTGTGTTATTGGGAGGTGAGTGGAAATGCTGACGATCGGTTTCTGCAGGTTGTGTTTTTGGGAGGTTAATGAAGATGCAGAGGATGGGTTTCTGCAGGTTGTGTTATTGGGAGGTGAGTGGAGATGCTGAGGGTGGGTTTCTGCAGGTTGTGTTATTGGGAGTTGAGTGGAGATGCTGAAGATGGGGTACTGCAGGTTGTGTTATTGGAAGGTGAGTGGAGATGCTGAGGATGTGTTTCTGCAGGTTGTGTTATTGGGAGGTGAGTGAAGATGCTGAGGATGGGTTTTTGCAGGTTGTGTTATTGGGAGGTTAGTGAAGATTCTGAGGATGGATTTCTGCAGGTTGTGTTATTGGGAGGTGAGTGGAGATGCTGAGGATGGGTTTCTGCAGGTTGTGTTATTGGGAGGTGAGTGAAGATGCTGAGGATGGGTTTCTGCAGGTTGTGTTATTGGGAGGTGAGTGAAGATG
The DNA here is from genome assembly GCF_047496885.1 of Scyliorhinus torazame. Lineage (NCBI taxonomy): Eukaryota > Metazoa > Chordata > Chondrichthyes > Carcharhiniformes > Scyliorhinidae > Scyliorhinus > Scyliorhinus torazame. The sequence goes on along the minus strand of NC_092711.1, from coordinate 30,683,334 downwards.
CTGAGGATGGGTTTCTGCAGGTTGTGTTATTGGAAGGTGAGTGAAGATGCTGAGGATGGGTTTCTGCAGTTTGTGTTATTGGGAGGTGAGTGGAGATGCTGAGGATGGGTTTCTACAGGTTGTTTTATTGGAAGTGGAGTGGAGATGCTGAGGATGTGTTTCTGCATGTTGTATTATTGGGAGGTTAGTGGAGATGCTGAGGATGGGTTTCTGCAGGTTGTGTTATTGGGAGGTGAGTGAAGATGCTGAGGATGGGTTTCTGCATGTTGTGTTATTGGGGGGTGAGTGGAGATGCTGAGGATGGGTTTCTGCAGGTTGTGTTATTGGGAGATGAGTGAAGATCCTGAGGATGGGTTTCTGCAGGTTGTGTTATTGGGGGGTGAGTGGAGATGCTGAGGATGGGTTTCTGCAGGTTGTGTTATTGGGAGGTGAGTAAAGATGCTGAGGATGGGTTTCTGCAGGTTGTGTTATTGGGGGGTGAGTGAAGATGCTGAGGATGGGTTTCTGTAGGTTGTGCTATTGGGAGGTGAGTGAAGATGCTGAGGGTGGTTTTCTGCAGGTTGTGTTATTGGGAGGTTAGTGAAGATGCTGAGGATGGGTTTCTGCAGGTTGTGTTATTGGAAGGTGAGTGGAGATGCTGAGGATGTGTTTCTGCAGGTTGTGTTATTGGGAGATGAGTGGAGATACTGAGGGTGGGTTTCTGCAGGTTGTGTTTTTGGAAGGTGAGTGGAGATAATGAGGATGGGTTTCTGCAGGTTGTGTTATTGGAAGGCGAGTGGAGATGCTGAGGATGGGGTCCTGCAGGTTGTGTTATTGGAAGGTGAGTGGAGATGCTGAGGATGGGTTTCTGCAGGTTGTGTTATTGGGAGGTGATTGGAGATGCTGAGGATGGGTTTCTGCAGGTTGTTTTATTGGGAGGTGAGTGGAGATGCTGAAGATGGCTTTCTGCAGGCTGTGTTATTGGGAGGTGAGTGGAGATGCTGAGGATGGGTTTCTGCAGGTTGTGTTATTGGGAGGTGAGTGAAGAGGCTGAGAATTGTTTTCTGCAGGTTGTGTTATTGGGAAGATAGTGGAGATGCTGAGGATGGTTTTCTGCAGATTGTGTTATTGGGAGGTGAGTGAAGATGCTGAGGATGGGTTCCTGCAGGTTGAGTTATTGGGAGGTGAGTGGAGATGCTGAGGATGGGTTTCTGCAGTTTGTGTTATTGGGAGACGAGTCAAGATCCTGAGGATGGGTTTCTGCAGGTTGTGTTATTGGGAGGTGAGTGAACATGCTGAGGATGGGTTTCTGCAGGTTGTGTTATTGGGAGATGAGTGAAGATCCTGAGGATGGGTTTCTGCAGGTTGTGTTATTGGGAGGTGAGTGGAGGTGCTGAGGATGTGTTTCTGCAGGTTGTGTAATTGGAAGGTGAGTGGAGATGCTGAGGATGGGTTTCTGCAGGTTGTGTTATTGGGAGGTGAGTGAAGATGCTGAGGATGGGTTACTGCAGGTTGTGTTATTGGAATGTGAGTGAAGATGCTGAGGATGGGTTTCTGCAGGATGTGTTATTGGGAGGGGAGTGGAGGTGCTGAGGATGTGTTTCTGCAGGCTGTGTTATTGGGAGGTGAGTGAACATGCTGAGGATGGGTTTCTGCAGGTTGTGTTATTGGAAGGTGAGTGAAGATGCTGAGGATGGGTTTCTGCAGTTTGTGTTATTGGGAGGTGAGTGGAGATGCTGAGGATGGGTTTCTGCAGGTTGTGTTATTGGGAGGTGAGTGGAGATGCTGAGGATGGGTTTCGGCAGGTTGTGTTATTGGAAGTGGAGTGGAGATGCTGAGGATGTGTTTCTGCACGTTGTATTATTGGGAGGATAGTGGAGATGCTGAGGATGGGTTTCTGCATGTTGTGTTATTGGGAGATGAGTGAAGATCCTGAGGATGGATTTCTGCAGGTTGTGTTATTGGGAGATGAGTGAAGATGCTGAGGATGGGTTTCTGCAGGTTGTGTCATTGGGAGGTGAGTGGAGATGCTGAGGATGTGTTTCTGCATGTTGTATTATTGGGACGTTAGTGGAGATGCTGAGGATGGGTTTCTGCATGTTGTGTTATTGGGAGATGAGTTAAGATCCTGAGGATGGATTTCTGCAGGTTGTGTTATTGGGAGATGAGTGCAGATGCTGACGATGGGTTTCTGCAGGTTGTGTTATTGGAAGGTGAGTGAAGATGCTGAGGATGGGTTTCTGCAGGTTGTGTGATTGGGAGGTGAGTGAAGATGCTGAGGATGGGTTTCTGCAGGTTTTGTTATTGGGCGGTGAGTGAAGATGCTGAGAATGGCTTTCTGCAGGTTGTGTTATTGGAAGGTGAGTGGCGATGCTGAGGATGGGTTTCTGCAGGTTGTGATATTGGGAGGTGTGTGGAGATGCTCAGGATCGGTTTCTGCAGGTTGTGTTCTAGGGAGGTGTGTGAAGATGCTGAGGATGGGTTTCTGCAGGTTGTGTTATCGGGAGGTGAGTGAAGATGCTGATGATGGGTTTCTGCAGGTTGTGTTATTGGAAGGTGAGTGGAGATGCTGAGGATGTGTTTCTGCAGGTTGTGTCATTGGGAGGTGAGTGAAGATGCTGAGGATAGGTTTCTGCAGGTTTTGTTATTGGGCGGTGAGTGAAGATGCTGAGGATGGGTTTCTGCAGGTTGTGTTATTGGAAGGTGAGTGGAGATGCTGAGGACGGGTTTCTGCAGGTTGTGATATTGGGAGGTGAGTGAAGATGCTGAGGATGGGTTTCTGCATGTTGCGTTCTTGGAAGGTGAGTGAAGATGCTGAGGATGGGTTTCTGCAGGTTGTGTTATCCGGAGGTGAGTGAAGATGCTGAGGATGGGTTTCTGCAGGTTGTGTTATTGGAAGGTGAGTGGAGATGCTGAGGACGGGTTTCTGAAGGTTGTGATTTTGGGAGGTTAATGAAGATGCTGAGGACTGGTTTCTGCAGGTTGTGATATGGGGAGGTGAGTGGAGATGCTGAGGATGGGTTTCTGCAGGTTGTGTTATTGGGAGGTGAGTGGAGATGCTGATGATGGGGTACTGCAGGTTGTGTTATTGGAAGGTGAGTGGAGATGCTGACGATGGATTTCTGCAGGTTGTGTTATTGGAAGGTGAGTGGAGATGCTGAAGATGGGTTTCGGCAGGTTGTGTTATTGGGAGGTGAGTGGAGTTACTGTGGATGGGTTTCTGCAGGTTGTGTTATTGGAAGGTTAGAGAAGATGCTGAGGATTGATTTCTGCAGGTTGAGTTATTGGGAGTTGAATGAAGATGCTGAGGATAGGTTTCTGCAGGTTGTGTTATTGGGAGGTGAGTGGAGATGCTGAGGATGGGTTTCTGCAGGTTGTGTTATTGGGAGGTGAGTGGAGATGCTGAGGATGGGTTTCTGCAGGTTGTGATATTGGCATATGAGTGGAGATGCTGAGGATGGATTTCTGCAGTTTGTGTTATTGGAAGGTTAGTGAAGAGGCTGAGGATGGGTTTATGCAGGTTGTGTTATTGGGGGGTGAGTGACGAGGCTGAGGATGGGTTTCTGCAGGTTGTGTTATTGGAAGGTGAGTGGACATGCTGAGGATGGGTTTCTGCAGGTTGTGTTTTTGGGAGGTTAATTAAGATGCTGAGGACGGGTTTCTGCAGGTTGTGTTGTTGGGAGGTGAGTGGAGATGCTAACGATGGATTTCTGCAGTTTGTGTTATTGGGAGGTGAGGGGAGATGCTGAGGATGGGTTTCTGCAGGTTGTGTTATTGGGAGGTGAGTGGAGATGCTGAGGATGGGTTTCTGCAGGTTGTGTTATTGGGAGGTGAGTGAAGATGCTGAGGTTGGGTTTCTGCAGGTTGAGTTATTGGAAGGTTAGTGGAGATGCTGAGGATGGGTTTCTGCAGGTTGTGTTATTGGAGGGTGAGTGTCGAGGCTGAGGATGGGTTTCTGCAGGTTGTGTTATTGGGAGGTGAGTGAAGATGCTGAGAATGGGTTTCTGCTGGTTGTGTTATTGGAAGGTTAGTGGAGATGCTGACGATGGATTTCTGCAGGTTGTGTTATTGGGAGGTGAGTGGAGATGCTGAGGATGGGTTTCTGCAGGTTGTGTTATTGGAAGGTGAGTGGAGTTGCTGAGGATGGGTTTTTGCAGGTTGTGTTATTGGAAGGTGAGTGGAGTTGCTGAGGATGGGTTTCTGCAGGTTGTGTTATTGGAAGTTTAGTGAAGATGCTGAGGATGGGTTTCTGCTGGTTGTGTTATTGGAAGGTGAGTGGAGATGTTGCGGAAGGGTTTCTGCAGATTGTGTTATTGGAAGGTGAGTGAAGATGCTGAGGATGGGTTTCTGCAGGTTGTGTTATTGGAAGGTTAGGGAAGATGCTGAGGATGGGTTTCTGCAGGCTGTGTTATTGGGAGGTGAGTGGAGATGCTGAGGATGGGTTTCTGCAGGTTGTGTTATTGCAATGTTAGTGGAGATGCTGAGGATGGATGTCTGCAGGTTGTGTTATTGGGAGGTGAGTGGAGATGCTGAGGATGGATTTCTGCAGGTTGTGTTATTGGGAGGTGAATGGAGATGCTGAGGATGGGTTTCTGCAGGTTGTGTTATTGCGAGGTGAGTGGAGATGCTGAGGATGGCTTTCTGCAGGTTGCGTTAAGGGAAGGTTAGTGAAGATGCTGAGGATGGGTTTCTGCAGGTTGCGTTATTGGTAGGTTAGTGAAGATGCTGAGAATGGGTTTCTACCGGTTGTGTTATTGGAAGGTGAGTGGAGATGATGAGGATGGGTTTCTGCAGGTTGTGTTATTGGGAGGTGAGTGGAGATGCTGAGGATGGGTTCCTGCTGTTTGTTTTATTGGAAGGTGTGTGAAGATGCTGAGGATGGGTTTCAGCAGGTTGTCTTATTGGGAGGTGAGTGGAGATGCTGAGGATGGGTTTCTGCAGGTTGTGTTATTGGGAGGTTAGTGGAGATGCTGAGGATTGGTTTCTGCAGGTTGTGTTATTGGGCGGTGAGTGAAGATGCTGAGGATGGGTTTCTGCAGGTTGTGTTATTGGGAGGTGCGTGGAGATGCTGAGGATGGGTTTCTGCAGGTTGTGATATTGGGAGGTGAGTGGAGATGCTGAGGATGGGTTTCTGAATGTTGTATTCTTGGAAGGTGAGTGAAGATGCTGAGGATGGGTTTCTGCAGGTTTTGTTATCGGGAGGTGAGTGAAGATGCTGAGGATGGGTTTCTGCAGGTTGTGTTATTGGAAGGTGAGTGGAGATGCTGAGGATGGGTTTCTGCAGGTTGTGTTTTTGGGAGGTTAATGAAAATGCTGAGGATGGGTTTCTGCAGGTTGTGTTATTGGAAGGTGAGTGACGATGCTGAGGATGGGTTTCTGCAGGTTGTGTTATTGGGAGGTGAGTGGAGATGCTGAGGATCGGTTTCTGCAGGTTGTGTTTTTGGGAGGTTAATGAAGATGCTGAGGATGGGTTTCTGCAGGTTGTGTTATTGGGAGCTGAGTGGAGATGCTGAGGATTGGTTTCTGCAGGTTGTGTTATTGGGAGGTGAGTGGAGATGCTGATGATGGGGTACTGCAGGTTGTGTTATTGGAAGGTGAGTGAAGATGCTGAGGATTGGTTTCTGCAGGTTGTGTTATTGGGATGTGAGTGAAGATGCTGAAAATGGGGTACTGCAGGTTGTGTTATTGGAAGGTCAGTGGAGATGCTGAGGCTGGATTTCTGCAGTTTGTGTTATTTGAAGGTTAGTGAAGAGGCTGAGGATGGGTTTATGCAGGTTGTGTTATTGGGGGGTGAGTGAAGATGCTGAGGATGGGTTTCTGCAGGTTGTGTTATTGGAAGGTGAGTGGAGATGCTGAGTATGGGTTTCTGCAGGTTGTGTTATTGGAAGGTGAGTGGAGATGCAGAGGATGGGTTTCAGCAGGTTGTGTTTTTGGGAGGATAATGAAGATGCTGAGGATGGGTTTCTGCAGGTTGTGTTATTGGGAGGTGAGTGGAGATGCTAACGATGGATTTCTGCAGTTTGTGTTATTGGGACGTGAGGGGAGATGCTGAGGATGGGTTTCTGCAGGTTGTGTTATTGGGAGGTGAGTGGAGATGCTGAGGATGGGTTTCTGCAGGTTGTGTTATTGGGAGGTGAGTGAAGATGCTGAGGATGGGTTTCTGCTAGTTGAGTTATTGGAAGGTTAGTGGAGATGCTGACGATGGATTTCTGCAGGTTGTGTTATTGGGAGGTGAGTGGAGATGCTGAGGATGGGTTGCTGCAAATTGTGTTATTGGAAGGATAGTGGAGGTGCTGACGATGGGTTTCTGCAGGTTGTGTTATTGGAAGGATAGTGAAGATGCTGAGGATTGATTTCTGCAGGTTGAGTTATTGGGAGGTGAGTGAAGATGCTGAGGATGTGTTTCTGCAGGTTGTGTTATTGGGAGGTGAGTGGAGATGCTGAGGATGGGTTTCAGCAGGTTGTGTTTTTGGGAGGTTAATGAAGATGCTGAGGATGGGTTTCTGCAGGTTGTGTTCTTGGAAGGTGAGTGAAGATGCTGAGGATGGGTTTCTGCAGGTTGTGTTATTGGAAGGTGAGTGGAGATGCTGAGGATGGGTTTCTGCAGGTTGTGTCATTGGGAGGTGAGTGAAGATGCTGAGGATGGGTTTCTGCAGGTTGTGTTATTGGGAGGTGAGTGGAGATGCTGAGGATGGGTTTCTGCAGGTTGTGATATTGGGAGGTGAGTGGAGATGCTGAGGATGGGTTTCTGCAGGTTGTGTCATTGGGAGGTGAGTGAAGATGCTGAGGATGGGTTTCTGCAGGTTGTGTTATTGGGAGGTGAGTGGAGATGCTGAGGATGGGTTTCTGCAGGTTGTGTTATTGGGAGGTGAGTGGAGATGCTGAGGGTGGGTTTCTGCAGGTTGTGTTATTGGGAGTTGAGTGGAGATCCTGAAGATGGGGTACTGCAGGTTGTGTTATTGGAAGGTGAGTGGAGATGCTGAGGATGGATTTCTGCAGTTTGTGTTATTTGAAGGTTAGTGAAGAGGCTGAGGATGGGTTTATGCAGGTTGTGTTATTGGGGGGTGAGTGAAGAGGCTGAGGATGGGTTTCTGCAGGTTGTGTTATTGGAAGGTGAGTGGAGATGCTGAGGATGGGTTTCAGCAGGTTGTGTTCTTGGAAGGTGAGTGAAGATGCTGAGGATGGGTTTCTGCAGGTTGTGTTATTGGGAGGTGAGTGGAGATGCTAACGATGGATTTCTGCAGTTTGTGTTATTGGGAGGTGAGGGGAGATGCTGAGGATGGGTTTCTGCAGGTTGTGTTATTGGGAGGTGAGTGGAGATGCTGAGGATGGGTTTCTGCAGGTTGTGTTATTGGGAGGTGAGTGAAGATGCTGAGGATGGGTTTCTGCTAGTTGAGTTATTGGAAGGTTAGTGGAGATGCTGACGATGGATTTCTGCAGGTTGTGTTATTGGGAGGTGAGTGGAGATGCTGAGGATGGGTTGCTGCAGATTGTGTTATTGGAAGGTTAGTGGAGATGCTGACGATGGATTTCTGCAGGTTGTGTTATTGGAAGGTGAGTGGAGTTGCTGAGGGTGGGTTTCTGCAGGTTGTGTTATTGGAAGGTTAGTGAAGATGCTGAGGATTGATTTCTGCAGGTTGAGTTATTGGGAGGTGAGTGAAGATGCTGAGGATGGGTTTCTGCAGGTTGTGTTATTGGGAGGTGAGTGGAGATGCTGAGGACGGATTTCTGCAGGTTGTGATATTGGGAGGTGAGTGAAGATGCTGAGGATGGGTTTCTGCAGGTTGTGTTATTGGAAGGTGAGTGGAGATACTGAGGATGGGTTTCTGCAGGTTGAGTTATTGGGAGGTGAGTGGAGATGCTGAGGATGTGTTCCTGCAGGTTGTGTTATTGGGAGGTGAGTGGAGATGCTGAGGATGGGTTTCTGCAGGTTGTGATATTGGGATGTGAGTGGAGATGCTGAGGATGGATTTCTGCAGTTTGTGTTCTTGGAAGGTTAGTGAAGAGGCTGAGGATGGGTTTATGCAGGTTGTGTTATTGGGGGGTGAGTGAAGAGGCTGAGGATGGGTTTATGCAGGTTGTGTTATTGGGAGGTGAGTGGAGATGCTGAGGATGGGTTTCTGCAGGTTGTGTTATTGGGAGGTGAGTGGAGATGCTAACGATGGATTTCTGCAGTTTGTGTTATTGGGAGGTGAGGGGAGATGCTGAGGATGGGTTTCTACAGGTTGTGTTATTGGGAGGTGAGTGGAGATGCCGAGGATGGGTTTCTGCAGGTTGTGTTATTGGGAGGTGAGTGAAGATGCTGAGGTTGGGTTTCTGCAGGTTGTGTTATTGGGAGGTGAGTGGAGATGCTGAGGATGGGTTGCTGCAGATTGTGTTATTGGGAGTTGAGTGGAGATGCTGAGTATGGGTTTCTGCAGGTTGTGTTATTGGAAGGTGAGTGGAGATGTTGCGGATGGGTTTCTGCAGATTGTGTTATTGGGAGGTGAGTGGAGATGCTGAGGATGGGTTTCTGCAGGTTGTGTTATTGCAATGTTAGTGGAGATGCTGAGGATGGATTTCTGCAGGTTGTGTTATTGGGAGGTGAGTGGAGATGCTGAGGATGGTTTTCTGCAGGTTGTGTTATTGGGAGGTGAATGGAGAAACTGAGGATGGGTTTCTGCAGGTTGTGTTATTGGGAGGTGAGTGGAGATGCTGAGGATGGGTTTCTGCAGATTGTGTTATTGCAATGTTAGTGGAGATGCTGAGGATGGATTTCTGCAGGTTGTGTTATTGGGAGGTGAGTGGAGATGCTGAGGATGGGTTTCTGCAGGTTGTGTTATTGGGAGGTGAATGGAGAAACTGAGGATGGGTTTCTGCAGGTTGTGTTATTGGGAGGTGAGTGGAGATGCTGAGGATGGGTTTCCGCAGGTTGTGTTATTGGGAGGTGAGTGGAGATGCTGAGGATGGCTTTCTGCAGGTTGCGTTAAGGGAAGGTTAGTGAAGATGCTGAGGATGGGTTTCTGCAGGTTGTGTTATTGGAAGGTGAGTGGAGATGATGAGGATGGGTTTCTGCAGGTTGTGTTATTGGAAGTTGAGTGAAGATGCTGAGGATGGATTTCTGCAGGTTGTGTTATTGGAAGGTGAGTAAAGATGCTGAGGATGGATTTCTGCAGGTTGTGTTATTGGAAGGTGTGTGAAGATGCTGAGGATGGGTTTCTGCTGGTTGTCTTATTGGGAGGTGAGTGGAGATGCTTAGGATGTGTTTCTGCAGGTTGTGTTATTGGGCGGTGAGTGAAGATGCTGAGGATGGGTTTCTGCAGGTTGTGTTATTGGAAGGTGAGTGGAGATGCTGAGGATGGGTTTCTGCAGGTTGTGATATTGGGAGGTGAGTGGAGATGCTGAGGATGGGTTTCTGCAGGTTGTGTTATTGGGAGGTGAGTGAAGATGCTGAGGATGGGTTTCTGCAGGTTGTGTTATCGGGAGGTGTGTGAAGATGCTGAGGATGGGTTTCTGCAGGTTGTGTTATTGGAAGGTGAGTGGAGATGCTGAGGATGGGTTTCTGCAGGTTGTGTTTTTGGGAGGTTAATGAAAATGCTGAGGATGGGTTTCTGCAGGTTGTGTTATTGGAAGGTGAGTGACGATGCTGAGGATGGGTTTCTGCAGGTTGTGTTATTGGGAGGTGAGTGGAGATGCTGAGGATCGGTTTCTGCAGGTTGTGTTTTTGGGAGGTTAATGAAGATGCTGAGGATGGGTTTCTGCAGGTTGTGTTATTGGGAGCTGAGTGGAGATGCTGAGGATTGGTTTCTGCAGGTTGTGTTATTGGGAGGTGAGTGGAGATGCTGATGATGGGGTACTGCAGGTTGTGTTATTGGAAGGTGAGTGAAGATGCTGAGGATTGGTTTCTGCAGGTTGTGTTATTGGGATGTGAGTGAAGATGCTGAAAATGGGGTACTGCAGGTTGTGTTATTGGAAGGTCAGTGGAGATGCTGAGGCTGGATTTCTGCAGTTTGTGTTATTTGAAGGTTAGTGAAGAGGCTGAGGATGGGTTTATGCAGGTTGTGTTATTGGGGGGTGAGTGAAGATGCTGAGGATGGGTTTCTGCAGGTTGTGTTATTGGAAGGTGAGTGGAGATGCTGAGTATGGGTTTCTGCAGGTTGTGTTATTGGAAGGTGAGTGGAGATGCAGAGGATGGGTATCAGCAGGTTGTGTTTTTGGGAGGATAATGAAGATGCTGAGGATGGGTTTCTGCAGGTTGTGTTATTGGGAGGTGAGTGGAGATGCTAACGATGGATTTCTGCAGTTTGTGTTATTGGGACGTGAGGGGAGATGCTGAGGATGGGTTTCTGCAGGTTGTGTTATTGGGAGGTGAGTGGAGATGCTGAGGATGGGTTTCTGCAGGTTGTGTTATTGGGAGGTGAGTGAAGATGCTGAGGATGGGTTTCTGCTAGTTGAGTTATTGGAAGGTTAGTGGAGATGCTGACGATGGATTTCTGCAGGTTGTGTTATTGGGAGGTGAGTGGAGATGCTGAGGATGGGTTGCTGCAAATTGTGTTATTGGAAGGATAGTGGAGGTGCTGACGATGGGTTTCTGCAGGTTGTGTTATTGGAAGGATAGTGAAGATGCTGAGGATTGATTTCTGCAGGTTGAGTTATTGGGAGGTGAGTGAAGATGCTGAGGATGTGTTTCTGCAGGTTGTGTTATTGGGAGGTGAGTGGAGATGCTGAGGATGGGTTTCAGCAGGTTGTGTTTTTGGGAGGTTAATGAAGATGCTGAGGATGGGTTTCTGCAGGTTGTGTTCTTGGAAGGTGAGTGAAGATGCTGAGGATGGGTTTCTGCAGGTTGTGTTATTGGAAGGTGAGTGGAGATGCTGAGGATGGGTTTCTGCAGGTTGTGTCATTGGGAGGTGAGTGAAGATGCTGAGGATGGGTTTCTGCAGGTTGTGTTATTGGGAGGTGAGTGGAGATGCTGAGGATGGGTTTCTGCAGGTTGTGATATTGGGAGGTGAGTGGAGATGCTGAGGATGGGTTTCTGCAGGTTGTGTCATTGGGAGGTGAGTGAAGATGCTGAGGATGGGTTTCTGCAGGTTGTGTTATTGGGAGGTGAGTGGAGATGCTGAGGATGGGTTTCTGCAGGTTGTGATATTGGGAGGTGAGTGGAGATGCTGAGGATGGGTTTCTGCAGGTTGTGTTCTTGGAAGGTGAGTGAAGATGCTGAGGATGGGTTTCTGCAGGTTGTGTTATCGGGAGGTGAATGAAGATGCTGAGGATGGGTTTCTGCAGGTTGTGTTATTGGAAGGTGAGTGGAGATGCTGAGGATGGGTTTCTGCAGCGTGTGTTTTTGGGAGGTTAATGAAGATGCTGAGGATTGGTTTCTGCTGGTTGCGTTATTGGGAGGTGAGTGGAAATGCTGACGATCGGTTTCTGCAGGTTGTGTTTTTGGGAGGTTAATGAAGATGCTGAGGATGGGTTTCTGCAGGTTGTGTTATTGGGAGGTGAGTGGAGATGCTGAGGGTGGGTTTCTGCAGGTTGTGTTATTGGGAGTTGAGTGGAGATCCTGAAGATGGGGTACTGCAGGTTGTGTTATTGGAAGGTGAGTGGAGATGCTGAGGATGGATTTCTGCAGTTTGTGTTATTTGAAGGTTAGTGAAGAGGCTGAGGATGGGTTTATGCAGGTTGTGTTATTGGGGGGTGAGTGAAGAGGCTGAGGATGGGTTTCTGCAGGTTGTGTTATTGGAAGGTGAGTGGAGATGCTGAGGATGGGTTTCAGCAGGTTGTGTTCTTGGAAGGTGAGTGAAGATGCTGAGGATGGGTTTCTGCAGGTTGTGTTATTGGGAGGTGAGTGGAGATGCTAACGATGGATTTCTGCAGTTTGTGTTATTGGGAGGTGAGGGGAGATGCTGAGGATGGGTTTCTGCAGGTTGTGTTATTGGGAGGTGAGTGGAGATGCTGAGGATGGGTTTCTGCAGGTTGTGTTATTGGGAGGTGAGTGAAGATGCTGAGGATGGGTTTCTGCTAGTTGAGTTATTGGAAGGTTAGTGGAGATGCTGACGATGGATTTCTGCAGGTTGTGTTATTGGGAGGTGAGTGGAGATGCTGAGGATGGGTTGCTGCAGATTGTGTTATTGGAAGGTTAGTGGAGATGCTGACGATGGATTTCTGCAGGTTGTGTTATTGGAAGGTGAGTGGAGTTGCTGAGGGTGGGTTTCTGCAGGTTGTGTTATTGGAAGGTTAGTGAAGATGCTGAGGATTGATTTCTGCAGGTTGAGTTATTGGGAGGTGAGTGAAGATGCTGAGGATGGGTTTCTGCAGGTTGTGTTATTGGGAGGTGAGTGGAGATGCTGAGGACGGATTTCTGCAGGTTGTGATATTGGGAGGTGAGTGAAGATGCTGAGGATGGGTTTCTGCAGGTTGTGTTATTGGAAGGTGAGTGGAGATACTGAGGATGGGTTTCTGCAGGTTGAGTTATTGGGAGGTGAGTGGAGATGCTGAGGATGTGTTCCTGCAGGTTGTGTTATTGGGAGGTGAGTGGAGATGCTGAGGATGGGTTTCTGCAGGTTGTGATATTGGGATGTGAGTGGAGATGCTGAGGATGGATTTCTGCAGTTTGTGTTCTTGGAAGGTTAGTGAAGAGGCTGAGGATGGGTTTATGCAGGTTGTGTTATTGGGGGGTGAGTGAAGAGGCTGAGGATGGGTTTATGCAGGTTGTGTTATTGGGAGGTGAGTGGAGATGCTGAGGATGGGTTTCTGCAGGTTGTGTTATTGGGAGGTGAGTGGAGATGCTAACGATGGATTTCTGCAGTTTGTGTTATTGGGAGGTGAGGGGAGATGCTGAGGATGGGTTTCTACAGGTTGTGTTATTGGGAGGTGAGTGGAGATGCCGAGGATGGGTTTCTGCAGGTTGTGTTATTGGGAGGTGAGTGAAGATGCTGAGGTTGGGTTTCTGCAGGTTGTGTTATTGGGAGGTGAGTGGAGATGCTGAGGATGGGTTGCTGCAGATTGTGTTATTGGGAGTTGAGTGGAGATGCTGAGTATGGGTTTCTGCAGGTTGTGTTATTGGAAGGTGAGTGGAGATGTTGCGGATGGGTTTCTGCAGATTGTCTTATTGGGAGGTGAGTGGAGATGCTGAGGATGGGTTTCTGCAGGTTGTGTTATTGCAATGTTAGTGGAGATGCTGAGGATGGATTTCTGCAGGTTGTGTTATTGGGAGGTGAGTGGAGATGCTGAGGATGGTTTTCTGCAGGTTGTGTTATTGGGAGGTGAATGGAGAAACTGAGGATGGGTTTCTGCAGGTTGTGTTATTGGGAGGTGAGTGGAGATGCTGAGGATGGGTTTCTGCAGATTGTGTTATTGCAATGTTAGTGGAGATGCTGAGGATGGATTTCTGCAGGTTGTGTTATTGGGAGGTGAGTGGAGATGCTGAGGATGGGTTTCTGCAGGTTGTGTTATTGGGAGGTGAATGGAGAAACTGAGGATGGGTTTCTGCAGGTTGTGTTATTGGGAGGTGAGTGGAGATGCTGAGGATGGGTTTCCGCAGGTTGTGTTATTGGGAGGTGAGTGGAGATGCTGAGGATGGCTTTCTGCAGGTTGCGTTAAGGGAAGGTTAGTGAAGATGCTGAGGATGGGTTTCTGCAGGTTGTGTTATTGGAAGGTGAGTGGAGATGATGAGGATGGGTTTCTGCAGGTTGTGTTATTGGAAGTTGAGTGAAGATGCTGAGGATGGATTTCTGCAGGTTGTGTTATTGGAAGGTGAGTAAAGATGCTGAGGATGGATTTCTGCAGGTTGTGTTATTGGAAGGTGTGTGAAGATGCTGAGGATGGGTTTCTGCTGGTTGTCTTATTGGGAGGTGAGTGGAGATGCTTAGGATGTGTTTCTGCAGGTTGTGTTATTGGGCGGTGAGTGAAGATGCTGAGGATGGGTTTCTGCAGGTTGTGTTATTGGAAGGTGAGTGGAGATGCTGAGGATGGGTTTCTGCAGGTTGTGATATTGGGAGGTGAGTGGAGATGCTGAGGATGGGTTTCTGCAGGTTGTGTTATTGGGAGGTGAGTGAAGATGCTGAGGATGGGTTTCTGCAGGTTGTGTTATCGGGAGGTGTGTGAAGATGCTGAGGATGGGTTTCTGCAGGTTGTGTTATTGGAAGGTGAGTGGAGATGCTGAGGATGTGTTTCTGCAGGTTGTGTCATTGGGAGGGGAGTGGAGATGCTGGGGATGGGTTTCTGCAGGTTGTGTTAATGGGAGGTGAGTGAATATGCTGAGGTTGGGTTTCTGCAGGTTGAGTTATTGGAAGGTTAGTGGAGATGTTGACGATGGATTTCTGCAGGTTGTGTTATTGGGAGGTGAGTGGAGCTGCTGAGGATGGGTTTCTGCAGGTTGTGTTATTGGGAGGTGAGTGGAGATGCTAACGATGGATTTCTGCAGTTTGTGTTCTTGGGAGGTGAGGGGAGATGCTGAGGATGGGTTTCTGCAGGTTGTGTTATTGGGAGGTGAGTGGAGATGCTGAGGATGGGTTTCTGCAGGTTGTGTTATTGGGAGGTGAGTGAAGATGCTGAGGATGGGTTTCTGCTAGTTGAGTTATTGGAAGGTTAGTGGAGATGCTGACGATGGATTTCTGCAGGTTGTGTTATTGGGAGGTGAGTGGAGATGCTGAGGATGGGTTGCTGCAGATTGTGTTATTGGAAGGTTAGTGGAGATGCTGACGATGGATTTCTGCAGGTTGTGTTATTGGAAGGTGAGTGGAGTTGCTGAGGATGGGTTTCTGCAGGTTGTGTTATTGGAAGGTTAGTGAAGATGCTGAGGATTGATTTCTGCAGGTTGAGTTATTGGGAGGTGAGTGAAGATGCTGAGGATGGGTTTCTGCAGGTTGTGTTATTGGGAGGTGAGTGGAGATGCTGAGGACGGATTTCTGCAGGTTGTGATATTGGGAGGTGAGTGAAGATGCTAAGGATGGGTTTCTGCAGGTTGTGTTATTGGAAGGTGAGTGGAGATACTGAGGATGGGTTTCTGCAGGTTGAGTTATTGGGAGGTGAGTGGAGATGCTGAGGATGTGTTCCTGCAGGTTGTGTTATTGGGAGGTGAGTGGAGATGCTGAGGATGGGTTTCTGCAGGTTGTGATATTGGGATGTGAGTGGAGATGCTGAGGATGGATTTCTGCAGTTTGTGTTCTTGGAAGGTTAGTGAAGAGGCTGAGGATGGGTTTATGCAGGTTGTGTTATTGGGGGGTGAGTGAAGAGGCTGAGGATGGGTTTATGCAGGTTGTGTTATTGGGAGGTGAGTGGAGATGCTGAGGATGGGTTTCTGCAGGTTGTGTTATTGGGAGGTGAGTGGAGATGCTAACGATGGATTTCTGCAGTTTGTGTTATTGGGAGGTGAGGGGAGATGCTGAGGATGGGTTTCTACAGGTTGTGTTATTGGGAGGTGAGTGGAGATGCCGAGGATGGGTTTCTGCAGGTTGTGTTATTGGGAGGTGAGTGGAGATGCCGAGGATGGGTTTCTGCAGGTTGTGTTATTGGGAGGTGAGTGAAGATGCTGAGGTTGGGTTTCTGCAGGTTGTGTTATTGGGAGGTGAGTGGAGTTGCTGAGGATGGGTTGCTGCAGATTGTGTTATTGGGAGTTGAGTGGAGATGCTGAGTATGGGTTTCTGCAGGTTGTGTTATTGGAAGGTGAGTGGAGATGTTGCGGATGGGTTTCTGCAGATTGTGTTATTGGGAGGTGAGTGGAGATGCTGAGGATGGGTTTCTGCAGGTTGTGTTATTGCAATGTTAGTGGAGATGCTGAGGATGGATTTCTGCAGGTTGTGTTATTGGGAGGTGAGTGGAGATGCTGAGGATGGTTTTCTGCAGGTTGTGTTATTGGGAGGTGAATGGAGAAACTGAGGATGGGTTTCTGCAGGTTGTGTTATTGGGAGGTGAGTGGAGATGCTGAGGATGGGTTTCTGCAGATTGTGTTATTGCAATGTTAGTGGAGATGCTGAGGATGGATTTCTGCAGGTTGTGTTATTGGGAGGTGAGTGGAGATGCTGAGGATGGGTTTCTGCAGGTTGTGTTATTGGGAGGTGAATGGAGAAACTGAGGATGGGTTTCTGCAGGTTGTGTTATTGGGAGGTGAGTGGAGATGCTGAGGATGGGTTTCCGCAGGTTGTGTTATTGGGAGGTGAGTGGAGATGCTGAGGATGGCTTTCTGCAGGTTGCGTTAAGGGAAGGTTAGTGAAGATGCTGAGGATGGGTTTCTGCAGGTTGTGTTATTGGAAGGTGAGTGGAGATGATGAGGATGGGTTTCTGCAGGTTGTGTTATTGGAAGTTGAGTGAAGATGCTGAGGATGGATTTCTGCAGGTTGTGTTATTGGAAGGTGAGTAAAGATGCTGAGGATGGATTTCTGCAGGTTGTGTTATTGGAAGGTGTGTGAAGATGCTGAGGATGGGTTTCTGCTGGTTGTCTTATTGGGAGGTGAGTGGAGATGCTTAGGATGTGTTTCTGCAGGTTGTGTTATTGGGCGGTGAGTGAAGATGCTGAGGATGGGTTTCTGCAGGTTGTGTTATTGGAAGGTGAGTGGAGATGCTGAGGATGGGTTTCTGCAGGTTGTGATATTGGGAGGTGAGTGCAGATGCTGAGGATGGGTTTCTGCAGGTTGTGTTATTGGGAGGTGAGTGAAGATGCTGAGGATGGGTTTCTGCAGGTTGTGTTATCGGGAGGTGTGTGAAGATGCTGAGGATGGGTTTCTGCAGGTTGTGTTATTGGAAGGTGAGTGGAGATGCTGAGGATGTGTTTCTGCAGGTTGTGTCATTGGGAGGGGAGTGGAGATGCTGAGGATGGGTTTCTGCAGGTTGTGTTAATGGGAGGTGAGTGAATATGCTGAGGTTGGGTTTCTGCAGGTTGAGTTATTGGAAGGTTAGTGGAGATGTTGACGATGGATTTCTGCAGGTTGTGTTATTGGGAGGTGAGTGGAGATGCTGAGGATGGGTTGCTGCAGATTGTGTTATTGGGAGTTGAGTGGAGATGCTGGGTATGGGTTTCTGCAGGTTGTGTTATTGGAAGGTGAGTAGAGATGTTGTGGATGGGTTTCTGCAGGTTGTGTTATTGGGAGGTGAGTGGAGATGCTGAGGATGGGTTTCTGCAGGTTGTGTTATTGGGAGGTGAGTGGAGATGCTGAGGATGGGTTTCTGCAGGTTGTGTTATTGGGAGGTGAGTGGAGATGCTGAGGATGGGTTTCTGCAGGTTGTGTTATTGGGAGGTGAATGGAGAAACTGAGGATGGGTTTCTGCAGGTTGTGTTATTGGGAGGTGAGTGGAGATGCTGAGGATGGGTTTCTGCAGGTTGTGTTATTGGGAGGTGAGTGGAGATGCTGAGGATGGCTTTCTGCAGGTTGCGTTAAGGGAAGTTTAGTGAAGATGCTGAGGATGGGTTTCTGCAGGTTGTGTTATTGGAAGGTGAGTGAAGATGCTGAGGATGTGTTTCTGAAGGTTGTGTTATTGGAAGGTGAGTGGAGATGCTGAGGATGGGTTTCTGCAGGTTGTGTTCTTGGGAGGTGAGTGAAGATGCTGAGGATGGGTTTCTGCAGGTTGTGTTATCGGGAGGTGAGTGAAGATGCTGAGGATGGGTTTCTGCAGGTTGTGTCATTGGAAGGTGAGTGGAGATGCTGAGGAAGGGTTTCTGCAGGTTGTGATATTGGGAGGTGAGTGGAGATGCTGAGGATGGGTTTCTGCAGGTTGTGTTCTTGGGAGGTGAGTGAAGATGCTGTGGATGGGTTTCTGCAGGTTGTGTTATCGGGAGGTGAGTGAAGATACTGAGGATGGGTTTCTGCAGGTTGTGTTATTGGAAGGTGAGTGGAGATGCTGAGGATGTATTTCTGCAGGTTGTGTCATTGGGAGGGGAGTGGAGATGCTGAGGATGGGTTTCTGCAGGTTGTGTTAATGGGAGGTGAGTAAATATGTTGAGGTTGGGTTTCTGCAGGTTGAGTTATTGGAAGGTTAGTGGAGATGCTGACGATGGATTTCTGCAGGTTGTGTTATTGGGAGGTGAGTGGAGATGCTGAGGATGGGTTGCTGCAGATTGTGTTATTGGGAGTTGAGTGGAGATGCTGAGTATGGGTTTCTGCAGGTTGTGTTATTGGATGGTGAGTGGAGATGTTGCGGATGGGTTTCTGCAGATTGTGTTATTGGGAGGTGTGTGGAGATGCTGAGGATGGGTTTCTGCAGGTTGTGTTATTGCAATGTTAGTGGAGATGCTGAGGATGGATTTCTGCAGGTTGTGTTATTGGGAGGTGAGTGGAGATGCTGGGGATGGGTTTCTGCAGGTTGTGTTATTGGGAGGTGAATGGAGAAACTGAGGATGGGTTTCTGCAGGTTGTGTTATTGGGAGGTGAGTGGAGATGCTGAGGATGGGTTTCTGCAGGTTGTGTTCTTGGAAGGTGAGTGGAGATGATGAGGATGGGTTTCTGCAGGTTGTGTTATTGGAAGGTGAGTGAAGATGCTGAGGATGGATTTCTGCAGGTTGTGTTATTTGAAGGTGTGTAAAGATGCTGAGGATGGATTTCTGCAGGTTGTCTTATTGGGAGGTAGTGGAGATGCTGAGGATGTGTTTCTGCAGGTTGTGTTATTGGGCGGTGAGTGAAGATGCTGAGGATGGGTTTCTGCAGGTTGTGTTATTGGAAGGTGAGTGGAGATGCTGAGGATGGGTTTCTGCAGGTTGTGTTCCTGGGAGGTGAGTGGAGATGCTGAGGATGGGTTTCTGCAGGTTGTGTTCTTGGGAGGTGAGTGAAGATGCTGAGGATGGGTTTCTGCAGGTTGTGTTATCGGGAGGTGAGAGAAGATGCTGAGGATGGGTTTCTGCAGGTTGTGTTATTGGAAGGTGAGTGGAGATGCTGAGGATGGGTTTCTGCAGGTTGTGTTTTTGGGAGGTTAATGAAGATGCTGAGGATTGGTTTCTGCAGGTTGTGTTATTGGGAGGTGAGTGGTAATGCTGATGATCGGATTCTGCAGGTTGTGTTTTTGGGAGGTTAATGAAGATGCTGAGGATGGGTTTCTGCAGGTTGTGTTATTGGGAGGTGAGTGGAGATGCTGAGGATGGGTTTCTGCAGGTTGTGTTATTGGGAGGTGAGTGGAGATGCTGATGATGGGGTACTGCAGGTTGTGTTATTGGAAGGTGAGTGAAGATGCTGAGGATTGGTTTCTGCAGGTTGTGTTATTGGGAGGTGAGTAGAGATGCTAAGGATGTGTTTCAGCAGGTTGTGTTTTTGGGAGGTTAATGAAGATGCTGAGGATGGTTTTCTGCAGGTTGTGTCATTGGGAGGTGAGTGATGATGCTGAGGATGGGTTTCTGCAGGTTGTGTTATTGGAAGGTGAGTGAAGATGCTGAGGATGGGTTTCTGCAGGTTGTGATATTGGGAGGTGAGTGGAGATGCTGAGGATGGGTTTCTGCAGGTTGTGTTCTTGGAAGGTGAGTGAAGATGCTGAGGATGGGTTTCTGCAGGTTGTGTTATCGGGAGGTGAGTGAAGATGCTGAGGATGGATTTCTGCAGGTTGTGTTATTGGAAGGTGAGTGGAGATGCTGAGGATGGGTTTCTGCAGGTTGTGTTTTTGGGAGGTTAATGAAGATGCTGAGGATTGGTTTCTGCAGGTTGTGGTATTGGGAGGTGAGTGGAAATGCTGACGATCGGTTTCTGCAGGTTGTGTTTTTGGGAGGTTAATGAAGATGCTGAGGATGGGTTTCTGCAGGTTGTGTTATTGGGAGGTGAGTGGAGATGCGGAGGGTGGGTTTCTGCAGGTTGTGTTATTGGGACGTGAGTGGAGATGCTGAAGATGGGGTACTGCAGGTTGTGTTATTGGAAGGTGAGTGGAGATGCTGAGGATGAATTTCTGCAGTTTGTGTTATTTGAAGGTTAGTGAAGAGGCTGAGGATGGGCTTATGCAGGTTGTGTTATTGGGGGGTGAGTGAAGAGGCTGAGGACGGGTTTCTGCAGGTTGTGTTATTGGAAGGTGAGTGGAGATGCTGAGGATGGGTTTCAGCAGGTTGTGTTTTTGGGAGGATAATGAAGATGCTGAGGATGGGTTTCTGCAGGTTGTGTTATTGGGAGGTGAGTGGAGATGCTAACGATGGATTTCTGCAGTTTGTGTTATTGGGAGGTGAGGGGAGATGCTGAGGATGGGTTTCTGCAGGTTGTGTTATTGGGAGGTGAGTGGTGATGCTGAGGATGGGTTTCTGCAGGTTGTGTTATTGGGAGGTGAGTGAAGATGCTGAGGATGCGTTTCTGCTAGTTGAGTTATTGGAAGGTTAGTGGAGATGCTGACGATGTATTTCTGCAGGTTGTGTTATTGGGAGGTGAGTGGAGATGCTGAGGATGGGTTGCTGCAGATTGTGTTATTGGAAGGTTAGTGGAGATGCTGACGATGGATTTCTGCAGGTTGTGTTATTGGAAGGTGAGTGGAGTTGCTGAGGATGGGTTTCTGCAGGTTGTGTTATTGGAAGGTTAGTGAAGATGCTGAGGATTGATTTCTGCAGGTTGAGTTATTGGGAGGTGAGTGAAGATGCTGAGGATGGGTTTCTGCAGGTTGTGTTATTGGGAGGTGAGTGGAGATGCTGAGTATGGGTTTCTGCAGGTTGTGATATTGGGAGGTGAGTGGAGATGCTGAGGATGGGGTTCTGCAGGTTGTGTTATTGGAAGGTGAGTGGAGATACTGAGGATAGGTTTCTGCAGGTTGAGTTATTGGGTGGTGATTAGAGATGCTGAGGATGTGTTTCTGCAGATTGTGTTATTGGGAGGTGAGTGGAGATGCTGAGGATGGGTTTCTGCAGGTTGTGTTATTGGGAGGTGAGTGAAGATGCTGAGGATGGGTTTCTGCTAGTTGAGTTATTGGAAGGTTAGTGGAGATGCTGACGATGTATTTCTGCAGGTTGTGTTATTGGGAGGTGAGTGGAGATGCTGAGGATGGGTTGCTGCAGATTGTCTTATTGGAAGGTTAGTGGAGATGCTGACGATGGATTTCTGCAGGTTGTGTTATTGGAAGGTGAGTGGAGTTGCTGAGGATGTGTTTCTGCAGGTTGTGTTATTGGAAGGTTAGTGAAGATGCTGAGGATTGATTTCTGCAGGTTGAGTTATTGGGAGGTGAGTGAAGATGCTGAGGATGGGTTTCTGCAGGTTGTGTTATTGGGAGGTGAGTGGAGATGCTGAGGATGGGTTTCTGCAGGTTGTGATATTGGGAGGTGAGTGGAGATGCTGAGGATGGGGTTCTGCAGGTTGTGTTATTGGAAGGTGAGTGGAGATACTGAGGATAGGTTTCTGCAGGTTGAGTTATTGGGTGGTGATTAGAGATGCTGAGGATGTGTTTCTGCAGATTGTGTTAATGGGAGGTGAGTGGAGATGCTGAGGATGGGTTTCTGCAGGTTGTGTTATTGCAATGTTAGTGGAGATGCTGAGGATGGATTTCTGCAGGTTGTGTTATTGGGAGGTGAGTGGAGATGCTGAGGATGGTTTTCTGCAGGTTGTGTTATTGGGAGGTGAATAGAGAAACTGAGGATGGGTTTCTGCAGGTTGTGTTATTGGGAGGTGAGTGGAGATGCTGAGGATGGGTTTCTGCAGATTGTGTTATTGCAATGTTAGTGGAGATGCTGAGGATGGATTTCTGCAGGTTGTGTTATTGGGAGGGGAGTGGAGATGCTGAGGATGGGTTTCTGCAGGTTGTGTTATTGGGAGGTGAATGGAGAAACTGAGGATGGGTTTCTGCAGGTTGTGTTATTGGGAGGTGAGTGGAGATGCTGAGGATGGGTTTCTGCAGGTTGTGTTATTGGGAGGTGAGTGGAGATGCTGAGGATGGCTTTCTGCAGGTTGCGTTAAGGGAAGGTTAGTGAAGATGCTGAGGATGGGTTTCTGCAGGTTGTGTTATTGGAAGGTGAGTGGAGATGATGAGGATGGGTTTTTGCAGGTTGTGTTATTGGAAGTTGAGTTAAAATGCTGAGGATGGATTTCTGCAGGTTGTGTTATTGGAAGGTGAGTAAAGATGCTGAGGATGGATTTCTGCAGGTTGTGTTATTGGGAGGTGAGTGGAGATGCTTAGGATGTGTTTCTGCAGGTTGTGTTATTGGGCGGTGAGTGAAGATGCTGAGGATGGGTTTCTGCAGGTTGTGTTATTGGAAGGTGAGTGGAGATGCTGAGGATGGGTTTCTGCAGGTTGTGATATTGGGAGGTGAGTGGAGATGCTGAGGATGGGTTTCTGCAGGTTGTGTTATTGGGAGGTGAGTGAAGATGCTGAGGATGGGTTTCTGCAGGTTGTGTTATCGGGAGGTGTGTGAAGATGCTGAGGATGGGTTTCTGCAGGTTGTGTTATTGGAAGGTGAGTGGAGATGCTGAGGATGTGTTTCTGCAGGTTGTGTCATTGGGAGGGGAGTGGAGATGCTGAGGATGGGTTTCTGCAGGTTGTGTTAATGGGAGGTGAGTGAATATGCTGAGGTTGGGTTTCTGCAGGTTGAGTTATTGGAAGGTTAGTGGAGATGCTGACGATGGATTTCTGCAGTTTGTGTTATTGGGAGGTGAGTGGAGATGCTGAGGATGGGTTGCTGCAGATTGTGTTATTGGGAGTTGAGTGGAGATGCTGAGTATGGGTTTCTGCAGGTTGTGTTATTGGAAGGTGAGTGGAGATGTTGTGGATGGGTTTCTGCAGGTTGTGTTATTGGGAGGTGCGTGGAGATGCTGAGGATGGGTTTCTGCAGGTTGTGTTATTGGGAGGTGAGTGGAGATGCTGAGGATGGGTTTCTGCAGGTTGTGTTATTGGGAGGTGAGTGGAGATGCTGAGGATGGGTTTCTGCAGGTTGTGTTATTGGGAGGTGAATGGAGAAACTGAGGATGGGTTTCTGCAGGTTGTGTTATTGGGAGGTGAGTGGAGATGCTGAGGGTGGGTTTCTGCAGGTTGTGTTATTGGGAGGTGAGTGGAGATGCTGAGGATGGCTTTCTGCAGTTTGCGTTAAGGGAAGGTTAGTGAAGATGCTGAGGATGGGTTTCTGCAGGTTGTGTTATTGGAAGGTGAGTGAAGATGCTGAGGATGTGTTTCTGAAGGTTGTGTTATTGGAAGGTGAGTGGAGATGCTGAGGATGGGTTTCTGCAGGTTGTGTTCTTGGGAGGTGAGTGAAGATGCTGAGGATGGGTTTCTGCAGGTTGTGTTATCGGGAGGTGAGTGAGGATGCTGAGGATGGGTTTCTGCAGGTTGTGTTATTGGAAGGTGAGTGGAGATGCTGAGGATGGGTTTCTGCAGGTTGTGATATTGGGAGGTCAGTGGAGATGCTGAGGGTGGGTTTCTGCAGGTTGTGTTATTGGGAGGTGAGTGGAGATGCTGAAGATGGGGTACTGCAGGTTGTGTTATTGGAAGGTGAGTGGAGATGCTGAGGATGGATTTCTGCAGTTTGTGTTATATAAAGGTTAGTGAAGAGGCTGAGGATGGGCTTATGCAGGTTGTGTTATTGGGGGGTGAGTGAAGAGGCTGAGGACGGGTTTCAGCAGGTTGTGTTATTGGAAGGTGAGTGGAGATGCTGAGGATGGGTTTCAGCAGGTTGTGTTTTTGGGAGGATAATGAAGATGCTGAGGATGGGTTTCTGCAGGTTGTGTTATTGGGAGGTGAGTGGAGATGCTAACGATGGATTTCTGCAGTTTGTGTTATTGGGAGGTGAGGGGAGATGCTGAGGATGGGTTTCTGCAGGTTGTGTTATTGGGAGGTGAGTGGTCATGCTGAGGATGGGTTTCTGCAGGTTGTGTTATTGGGAGGTGAGTGAAGATGCTGAGGATGGGTTTCTGCTAGTTGAGTTATTGGAAGGTTAGTGGAGATGCTGACGATGTATTTCTGCAGGTTGTGTTATTGGGAGGTGAGTGGAGATGCTGAGGATGGGTTGCTGCAGATTGTGTTATTGGAAGGTTAGTGGAGATGCTGACGATGGATTTCTGCAGGTTGAGTTATTGGAAGGTGAGTGGAGTTGCTGAGGATGGGTTTCTGCAGGTTGTGTTATTGGAAGGTTAGTGAAGATGCTGAGGATTGATTTCTGCAGGTTGAGTTATTGGGAGGTGAGTGAAGATGCTGAGGATGGGTTTCTGCAGGTTGTGTTATTGGGAGGTGAGTGGAGATGCTGAGGATGGGTTTCTGCAGGTTGTGATATTGGGAGGTGAGTGGAGATGCTGAGGATGGGTTTCTGCAGGTTGTGTTATTGGAAGGTGAGTGGAGATACTGAGGATAGGTTTCTGCAGGTTGAGTTATTGGGTGGTGAGTAGAGATGCTGAGGATGTGTTTCTGCAGATTGTGTTATTGGGAGGTGAGTGGAGATGCTGAGGATGGGTTTCTGCAGGTTGTGTTATTGCAATGTTAGTGGAGATGCTGAGGATGGATTTCTGCAGGTTGTGTTATTGGGAGGTGAGTGGAGATGCTGAGGATGTTTTTCTGCAGGTTGTGTTATTGGGAGGTGAATGGAGAAACTGAGGATGGGTTTCTGCAGGTTGTGTTATTGGGAGGTGAGTGGAGATGCTGAGGATGGCTTTCTGCAGATTGTGTTATTGCAATGTTAGTGGAGATGCTGAGGATGGAATTCTGCAGGTTGTGTTATTGGGAGGTGAGTGGAGATGCTGAGGATGGGTTTCTGCAGGTTGTGTTATTGGGAGGTGAATGGAGAAACTGAGGATGGGTTTCTGCAGGTTGTGTTATTGGGAGGTGAGTGGAGATGCTGAGGATGGGTTTCTGCATGTTGTGTTATTGGGAGGTGAGTGGAGATGCTGAGGATGGCTTTCTGCAGGTTGCGTTAAGGGAAGGTTAGTGAAGATGCTGAGGATGGGTTTCTGCAGGTTGTGTTATTGGAAGGTGAGTGGAGATGATGAGGATGGGTTTCTGCAGGTTGTGTTATTGGAAGTTGAGTGAAGATGCTGAGGATGGATTTCTGCAGGTTGTGTTATTGGAAGGTGAGTAAAGATGCTGAGGATGTATTTCTGCAGGTTGTGTTATTGGAAGGTGTGTGAAGATGCTGAGGATGGGTTTCTGCTGGTTGTCTTATTGGGAGGTGAGTGGAGATGCTTAGGATGTGTTTCTGCAGGTTGTGTTATTGGGCGGTGAGTGAAGATGCTGAGGATGGGTTTCTGCAGGTTGTGTTATTGGAAGGTGAGTGGAGATGCTGAGGATGGGTTTCTGCAGGTTGTGATATTGGGAGGTGAGTGGAGATGCTGAGGATGGGTTTCTGCAGGTTGTGTTATTGGGAGGTGAGTGAAGATGCTGAGGATGGGTTTCTGCAGGTTGTGTTATCGGGAGGTGTGTGAAGATGCTGAGGATGGGTTTCTGCAGGTTGTGTTATTGGAAGGTGAGTGGAGATGCTGAGGATGTGTTTCTGCAGGTTGTGTCATTGGGAGGGGAGTGGAGATGCTGAGGATGGGTTTCTGCAGGTTGTGTTAATGGGAGGTGAGTGAATATGCTGAGGTTGGGTTTCTGCAGGTTGAGTTATTGGAAGGTTAGTGGAGATGCTGACGATGGATTTCTGCAGGTTGTGTTATTGGGAGGTGAGTGGAGATGCTGAGGATGGGTTGCTGCAGATTGTGTTATTGGGAGTTGAGTGGAGATGCTGAGTATGGGTTTCTGCAGGTTGTGTTATTGGTAGGTGAGTGGAGATGTTGTGGATGGGTTTCTGCAGGTTGTGTTATTGGGAGGTGCGTGGAGATGCTGAGGATGGGTTTCTGCAGGTTGTGTTATTGGGAGGTGAGTGGAGATGCTGAGGATGGGTTTCTGCAGGTTGTGTTATTGGGAGGTGAGTGGAGATGCTGAGGATGGGTTTCTGCAGGTTGTGTTATTGGGAGGTGAATGGAGAAACTGAGGATGGGTTTCTGCAGGTTGTGTTATTGGGAGGTGAGTGGAGATGCTGAGGATGGGTTTCTGCAGGTTGTGTTATTGGGAGGTGAGTGGAGATGCTGAGGATGGCTTTCTGCAGGTTGCGTTAAGGGAAGGTTAGTGAAGATGCTGAGGATGGGTTTCTGCAGGTTGTGTTATTGGAAGGTGAGTGAAGATGCTGAGGATGTGTTTCTGAAGGTTGTGTTATTGGAAGGTGAGTGGAGATGCTGAGGATGGGTTTCTGCAGGTTATGTTCTTGGGAGGTGAGTGAAGATGCTGAGGATGGGTTTCTGCAGGTTGTGTTATCGGGAGGTGAGTGAAGATGCTGAGGATGGGTTTCTGCAGGTTGTGTTATTGGAAGGTGAGTGGAGATGCTGAGGATGGGTTTCTGCAGGTTGTGTTAATGGGAGGTGAGTGAATATGCTGAGGTTGGGTTTCTGCAGGTTGAGTTATTGGAAGGTTAGTGGAGATGCTGACGATGGATTTCTGCAGGTTGTGTTATTGGGAGGTGAGTGGAGATGCTGAGGATGGGTTGCTGCAGATTGTGTTATTGGGAGTTGAGTGGAGATGCTGAGTATGGGTTTCTGCAGGTTGTGTTATTGGTAGGTGAGTGGAGATGTTGTGGATGGGTTTCTGCAGGTTGTGTTATTGGGAGGTGCGTGGAGATGCTGAGGATGGGTTTCTGCAGGTTGTGTTATTGGGAGGTGAGTGGAGATGCTGAGGATGGGTTTCTGCAGGTTGTGTTATTGGGAGGTGAGTGGAGATGCTGAGGATGGGTTTCTGCAGGTTGTGTTATTGGGAGGTGAATGGAGAAACTGAGGATGGGTTTCTGCAGGTTGTGTTATTGGGAGGTGAGTGGAGATGCTGAGGATGGGTTTCTGCAGGTTGTGTTATTGGGAGGTGAGTGGAGATGCTGAGGATGGCTTTCTGCAGGTTGCGTTAAGGGAAGGTTAGTGAAGATGCTGAGGATGGGTTTCTGCAGGTTGTGTTATTGGAAGGTGAGTGAAGATGCTGAGGATGTGTTTCTGAAGGTTGTGTTATTGGAAGGTGAGTGGAGATGCTGAGGATGGGTTTCTGCAGGTTATGTTCTTGGGAGGTGAGTGAAGATGCTGAGGATGGGTTTCTGCAGGTTGTGTTATCGGGAGGTGAGTGAAGATGCTGAGGATGGGTTTCTGCAGGTTGTGTTATTGGAAGGTGAGTGGAGATGCTGAGGATGGGTTTCTGCAGGTTGTGATATTGGGAGGTGAGTGGAGATGCTGAGGATGGGTTTCTGCAGGTTGTGTTCTTGGGAGGTGAGTGAAGATGCTGAGGATGGGTTTCTGCAGGTTGTGATATTGGGAGGTGAGTGGAGATGCTGAGGATGGGTTTCTGCAGGTTGTGTTCTTGGGAGGTGAGTGAAGATGCTGAGGATGGGTTTCTGCAGGTTGTGTTATCGGGAGGTGAGTGAAGATGCTGAGGATGGGTTTCTGCAGGTTGTGTTATTGGAAGGTGAGTGGAGATGCTGAGGATGGGTTTCTGCAGGTTGTGATATTGGGAGGTGAGTGGAGATGCTGAGGATGGGTTTCTGCAGGTTGTGTTCTTGGGAGGTGAGTGAAGATGCTGAGGATGGGTTTCTGCAGGTTGTGTTATCGGGAGCTGAGTGAAGATACTGAGGATGGGTTTCTGCAGGTTGTGTCATTGGGAGGGGAGTGGAGATGCTGAGGATGGGTTTCTGCAGGTTGTGTTAATGGGAGGTGAGTGAATATGCTGAGGTTGGGTTTCTGCAGGTTGAGTTATTGGAAGGTTAGTGGAGATGCTGACGATGGATTTCTGCAGGTTGTGTTATTGGGAGGTGAGTGGAGATGCTGAGGATGGGTTGCTGCAGATTGTGTTATTGGGAGTTGAGTGGAGATGCTGAGTATGGGTTTCTGCAGGTTGTGTTATTGGAAGGTGAGTGGAGATGTTGCGGATGGGTTTCTGCAGATTGTGTTATTGGGAGGTGTGTGGAGATGCTGAGGATGGGTTTCTGCAGGTTGTGTTATTGCAATGTTAGTGGAGATGCTGAGGATGGATTTCTGCAGGTTGTGTTATTGGGAGAAGAGTGGAGATGCTGAGGATGGGTTTCTGCAGGTTGTGTTATTGGGAGGTGAATGGAGAAACTGAGGATGGGTTTCTGCAGGTTGTGATATTGGGAGGTGAGTGGAGATGCTGAGGATGGGTTTCTGCAGGTTGTGTTATTGGAAGGTGAGTGAAGATGCTGAGGATGGATTTCTGCAGGTTGTGTTATTGGAAGGTGTGTGAAGATGCTGAGGATGGTTTTCTGCAGGTTGTCTTATTGGGAGGTGAGTGGAGATGCTGAGGATGTGTTTCTGCAGGTTGTGTTATTGGGCGGTGAGTGAAGATGCTGAGGATAGGTTTCTGCAGGTTGTGTTATTGGAAGGTGAGTGGAGATGTCGAGGATGGGTTTCTGCAGGTTGTGTTCTTGGGAGGTGAGTGGAGATGCTGAGGTTGGGTTTCTGCAGGTTGTGTTCTTGGGAGGTGAGTGAAGATGCTGAGGATGGGTTTCTGCAGGTTGTGTTATCGGGAGGAGAGAGAAGATGCTGAGGATGGGTTTCTGCAGGTTGCGTTATTGGAAGGTGAGTGGAGATGCTGAGGATGGGTTTCTGCAGGTTGTGTTATTGGGAGGTGAGTGGAGATGCTGAGGATGGGTTTCTGCAGGTTGTGTTATTGGGAGGTGAATGGAGAAACTGAGGATGGGTTTCTGCAGGTTGTGTTATTGGGAGGTGAGTGGAGATGCTGAGGATGGGTTTCTGCAGGTTGTGTTATTGGGAGGTGAGTGGAGATGCTGAGGATGGCTTTCTGCAGTTTGCGTTAAGGGAAGGTTAGTGAAGATGCTGAGGATGGGTTTCTGCAGGTTGTGTTATTGGAAGGTGAGTGAAGATGCTGAGGATGTTTTTCTGAAGGTTGTGTTTTTGGGAGGTTAATGAAGATGCTGAGGATGGTTTTCTGCAGGTTGTGTCATTGGGAGGTGACTGATGATGCTGAGGATGGGTTTCTGCAGGTTGTGTTATTGGAAGGTGAGTGAAGATGCTGAGGATGGGTTTCTGCAGGTTGTGATATTGGGAGGTGAGTGGAGATGCTGAGGATGGGTTTCTGCAGGTTGTGTTCTTGGAAGGTGAGTGAAGATGCTGAGGATGGGTTTCTGCAGGTTGTGTTATCGGGAGGTGAGTGAAGATGCTGAGGATGGATTTCTGCAGGTTGTGTTATTGGAAGGTGAGTGGAGATGCTGAGGATGGGTTTCTGCAGGTTGTGTTTTTGGGAAGTTAATGAAGATGCTGAGGATTGGTTTCTGCAGGTTGTGGTATTGGGAGGTGAGTGGAAATGCTGACGATCGGTTTCTGCAGGTTGTGTTTTTGGGAGGTTAATGAAGATGCTGAGGATGGGTTTCTGCAGGTTGTGTTATTGGGAGGTGAGTGGAGATGCTGAGGATGGGTTTCTGTAGGTTGTGTTATTGGGAGGTGAGTGGAGATGCTGAAGATGGGGTACTGCAGGTTGTGTTATTGGAAGGTGAGTGGAGATGCTGAGGATGGATTTCTGCAGTTTGTGTTATTTGAAGGTTAGTGAAGAGGCTGAGGACGGGTTTCTGCAGGTTGTGTTATTGGAAGGTGAGTGGAGATGCTGAGGATGGGTTTCAGCAGGTTGTGTTTTTGGGAGGATAATGAAGATGCTGAGGACGGGTTTCTGCAGGTTGTGTTATTGGGAGGTGAGTGGAGATGCTAACGATGAATTTCTGCAGTTTGTGTTATTGGGAGGTGAGGGGAGATGCTGACGATGGATTTCTGCAGGTTGTGTTATTGGAAGGTGAGTGGAGTTGCTGAGGATGGGTTTCTGCAGGTTGTGTTATTGGAAGGTTAGTGAAGATGCTGAGGATTGATTTCTGCAGGTTGAGTTATTGGGAGGTGAGTGAAGATGCTGAGGATGGGTTTCTGCAGGTTGTGTTATTGGGAGGTGAGTGGAGATGCTGAGGATGGGTTTCTGCAGGTTGTGATATTGGGAGGTGAGTGGAGATGCTGAGGATGGGTTTCTGCAGGTTGTGTTATTGGAAGGTGAGTGGAGATACTGAGGATAGGTTTCTGCAGGTTGAGTTATTGGGTGGTGAGTAGAGATGCTGAGGATGTGTTTCTGCAGGTTGTGTTATCGGGAGTTGAGTGGAGATGCTGAGGATGGGTTTCTGCAGGTTGTGATATTGGGAGGTGAGTGGAGATGCTGAGGATGGATTTCTGCAGTTTGTGTTCTTGGAAGGTTAGTGAAGAGGCTGAGGTTGGGTTTCTGCAGGTTGAGTTATTGGAAGGTTAGTGGAGATGCTGACGATGGATTTCTGCAGGTTGTGTTATTGGGAGGTGAGTGGAGATGCTGAGTATGGGTTTCTGCAGGTTGTGTTATTGGAAGGTGAGTGGAGATGTTGCGGATGGGTTTCTGCAGATTGTGTTATTGGGAGGTGTGTGGAGATGCTGAGGATGGGTTTCTGCAGGTTGTGTTATTGCAATGTTAGTGGAGATGCTGAGGATGGATTTCTGCAGGTTGTGTTATTGGGAGGTGAGTGGAGATGCTGAGGATGGGTTTCTGCAGGTTGTGTTATTGGGAGGTGAATGGAGAAACTGAGGATGGGTTTCTGCAGGTTGTGTTATTGGGAGGTGAGTGGAGATATGAGGATGGGTTTCTGCAGGTTGTGTTATTGGAAGGTGAGTGGAGATGATGAGGATGGGTTTCTGCAGGTTGTGTTATTGGAAGGTGAGTGAAGATGCTGAGGATGGATTTCTGCAGGTTGTGTTCTTGGAAGGTGTGTGAAGATGCTGAGGATGGTTTTCTGCAGGTTGTCTTATTGGGAGGTGAGTGGAGATGCTGAGGATGTGTTTCTGCAGGTTGTGTTATTGGGCGGTGAGTGAAGATGCTGAGGATGGGTTTCTGCAGGTTGTGTTATTGGAAGGTGAGTGGAGATGCTGAGGATGGTTTTCTGCAGGTTGTGTTCTTGTGAGGTGAGTGGAGATGCTGAGGATGGGTTTCTGCATGTTGTGTTCTTGGGAGGTGAGTGAAGATGCTGAGGATGGGTTTCTGCAGGTTGTGTTATCGGGAGGAGAGAGAAGATGCTGAGGATGGGTTTCTGCAGGTTGTGTTATTGGAAGGTGAGTGGAGATGCTGAGGATGGGTTTCTGCAGGTTGTGTTTTTGGGAGGTTAATGAAGATGCTGAGGATTGATTTCTGCAGGTTGTGTTATTGGGAGGTGAGTGGTAATGCTGATGATCGGTTTCTGCAGGTTGTGTTTTTGAGAGGTTAATGAAGATGCTGAGGATGGGTTTCTGCAGGTTGTGTTATTGGGAGGTGAGTGGAGATGCTGAGGATGGGTTTCTGCAGGTTGTGTTATTGGGAGGTGAGTGGAGATGCTGATGATGGGGTACTGCAGGTTGTGTTATTGGAAGGTGAGTGAAGATGCTGAGGATTGGTTTCTGCAGGTTGTGTTATTGGGAGGTGAGTGGAGATGCTAAGGATGTGTTTCAGCAGGTTGTGTTTTTGGGAGGTTAATGAAGATGCTGAGGATGGTTTTCTGCAGGTTGTGTCATTGGGAGGTGAGTGATGATGCTGAGGATGGGTTTCTGCAGGTTGTGTTATAGGAAGGTGAGTGAAGATGCTGAGGATGGGTTTCTGCAGGTTGTGATATTGGGAGGTGAGTGGAGATGCTGAGGATGGGTTTCTGCAGGTTGTGTTCTTGGAAGGTGAGTGAAGATGCTGAGGATGGGTTTCTGCAGGTTGTGTTATCGGGAGGTGAGTGAAGATGCTGAGGATGGATTTCTGCAGGTTGTGTTATTGGAAGGTGAGTGGAGATGCTGAGGATGGGTTTCTGCAGGTTGTGTTTTTGGGAGGTTAATGAAGATGCTGAGGATTGGTTTCTGCAGGTTGTGGTATTGGGAGGTGAGTGGAAATGCTGACGATCGGTTTCTGCAGGTTGTGTTTTTGGGAGGTTAATGAAGATGCTGAGGATGGGTTTCTGCAGGTTGTGTTATTGGGAGGTGAGTGGAGATGCTGAGGGTGGGTTTCTGTAGGTTGTGTTATTGGGAGGTGAGTGGAGATGCTGAAGATGGGGTACTGCAGGTTGTGTTATTGGAAGGTGAGTGGAGATGCTGAGGATGGATTTCTGCAGTTTGTGTTATTTGAAGGTTAGTGAAGAGGCTGAGGATGGGTTTATGCAGGTTGTGTTATTGGGGGGTGAGTGAAGAGGCTGAGGACGGGTTTCTGCAGGTTGTGTTATTGGAAGGTGAGTGGAGATGCTGAGGATGGGTTTCAGCAGGTTGTGTTTTGGGGAGGATAATGAAGATGCTGAGGACGGGTTTCTGCAGGTTGTGTTATTGGGAGGTGAGTGGAGATGCTAACGATGGATTTCTGCAGTTTGTGTTATTGGGAGGTGAGGGGAGATCCTGAGGATGGGTTTCTGCAGGTTGTGTTATTGGGAGGTGAGTGGTGATGCTGAGGATGGGTTTCTGCAGGTTGTGTTATTGGGAGGTGAGTGAAGATGCTGAGGATGGGTTTCTGCTAGTTGAGTTATTGGAAGGTTAGTGGAGATGCTGACGATGTATTTCTGCAGGTTGTGTTATTGGGAGGTGAGTGGAGATGCTGAGGATGGGTTGCTGCAGATTGTGTTATTGGAAGGTTAGTGGAGATGCTGACGATGGATTTCTGCAGGTTGTGTTATTGGAAGGTGAGTGGAGTTGCTGAGGATGGGTTTCTGCAGGTTGTGTTATTGGAAGGTTAGTGAAGATGCTGAGGATTGATTTCTGCAGGTTGAGTTATTGGGAGGTGAGTGAAGATGCTGAGGATGGGTTTCTGCAGGTTGTGTTATTGGGAGGTGAGTGGAGATGCTGAGGATGGGTTTCTGCAGGTTGTGATATTGGGAGGTGAGTGGAGATGCTGAGGATGGGTTTCTGCAGGTTGTGTTATTGGAAGGTGAGTGGAGATACTGAGGATAGGTTTCTGCAGGTTGAGTTATTGGGTGGTGAGTAGAGATGCTGAGGACGTGTTTCTGCAGGTTGTGTTATCGGGAGTTGAGTGGAGATGCTGAGGATGGGTTTCTGCAGGTTGTGATATTGGGAGGTGAGTGGAGATGCTGAGGATGGATTTCTGCTGTTTGTGTTCTTGGAAGGTTAGTGAAGAGGCTGAGGATGGGTTTCTGCAGGTTGTGTTATTGGAAGATTAGTGAATATGCTGAGGATGGGTTTCTGCAGGTTGTGTTATTGGGAGGTGAGTGAAGACGCTGAGGATGGGTTTCTGCAGGTTGTGTTATTGGAAGGTGAGTGGAGATGCTGAGTATGGGTTTCTGCAGATTGTGTTATTGCGAGGTGAGGGGAGATGCTGAGGATGGGTTTCTGCAGGTTGTGTTATTGGGAGGTGAGTGGAGATGCTGAGGGTGGGTTTCTGTAGGTTGTGTTATTGGGAGGTGAGTGGAGATGCTGAAGATGGGGTACTGCAGGTTGTGTTATTGGAAGGTGAGTGGAGATGCTGAGGATGGATTTCTGCAGTTTGTGTTATTTGAAGGTTAGTGAAGAGGCTGAGGATGGGTTTATGCAGGTTGTGTTATTGGGGGGTGAGTGAAGAGGCTGAGGACGGGTTTCTGCAGGTTGTGTTATTGGAAGGTGAGTGGAGAT
This sequence comes from Scyliorhinus torazame, assembly GCF_047496885.1. Classification (NCBI taxonomy): domain Eukaryota; kingdom Metazoa; phylum Chordata; class Chondrichthyes; order Carcharhiniformes; family Scyliorhinidae; genus Scyliorhinus; species Scyliorhinus torazame. The sequence goes on along the minus strand of NC_092711.1, from coordinate 30,649,870 downwards.
GCTGAGGATGGGTTTCAGCAGGTTGTGTTTTTGGGAGGATAATGAAGATGCTGAGGACGGGTTTCTGCAGGTTGTGTTATTGGGAGGTGAGTGGAGATGCTAACGATGGATTTCTGCAGTTTGTGTTATTGGGAGGTGAGGGGAGATCCTGAGGATGGGTTTCTGCAGGTTGTGTTATTGGGAGGTGAGTGGTGATGCTGAGGATGGGTTTCTGCAGGTTGTGTTATTGGGAGGTGAGTGAAGATGCTGAGGATGGGTTTCTGCTAGTTGAGTTATTGGAAGGTTAGTGGAGATGCTGACGATGTATTTCTGCAGGTTGTGTTATTGGGAGGTGAGTGGAGATGCTGAGGATGGGTTGCTGCAGATTGTGTTATTGGAAGGTTAGTGGAGATGCTGACGATGGATTTCTGCAGGTTGTGTTATTGGAAGGTGAGTGGAGTTGCTGAGGATGGGTTTCTGCAGGTTGTGTTATTGGAAGGTTAGTGAAGATGCTGAGGATTGATTTCTGCAGGTTGAGTTATTGGGAGGTGAGTGAAGATGCTGAGGATGGGTTTCTGCAGGTTGTGTTATTGGGAGGTGAGTGGAGATGCTGAGGATGGGTTTCTGCAGGTTGTGATATTGGGAGGTGAGTGGAGATGCTGAGGATGGGTTTCTGCAGGTTGTGTTATTGGAAGGTGAGTGGAGATACTGAGGATAGGTTTCTGCAGGTTGAGTTATTGGGTGGTGAGTAGAGATGCTGAGGACGTGTTTCTGCAGGTTGTGTTATCGGGAGTTGAGTGGAGATGCTGAGGATGGGTTTCTGCAGGTTGTGATATTGGGAGGTGAGTGGAGATGCTGAGGATGGATTTCTGCTGTTTGTGTTCTTGGAAGGTTAGTGAAGAGGCTGAGGATGGGTTTCTGCAGGTTGTGTTATTGGAAGATTAGTGAATATGCTGAGGATGGGTTTCTGCAGGTTGTGTTATTGGGAGGTGAGTGAAGACGCTGAGGATGGGTTTCTGCAGGTTGTGTTATTGGAAGGTGAGTGGAGATGCTGAGTATGGGTTTCTGCAGATTGTGTTATTGGGAGGTGAGGGGAGATGCTGAGGATGGGTTTCTGCAGGTTGTGTTATTGGGAGGTGAGTGGAGATGCTGAGGATGGGTTTCTGCAGGTTGTGTTAATGGGAGGTGAGTTAATATGCTGAGATTGGGTTTCTGCAGGTTGAGTTATTGGAAGGTTAGTGGAGATGCTGACGATGGATTTCTGCAGGTTGTGTTATTGGGAGGTGAGTGGAGTTGCTGAGGATGGGTTGCTGCAGATTGTGTTATTGGAAGGTTAGTGGAGATGCTGACGATGAATTTCTGCAGGTTGTGTTATTGGGAGGTGAGTGGAGTTGCTGAGGATGGGTTTCTGCAGGTTGTGTTTTTGGGAGGGGAGGGGAAATGCTGACGATCGGTTTCTGCAGGTTGTGTTTTTGGGAGGTTGATGAAGATGCTGAGGATGGGTTTCTGCAGGTTGTGTTATTGGGAGGTGAGTGGAGATGCTGAGGGTGGGTTTCTGCAGGTTGTGTTATTGGGAGTTGAGTGGAGATGCTGAAGGTGGGGTACTGCAGGTTGTATTATTGGAAGGTGAGTGGAGATGCTGAGGATGGATTTCTGCAGTTTGTGTTATTTGAAGGTTAGTGAAGAGGCTGAGGATGGGTTTATGCAGGTTGTGTTATTGGGGGGTGAGTGAAGAGGCTGAGGACGGGTTTCTGCAGGTTGTGTTATTGGATGGTGAGTGGAGATGCTGAGGATGGGTTTCAGCAGGTTGTGTTTTTGGGAGGATAATGAAGATGCTGAGGATGGGTTTCTGCAGGTTGTGTTATTGGGAGGTGAGTGGAGATGCTAACGATGGATTTCTGCAGTTTGTGTTATTGGGAGGTGAGGGGAGATGCTGTGGATGGGTTTCTGCAGGTTGTGTTATTGGGAGGAGAGTGGTGATGCTGAGGATGGGTTTCTGCAGGTTGTGTTATTGGGAGGTGAGTGAAGATGCTGAGGATGGGTTACTGCTAGTTGAGTCATTGGAAGGTTAGTGGAGATGCTGACGATGGATTTCTGCAGGTTGTGTTATTGGGAGGTGAGTGGAGATGCTGAGGATGGGTTGCTGCAGATTGTGTTATTGGAAGATTAGTGGAGATGCTGACGATGGATTTCTGCAGGTTGTGTTATTGGAAGGTGAGTGGAGTTGCTGAGGATGGGTTTCTGCAGGTTATGTTATTGGAAGGTTAGTGAAGATGCTGAGGATTGATTTCTGCAGGTTGAGTTATTGGGAGATTAATGGAGACGCTGAGGATGGGTTTCTGCAGATTGTGTTATTGGAAGGTTAGTGAAGATGCTGAGGATGTGTTTCAGCAGGTTGCGTTATTGGAAGGTGAGTGGAGATGATGAGGATTGGGTTCTGCAGGTTGTGTTATTGGGAGGTGAGTGGAGATGCTGATGATGGGGTACTGCAGGTTGTGTTATTGGAAGGTGAGTGAAGATGCTGAGGATTGGTTTCTGCAGGTTGTGTTATTGGGAGGTGAGTGGAGATGCTAAGGATGTGTTTCAGCAGGTTGTGTTTTTGGGAGGTTAATGAAGATGCTGAGGATGGTTTTCTGCAGGTTGTGTCATTGGGAGGTGAGTGATGATGCTGAGGATGGGTTTCTGCAGGTTGTGTTATAGGAAGGTGAGTGAAGATGCTGAGGATGGGTTTCTGCAGGTTGTGATATTGGGAGGTGAGTGGAGATGCTGAGGATGGGTTTCTGCAGGTTGTGTTCTTGGAAGGTGAGTGAAGATGCTGAGGATGGGTTTCTGCAGGTTGTGTTATCGGGAGGTGAGTGAAGATGCTGAGGATGGATTTCTGCAGGTTGTGTTATTGGAAGGTGAGTGGAGATGCTGAGGATGGGTTTCTGCAGGTTGTGTTTTTGGGAGGTTAATGAAGATGCTGAGGATTGGTTTCTGCAGGTTGTGGTATTGGGAGGTGAGTGGAAATGCTGACGATCGGTTTCTGCAGGTTGTGTTTTTGGGAGGTTAATGAAGATGCTGAGGATGGGTTTCTGCAGGTTGTGTTATTGGGAGGTGAGTGGAGATGCTGAGGGTGGGTTTCTGTAGGTTGTGTTATTGGGAGGTGAGTGGAGATGCTGAAGATGGGGTACTGCAGGTTGTGTTATTGGAAGGTGAGTGGAGATGCTGAGGATGGATTTCTGCAGTTTGTGTTATTTGAAGGTTAGTGAAGAGGCTGAGGATGGGTTTATGCAGGTTGTGTTATTGGGGGGTGAGTGAAGAGGCTGAGGACGGGTTTCTGCAGGTTGTGTTATTGGAAGGTGAGTGGAGATGCTGAGGATGGGTTTCAGCAGGTTGTGTTTTTGGGAGGATAATGAAGATGCTGAGGACGGGTTTCTGCAGGTTGTGTTATTGGGAGGTGAGTGGAGATGCTAACGATGGATTTCTGCAGTTTGTGTTATTGGGAGGTGAGGGGAGATCCTGAGGATGGGTTTCTGCAGGTTGTGTTATTGGGAGGTGAGTGGTGATGCTGAGGATGGGTTTCTGCAGGTTGTGTTATTGGGAGGTGAGTGAAGATGCTGAGGATGGGTTTCTGCTAGTTGAGTTATTGGAAGGTTAGTGGAGATGCTGACGATGTATTTCTGCAGGTTGTGTTATTGGGAGGTGAGTGGAGATGCTGAGGATGGGTTGCTGCAGATTGTGTTATTGGAAGGTTAGTGGAGATGCTGACGATGGATTTCTGCAGGTTGTGTTATTGGAAGGTGAGTGGAGTTGCTGAGGATGGGTTTCTGCAGGTTGTGTTATTGGAAGGTTAGTGAAGATGCTGAGGATTGATTTCTGCAGGTTGAGTTATTGGGAGGTGAGTGAAGATGCTGAGGATGGGTTTCTGCAGGTTGTGTTATTGGGAGGTGAGTGGAGATGCTGAGGATGGGTTTCTGCAGGTTGTGATATTGGGAGGTGAGTGGAGATGCTGAGGATGGGTTTCTGCAGGTTGTGTGATTGGAAGGTGAGTGGAGATACTGAGGATAGGTTTCTGCAGGTTGAGTTATTGGGTGGTGAGTAGAGATGCTGAGGACGTGTTTCTGCAGGTTGTGTTATCGGGAGTTGAGTGGAGATGCTGAGGATGGGTTTCTGCAGGTTGTGATATTGGGAGGTGAGTGGAGATGCTGAGGATGGATTTCTGCTGTTTGTGTTCTTGGAAGGTTAGTGAAGAGGCTGAGGATGGGTTTCTGCAGGTTGTGTTATTGGAAGATTAGTGAATATGCTGAGGATGGGTTTCTGCAGGTTGTGTTATTGGGAGGTGAGTGAAGACGCTGAGGATGGGTTTCTGCAGGTTGTGTTATTGGAAGGTGAGTGGAGATGCTGAGTATGGGTTTCTGCAGATTGTGTTATTGGGAGGTGAGGGGAGATGCTGAGGATGGGTTTCTGCAGGTTGTGTTATTGGGAGGTGAGTGGAGATGCTGAGGATGGGTTTCTGCAGGTTGTGTTAATGGGAGGTGAGTTAATATGCTGAGATTGGGTTTCTGCAGGTTGAGTTATTGGAAGGTTAGTGGAGATGCTGACGATGGATTTCTGCAGGTTGTGTTATTGGGAGGTGAGTGGAGATGCTGAGGATGGGTTGCTGCAGATTGTGTTATTGGAAGGTTAGTGGAGATGCTGACGATGAATTTCTGCAGGTTGTGTTATTGGGAGGTGAGTGGAGTTGCTGAGGATGGGTTTCTGCAGGTTGTGTTTTTGGGAGGGGAGGGGAAATGCTGACGATCGGTTTCTGCAGGTTGTGTTTTTGGGAGGTTGATGAAGATGCTGAGGATGGGTTTCTGCAGGTTGTGTTATTGGGAGGTGAGTGGAGATGCTGAGGGTGGGTTTCTGCAGGTTGTGTTATTGGGAGTTGAGTGGAGATGCTGAAGGTGGGGTACTGCAGGTTGTATTATTGGAAGGTGAGTGGAGATGCTGAGGATGGATTTCTGCAGTTTGTGTTATTTGAAGGTTAGTGAAGAGGCTGAGGATGGGTTTATGCAGGTTGTGTTATTGGGGGGTGAGTGAAGAGGCTGAGGACGGGTTTCTGCAGGTTGTGTTATTGGATGGTGAGTGGAGATGCTGAGGATGGGTTTCAGCAGGTTGTGTTTTTGGGAGGATAATGAAGATGCTGAGGATGGGTTTCTGCAGGTTGTGTTATTGGGAGGTGAGTGGCGATGCTAACGATGGATTTCTGCAGTTTGTGTTATTGGGAGGTGAGGGGAGATGCTGTGGATGGGTTTCTGCAGGTTGTGTTATTGGGAGGAGAGTGGTGATGCTGAGGATGGGTTTCTGCAGGTTGTGTTATTGGGAGGTGAGTGAAGATGCTGAGGATGGGTTTCTGCTAGTTGAGTTATTGGAAGGTTAGTGGAGATGCTGACGATGGATTTCTGCAGGTTGTGTTATTGGGAGGTGAGTGGAGATGCTGAGGATGGGTTGCTGCAGATTGTGTTATTGGAAGATTAGTGGAGATGCTGACGATGGATTTCTGCAGGTTGTGTTATTGGAAGGTGAGTGCAGTTGCTGAGGATGGGTTTCTGCAGGTTATGTTATTGGAAGGTTAGTGAAGATGCTGAGGATTGATTTCTGCAGGTTGAGTTATTGGGAGATTAATGGAGACGCTGAGGATGGGTTTCTGCAGATTGTGTTATTGGAAGGTTAGTGAAGATGCTGAGGATGTGTTTCAGCAGGTTGCGTTATTGGGAGGTGAGTGGAGATGCTGAGGATGTGTTTCTGCAGGTTGTATTTTTGGGAGGTTAATGAAGATGCTGAGGATAGGTTTCTGCAGGTTGTGTTATTGTGAGGTGAGTGGAGATTCTGAGGATGGGTTTCTGCAGGTTGTGTTATTGGGAGGTGAGTGGAGATGCTGATGATGGGGTACTGCAGGTTGTGTTATTGGAAGGTGAGTGAAGATGCTGAGGATTGGTTTCTGCAGGTTGTGTTATTGGGAGGTGAGTGGAGATGCTAAGGATGTGTTTCAGCAGGTTGTGTTTTTGGGAGGTTAATGAAGATGCTGAGGATGGTTTTCTGCAGGTTGTGTCATTGGGAGGTGAGTGATGATGCTGAGGATGGGTTTCTGCAGGTTGTGTTATTGGAAGGTGAGTGAAGATGCTGAGGATGGGTTTCTGCAGGTTGTGATATTGGTAGGTGAGTAGAGATGCTGAGGATGGGTTTCTGCAGGTTGTGTTCTTGGAAGGTGAGTGAAGATGCTGAGGATGGGTTTCTGCAGGTTGTGTTATCGGGAGGTGAGTGAAGATGCTGAGGATGGATTTCTGCAGGTTGTGTTATTGGAAGGTGAGTGGAGATGCTGAGGATGGGTTTCTGCAGGTTGTGTTTTTGGGAGGTTAATGAAGATGCTGAGGATTGGTTTCTGCAGGTTGTGGTATTGGGAGGTGAGTGGAAATGCTGACGATCGGTTTCTGCAGGTTGTGTTTTTGGGAGGTTAATGAAGATGCTGAGGATGGGTTTCTGCAGGTTGTGTTATTGGGAGGTGAGTGGAGATGCTGAGGGTGGGTTTCTGCAGGTTGTGTTATTGGGAGGTGAGTGGAGATGCTGAAGATGGGGTACTGCAGGTTGTGTTATTGGAAGGTGAGTGGAGATGCTGAGGATGGATTTCTGCAGTTTGTGTTATTTGAAGGTTAGTGAAGAGGCTGAGGATGGGTTTATGCAGGTTGTGTTATTGGGGGGTGAGTGAAGAGGCTGAGGAAGGGTTTCTGCAGGTTGTGTTATTGGAAGGTGAGTGGAGATGCTGAGGATGGGTTTCAGCAGGTTGTGTTTTTGGGAGGATAATGAAGATGCTGAGGATGGGTTTCTGCAGGTTGTGTTATTGGGAGGTGAGTGGAGATGCTAACGATGGATTTCTGCAGTTTGTGTTATTGGGAGGTGAGGGGAGATGCTGAGGATGGGTTTCTGCAGGTTGTGTTATTGGGAGGTGAGTGGTGATGCTGAGGATGGGTTTCTGCAGGTTGTGTTATTGGGAGGTGAGTGAAGATGCTGAGGATGGGTTTCTGCTAGTTGAGTTATTGGAAGGTTAGTGGAGATGCTGACGATGTATTTCTGCAGGTTGTGTTATTGGGAGGTGAGTGGAGATGCTGAGGATGGGTTGCTGCAGATTGTGTTATTGGAAGGTTAGTGGAGATGCTGACGATGGATTTCTGCAGGTTGTGTTATTGGAAGGTGAGTGGAGTTGCTGAGGATGGGTTTCTGCAGGTTGTGTTATTGGAAGGTTAGTGAAGATGCTGAGGATTGATTTCTGCAGGTTGAGTTATTGGGAGGTGAGTGAAGATGCTGAGGATGGGTTTCTGCAGGTTGTGTTATTGGGAGGTGAGTGGAGATGCTGAGGATGGGTTTCTGCAGGTTGTGATATTGGGAGGTGAGTGGAGATGCTGAGGATGGGTTTCTGCAGGTTGTGTTATTGGAAGGTGAGTGGAGATACTGAGGATAGGTTTCTGCAGGTTGAGTTATTGGGTGGTGAGTAGAGATGCTGACGATGTGTTTCTGCAGGTTGTGTTATCGGGAGTTGAGTGGAGATGCTGAGGATGGGTTTCTGCAGGTTGTGATATTGGGAGGTGAGTGGAGATGCTGAGGATGGATTTCTGCTGTTTGTGTTCTTGGAAGGTTAGTGAAGAGGCTGAGGATGGGTTTCTGCAGGTTGTGTTATTGGAAGATTAGTGAATATGCTGAGGATGGGTTTCTGCAGGTTGTGTTATTGGGAGGTGAGTGAAGAGGCTGAGGATGGGTTTCTGCAGGTTGTGTTATTGGAAGGTGAGTGGAGATGCTGAGTATGGGTTTCTGCAGATTGTGTTATTGCGAGGTGAGGGGAGATGCTGAGGATGGGTTTCTGCAGGTTGTGTTATTGGGAGGTGAGTGGAGATGCTGAGGATGGGTTTCTGCAGGTTGTGTTAATGGGAGGTGAGTTAATATGCTGAGATTGGGTTTCTGCAGGTTGAGTTATTGGAAGGTTAGTGGAGATGCTGACGATGGATTTCTGCAGGTTGTGTTATTGGGAGGTGAGTGGAGATGCTGAGGATGGGTTGCTGCAGATTGTGTTATTGGAAGGTTAGTGGAGATGCTGACGATGACTTTCTGCAGGTTGTGTTATTGGGAGGTGAGTGGAGTTGCTGAGGATGGGTTTCTGCAGGTTGTGTTTTTGGGAGGTGAGTGGAAATGCTGACGATCGGTTTCTGCAGGTTGTGTTTTTGGGAGGTTAATAAAGATGCTGAGGATGGGTTTCTGCAGGTTGTGTTATTGGGAGGTGAGTGGAGATGCTGAGGGTGGGTTTCTGCAGGTTGTGTTATTGGGAGTTGAGTGGAGATGCTGAAGATGGGGTACTGCAGGTTGTATTATTGGAAGGTGAGTGGAGATGCTGAGGATGGATTTCTGCAGTTTGTGTTATTTGAAGGTTAGTGAAGAGGCTGAGGATGGCTTTATGCAGGTTGTGTTATTGGGAGGTGAGTGGAGATGCTGAGGGTGGGTTTCTGCAGTTTGTGTTATTGGGAGTTGAGTGGAGATGCTGAGGATGGGTTGCTGCAGATTGTGTTATTGGAAGGTTAGTGGAGATGCTGACGATGGATTTCTGCAGGTTGTGTTATTGGAAGGTGAGTGGAGTTGCTGAGGATGGGTTTCTGCAGGTTGTGTTATTGGAAGGTTAGTGAAGATGCTGAGGATTGATTTCTGCAGGTTGAGTTATTGGGAGGTGAGTGAAGATGCTGAGGATGGGTTTCTGCAGGTTGTGTTATTGGGAGGTGAGTGGAGATGCTGAGGATGGGTTTCTGCAGGTTGTGATATTGGGAGGTGAGTGGAGATGCTGAGGATGGGTTTCTGCAGGTTGTGTGATTGGAAGGTGAGTGGAGATACTGAGGATAGGTTTCTGCAGGTTGAGTTATTGGGTGGTGAGTAGAGATGCTGAGGACGTGTTTCTGCAGGTTGTGTTATCGGGAGTTGAGTGGAGATGCTGAGGATGGGTTTCTGCAGGTTGTGATATTGGGAGGTGAGTGGAGATGCTGAGGATGGATTTCTGCTGTTTGTGTTCTTGGAAGGTTAGTGAAGAGGCTGAGGATGGGTTTCTGCAGGTTGTGTTATTGGAAGATTAGTGAATATGCTGAGGATGGGTTTCTGCAGGTTGTGTTATTGGGAGGTGAGTGAAGACGCTGAGGATGGGTTTCTGCAGGTTGTGTTATTGGAAGGTGAGTGGAGATGCTGAGTATGGGTTTCTGCAGATTGTGTTATTGGGAGGTGAGGGGAGATGCTGAGGATGGGTTTCTGCAGGTTGTGTTATTGGGAGGTGAGTGGAGATGCTGAGGATGGGTTTCTGCAGGTTGTGTTAATGGGAGGTGAGTTAATATGCTGAGATTGGGTTTCTGCAGGTTGAGTTAATGGAAGGTTAGTGGAGATGCTGACGATGGATTTCTGCAGGTTGTGTTATTGGGAGGTGAGTGGAGATGCTGAGGATGGGTTGCTGCAGATTGTGTTATTGGAAGGTTAGTGGAGATGCTGACGATGAATTTCTGCAGGTTGTGTTATTGGGAGGTGAGTGGAGTTGCTGAGGATGGGTTTCTGCAGGTTGTGTTTTTGGGAGGGGAGGGGAAATGCTGACGATCGGTTTCTGCAGGTTGTGTTTTTGGGAGGTTGATGAAGATGCTGAGGATGGGTTTCTGCAGGTTGTGTTATTGGGAGGTGAGTGGAGATGCTGAGGGTGGGTTTCTGCAGGTTGTGTTATTGGGAGTTGAGTGGAGATGCTGAAGGTGGGGTACTGCAGGTTGTATTATTGGAAGGTGAGTGGAGATGCTGAGGATGGATTTCTGCAGTTTGTGTTATTTGAAGGTTAGTGAAGAGGCTGAGGATGGGTTTATGCAGGTTGTGTTATTGGGGGGTGAGTGAAGAGGCTGAGGACGGGTTTCTGCAGGTTGTGTTATTGGATGGTGAGTGGAGATGCTGAGGATGGGTTTCAGCAGGTTGTGTTTTTGGGAGGATAATGAAGATGCTGAGGATGGGTTTCTGCAGGTTGTGTTATTGGGAGGTGAGTGGCGATGCTAACGATGGATTTCTGCAGTTTGTGTTATTGGGAGGTGAGGGGAGATGCTGTGGATGGGTTTCTGCAGGTTGTGTTATTGGGAGGTGAGTGGTGATGCTGAGGATGGGTTTCTGCAGGTTGTGTTATTGGGAGGTGAGTGAAGATGCTGAGGATGGGTTTCTGCTAGTTGAGTTATTGGAAGGTTAGTGGAGATGCTGACGATGGATTTCTGCAAGTTGTGTTATTGGGAGGTGAGTGGAGATGCTGAGGATGGGTTGCTGCAGATTGTGTTATTGGAAGATTAGTGGAGATGCTGACGATGGATTTCTGCAGGTTGTGTTATTGGAAGGTGAGTGGAGTTGCTGAGGATGGGTTTCTGCAGGTTGTGTTATTGGAAGGTTAGTGAAGATGCTGAGGATTGATTTCTGCAGGTTGAGTTATTGGGAGGTGAGTGAAGATGCTGAGGATGGGTTTCTGCAGGTTGTGTTATTGGGAGGTGAGTGGAGATGCTGAGGATGGGTATCTGCATGTTGTGATATTGGGAGGTGAGTGGAGATGCTGAGGATGGGTTTCTGCAGGTTGTGTTATTGGAAGGTGAGTGGAGATATTGAGGATAGGTTTCTGCAGGTTGAGTTATTGGCTGGTGAGTGGAGATGCTGAGGATGTGTTTCTGCAGGTTGTGTTATTGGGAGTTGAGTGGAGATGCTGAGGATGGGTTTCTGCAGGTTGTGTTATTGGGAGGTGAGTGAAGAGGCTGAGGATGGATTCCTGCAGGTTGTGTTATTGGAAGGTTAGTGGAGATGCTGAGGATGGGTTTCTGCAGGTTGTGTTATTGGGAGGTGAGTGAAGATGCTGAGGATGTGTTTCAGCAGGTTGCGTTATTGGAAGGTGAGTGGAGATGATGAGGATTGGGTTCTGCAGGTTGTGTTATTGGAAGGTTAGTGAAGATGCTGAGGATGGATTTCTGCAGGTTGTGTTATTGGAAGGTTAGTGAAGATGCTGAGGATGTGTTTCAGCAGTTTGTGTTATTGGGAGGTGAGTGGAGATGCTGAGGATGGGTTTCTGCAGGTTGTGTTATTGGAAGGTGAGAGAAGATGCTGAGGATGGGTTTCTGCAGGTTGTGTTATTGGGAGGTGAGTGGAGATGCTGAGGATGGGTTTCTGCAGGTTGTGTTATTGGAAGGTTAGTGAAGATGCTGAGGATGGGTTCCTGCAGGTTGTGTTATTGGAAGGTTAGTGAAGATGCTGAGGATGGATTTCTGCAGGTTGTGTTATTGGGAGGTGAGTGAAGATGCTGAGGATGGGTTTCTGCAGGTTGTGTTATTGGGAGGTGAGTGAAGATGCTGAGGATGGATTTCTGCAGGTTGTGTTATTGGAAGGTAAGTGGAGATGCTGAGGATGGGTTTCTGCAGGTTGTGTTATTGGAAGGTGAGTGGAGATGCTGAGGATGGGTTTCTGCAGGTTGTGTTATCGGGAGGTGAGTGGAGATGCTGAGGATGGGATGCTGCAGGTTGTGTTATTGGAAGGTGAGTGAAGATGCTGAGGATGGGTTTCTGCAGGTTGTGTTATTGGAAGGTGAGTGAAGATGCTGAGGATGGGTTCTGCAGGTTGTGTTATTGGGAGGTGAGTGGAGATGCTGAGGATGGGTGTCTGCAGGTTGTGTTATTGGGAGGTGCGTGGAGATGCTGAAGATGGGTTTCTGCAGGTTGTGTTAATGGGAGGTGAGTTAATATGCTGGGATTTGGTTTCTGCAGGTTGAGTTATTGGAAGGTTAGTGGAGATGCTGACGATGGATTTCTGCAGGTTGTGTTATTGGGAGGTTAGTGAAGATGCTGAGGATTGATTTCTGCAGGTTGAGTTATTGGGAGATTAATGGAGACGCTGAGGATGGGTTTCTGCAGATTGTGTTATTGGAAGGTTAGTGAAGATGCTGAGGATGTGTTTCAGCAGGTTGCGTTATTGGAAGGTGAGTGGAGATGATGAGGATTGGGTTCTGCAGGTTGTGTTATTGGAATGTTAGTGAAGATGCTGAGGATGTGTTTCAGCAGTTTGTGTTATTGGGAGGTGAGTGGAGATGCTGAGGATGGGTTTCTGCAGGTTGTGTTATTGGGAGGTGAGTGGAGATGCTGAGGATGGGTTTCTGCAGGTTGTGTTATTGGAAGGTGAGAGAAGATGCTGAGGATGGTTTTCTGCAGGTTGTGTTATTGGGAGGTGAGTGGAGATGCTGAGGATGGGTTTCTGCAGGTTGTGTTATTGGAAGGTTACTGAAGATGCTGAGGATGGGTTCCTGCAGGTTGTGTTATTGGAAGGTTAGTGAAGATGCTGAGGATGGGTTTCTGCAGGTTGTGTTATTGGGAGGTGAGTGAAGATGCTGAGGATGGGTTTCTGCAGGTTGTGTTATTGGGAGGTGAGTGAAGATGCTGAGGATGGATTTCTGCAGGTTGTGTTATTGGAAGGTAAGTGGAGATGCTGAGGATGGGTTTCTGCAGGTTGTGTTATTGGAAGGTGAGTGGAGATGCTGAGGATGGGTTTCTGCAGGTTGTGTTATCGGGAGGTGAGTGGAGATGCTGAGGATGGGATTCTGCAGGTTGTGTTATTGGAAGGTGAGTGAAGATGCTGAGGATGGGTTTCTGCAGGTTGTGTTATTGGGAGGTGAGTGAAGATGCTGAGGATGGGATCTGCAGGTTGTGTTATTGGGAGGTGAGTGGAGATGCTGAGGATGGGTGTCTGCAGGTTGTGTTATTGGGAGGTGAGTGGAGATGCTGAGGATGGGTTTCTGCAGCTTGTGTTAATGGGAGGTGAGTTAATATGCTGAGATTGGGTTTCTGCAGGTTGAGTTATTGGAAGGTTAGTGGAGATGCTGACGATGGATTTCTGCAGGTTGTGATATTGGGAGGTGAGAGGAGATGCTGAGGATGGGTTGCTGCAGATTGTTTTATTGGAAGGTTAGTGGAGATGCTGAGGATGGATTTCTGCAGGTTGTGTTATTGGAAGGTTAGTGAAGATGCTGAGGATGTGTTTCAGCAGTTTGTGTTATTGGGAGGTGAGTGAAGATGCTGAGGATGGGTTTCTGCAGGTTGTGTTATTGGGAGGTGAGTGAAGATGCTGAGGATGGATTTCTGCAGGTTGTGTTATTGGAAGGTAAGTGGAGATGCTGAGGATGGGTTTCTGCAGGTTGTGTTATTGGAAGGTGAGTGGAGATGCTGAGGATGGGTTTCTGCAGGTTGTGTTATCGGGAGGTGAGTGGAGATGCTGAGGATGGGATTCTTAAGGTTGTGTTATTGGAAGGTGAGTGAAGATGCTGAGGATGGGTTTCTGCAGGTTGTGTTATTGGGAGGTGAGTGGAGATGCTGAGGATGGGTTCTGCAGGTTGTGTTATTGGGAGGTGAGTGGAGATGCTGAGGATGGGTGTCTGCAGGTTGTGTTATTGGGAGGTGAGTGAAGATGCTGAGGATGGGTTTCTGCAGGTTGTGTTATTGGGAGGTGAGTGGAGATGATGAGGATGGGATTCTGCAGGTTGTGTTATTGGGAGGTGAGTGAAGATGCTGAGGATGGGTTTCTGCAGGTTGTGATATTGGGAGGTGAGTGGAGATGCTGAGGATGGGTTTCTGCAGGTTGTGTTATTGGGAGGTGACTGGAGATGCTGAGGATGGGTTTCAGCAGGTTGTGTTATTGGGAGGTGAGTGGAGATGCTGAGGATGGGTTCCTGCAGGTTGTGTTACTGGAAGGTGTGTGGAGATGCTGAGGATGGGTTTCTGCAGGTTGTGTTATTGGAAGGTGAGTGGAGATGCTGAGTATGGGTTTCTGCAGGTTGTGTTATGGGAAGGTGAGTGGAGATGCAGAGGATGGGTTTCTGCAGGTTGTGTTATTGGGAGGTGAGTGAAGATGCTGAGGATGGGTTCCTGCAGGTTGTGTTATGGGCAGGTGATTGGAGATGCTGAGGATGGTTACTGCAGGTTGTGTTATTGGAAGGTGAGTGGAGATGCTGAGGATGGGTTCCTGCAGGTTGTGTTATGGGAAGGTGAGTGGAAATGCTGAGGATGGGTTTCTGCAGGTTGTGTTATTGGAAGGTGAGTGGAGATGCTGAGTATGGGTTTCTGCAGGTTGTGTTATGGGAAGGTGAGTGGAGATGCTGAGGATGGGTCTCTGCAGGTTGTGTTATTGGAAGGTGAGTGGAGTTGCTGAGGATGGGTTTCTGCAGGTTGTGTTATTGGGAGGTGAGTGAAGATGCTGAGGATGTGTTTCTGCAGGTTGTGTTATTGGGAGGTGAGTGGAGATGCTGAGGATGGGATCTGCAGGTTGTGTTATTGGGAGGTGAGTGGAGATGCTGAGGATGGGTGTCTGCAGGTTGTGTTATTGGGAGGTGAGTGGAGATGCTGAGGATGGGTTTCTGCAGGTTGTGTTAATGGGAGGTGAGTTAATATGCTGAGATTTGGTTTCTGCAGGTTGAGTTATTGGAAGGTTAGTGGAGATGCTGACGATGGATTTCTGCAGGTTGTGTTATTGGGAGGTTAGTGAAGATGCTGAGGATTGATTTCTGCAGGTTGAGTTATTGGGAGATTAATGGAGACGCTGAGGATGGGTTTCTGCAGATTGTGTTATTGGAAGGTTAGTGAAGATGCTGAGGATGTGTTTCAGCAGGTTGCGTTATTGGAAGGTGAGTGGAGATGATGAGGATTGGGTTCTGCAGGTTGTGTTATTGGAAGGTTAGTGAAGATGCTGAGGATGTGTTTCAGCAGTTTGTGTTATTGGGAGGTGAGTGGAGATGCTGAGGATGGGTTTCTGCAGGTTGTGATATTGGGAGGTGAGTGGAGATGCTGAGGATGGGTTTCTGCAGGTTGTGTTATTGGAAGGTGAGAGAAGATGCTGAGGATGGTTTTCTGCAGGTTGTGTTAATGGGAGGTGAGTTAATATGCTGAGATTTGGTTTCTGCAGGTTGAGTTATTGGAAGGTTAGTGGAGATGCTGACGATGGATTTCTGCAGGTTGTGTTATTGGGAGGTTAGTGAAGATGCTGAGGATTGATTTCTGCAGGTTGAGTTATTGGGAGATTAATGGAGACGCTGAGGATGGGTTTCTGCAGATTGTGTTATTGGAAGGTTAGTGAAGATGCTGAGGATGTGTTTCAGCAGGTTGCGTTATTGGAAGGTGAGTGGAGATGATGAGGATTGGGTTCTGCAGGTTGTGTTATTGGAAGGTTAGTGAAGATGCTGAGGATGTGTTTCAGCAGTTTGTGTTATTGGGAGGTGAGTGGAGATGCTGAGGATGGGTTTCTGCAGGTTGTGTTATTGGGAGGTGAGTGGAGATGCTGAGGATGGGTTTCTGCAGGTTGTGTTATGGGAAGGTGAGTGGAGATGCAGAGGATGGGTTTCTGCAGGTTGTGTTATTGGGAGGTGAGTGAAGATGCTGAGGATGGGTTCCTGCAGGTTGTGTTATGGGCAGGTGATTGGAGATGCTGAGGATGGTTACTGCAGGTTGTGTTATTGGGAGGTGAGTGAAGATGCTGAGGATGGGTTTCTGCAGGTTGTGTTATTGGGAGGTGAGTGAAGATGCTGAGGATGGATTTCTGCAGGTTGTGTTATTGGAAGGTAAGTGGAGATGCTGAGGATGGGTTTCTGCAGGTTGTGTTATTGGAAGGTGAGTGGAGATGCTGAGGATGGGTTTCTGCAGGTTGTGTTATCGGGAGGTGAGTGGAGATGCTGAGGATGGGATTCTGCAGGTTGTGTTATTGGAAGGTGAGTGAAGATGCTGAGGATGGGTTTCTGCAGGTTGTGGTATTGGGAGGTGAGTGAAGATGCTGAGGATGGGATCTGCAGGTTGTGTTATTGGGAGGTGAGTGGAGATGCTGAGGATGGGTGTCTGCAGGTTGTGTTATTGGGAGGTGAGTGGAGATGCTGAGGATGGGTTTCTGCAGCTTGTGTTAATGGGAGGTGAGTTAATATGCTGAGATTGGGTTTCTGCATGTTGAGTTATCGGAAGGTTAGTGGAGATGCTGACGATGGATTTCTGCAGGTTGTGATATTGGGAGGTGAGAGGAGATGCTGAGGATGGGTTGCTGCAGATTGTTTTATTGGAAGGTTAGTGGAGATGCTGAGGATGCATTTCTGCAGGTTGTGTTATTGGAAGGTTAGTGAAGATGCTGAGGATGTGTTTCAGCAGTTTGTGTTATTGGGAGGTGAGTGAAGATGCTGAGGATGGGTTTCTGCAGGTTGTGTTATTGGGAGGTGAGTGAAGATGCTGAGGATGGATTTCTGCAGGTTGTGTTATAGGAAGGTAAGTGGAGATGCTGAGGATGGGTTTCTGCAGGTTGTGTTATTGGAAGGTGAGTGGAGATGCTGAGGATGGGTTTCTGCAGGTTGTGTTATCGGGAGGTGAGTGGAGATGCTGAGGATGGGATTCTTAAGGTTGTGTTATTGGAAGGTGAGTGAAGATGCTGAGGATGGGTTTCTGCAGGTTGTGTTATTGGGAGGTGAGTGGAGATGCTGAGGATGGGTTCTGCAGGTTGTGTTATTGGGAGGTGAGTGGAGATGCTGAGGATGGGTGTCTGCAGGTTGTGTTATTGGGAGGTGAGTGAAGATGCTGAGGATGGGTTTCTGCAGGTTGTGTTATTGGGAGGTGAGTGGAGATGATGAGGATGGGATTCTGCAGGTTGTGTTATTGGGAGGTGAGTGAAGATGCTGAGGATGGGTTTCTGCAGGTTGTGATATTGGGAGGTGAGTGGAGATGCTGAGGATGGGTTTCTGCAGGTTGTGTTATTGGTAGGTGACTGGAGATGCTGAGGATGGGTTTCAGCAGGTTGTGTTATTGGGAGGTGAGTGGAGATGCTGAGGATGGGTTCCTGCAGGTTGTGTTACTGGAAGGTGTGTGGAGATGCTGAGGATGGGTTTCTGCAGGTTGTGTTATTGGAAGGTGAGTGGAGATGCTGAGTATGGGTTTCTGCAGGTTGTGTTATGG
The DNA here is from genome assembly GCF_047496885.1 of Scyliorhinus torazame. Taxonomy (NCBI): domain Eukaryota; kingdom Metazoa; phylum Chordata; class Chondrichthyes; order Carcharhiniformes; family Scyliorhinidae; genus Scyliorhinus; species Scyliorhinus torazame. The sequence goes on along the minus strand of NC_092711.1, from coordinate 30,632,891 downwards.
GAAGGTGAGTGGAGATGCAGAGGATGGGTTTCTGCAGGTTGTGTTATTGGGAGGTGAGTGAAGATGCTGAGGGTGGGTTCCTGCAGGTTGTGTTATGGGCAGGTGATTGGAGATGCTGAGGATGGTTACTGCAGGTTGTGTTATTGGAAGGTGAGTGGAGATGCTGAGGATGGGTTCCTGCAGGTTGTGTTATGGGAAGGTGAGTGGAAATGCTGAGGATGGGTTTCTGCAGGTTGTGTTATTGGGAGGTGAGTGGAGATGCTGAGGATGGGATCTGCAGGTTGTGTTATTGGGAGGTGAGTGGAGATGCTGAGGATGGGTGTCTGCAGGTTGTGTTATTGGGAGGTGAGTGGAGATGCTGAGGATGGGTTTCTGCAGGTTGTGTTAATGGGAGGTGAGTTAATATGCTGAGATTGGGTTTCTGCAGGTTGAGTTATTGGAAGGTTAGTGGAGATGCTGACGATGGATTTCTGCAGGTTGTGTTATTGGGAGGTGAGAGGAGATGCTGAGGATGGGTTCCTGCAGGTTGTGTTATTGGAAGGTTAGTGAAGATGCTGAGGATGGGTTTCTGCAGGTTGTGTTATTGGGAGGTGAGTGAAGATGCTGAGGATGGGTTTCTGCAGGTTGTGTTATTGGGAGGTGAGTGAAGATGCTGAGGATGGATTTCTGCAGGTTGTGTTATTGGAAGGTAAGTGGAGATGCTGAGGATGGGTTTCTGCAGGTTGTGTTATTGGAAGGTGAGTGGAGATGCTGAGGATGGGTTTCTGCAGGTTGTGTTATCGGGAGGTGAGTGGAGATGCTGAGGATGGGATTCTGCAGGTTGTGTTATTGGAAGGTGAGTGAAGATGCTGAGGATGGGTTTCTGCAGGTTGTGTTATGGGCAGGTGATTGGAGATGCTGAGGATGGTTACTGCAGGTTGTGTTATTGGAAGGTGAGTGGAGATGCTGAGGATGGGTTCCTGCAGGTTGTGTTATGGGAAGGTGAGTGGAAATGCTGAGGATGGGTTTCTGCAGGTTGTGTTATTGGAAGGTGAGTGGAGATGCTGAGTATGGGTTTCTGCAGGTTGTGTTATGGGAAGGTGAGTGGAGATGCTGAGGATGGGTTTCTGCATGTTGTGTTATTGGAAGGTGAGTGGAGTTGCTGAGGATGGGTTTCTGCAGGTTGTGTTATTGGGAGGTGAGTGAAGATGCTGAGGATGTGTTTCTGCAGGTTGTGTTATTGGGAGGTGAGTGGAGATGCTGAGGATGGGATCTGCAGGTTGTGTTATTGGGAGGTGAGTGGAGATGCTGAGGATGGGTGTCTGCAGGTTGTGTTATTGGGAGGTGAGTGGAGATGCTGAGGATGGGTTTCTGCAGGTTGTGTTAATGGGAGGTGAGTTAATATGCTGAGATTGGGTTTCTGCAGGTTGAGTTATTGGAAGGTTAGTGGAGATGCTGACGATGGATTTCTGCAGGTTGTGTTATTGGGAGGTGAGAGGAGATGCTGAGGATGGGTTGCTGCAGATTGTTTTATTGGAAGGTTAGTGGAGATGCTGAGGATGGATTTCTGCAGGTTGTGTTATTGGAAGGTTAGTGAAGATGCTGAGGATGTGTTTCAGCAGTTTGTGTTATTGGGAGGTGAGTGAAGATGCTGAGGATGGGTTTCTGCAGGTTGTGTTATTGGGATGTGAGTGAAGATGCTGAGGATGGATTTCTGCAGGTTGTGTTATTGGAAGGTAAGTGGAGATGCTGAGGATGGGTTTCTGCAGGTTGTGTTATTGGAAGGTGAGTGGAGATGCTGAGGATGGGTTTCTGCAGGTTGTGTTATCGGGAGGTGAGTGGAGATGCTGAGGATGGGATTCTTAAGGTTGTGTTATTGGAAGGTGAGTGAAGATGCTGAGGATGGGTTTCTGCAGGTTGTGTTATTGGGAGGTGAGTGGAGATGCTGAGGATGGGTTCTGCAGGTTGTGTTATTGGGAGGTGAGTGGAGATGCTGAGGATGGGTGTCTGCAGGTTGTGTTATTGGGAGGTGAGTGAAGATGCTGAGGATGGGTTTCTGCAGGTTGTGTTATTGGGAGTTGAGTGGAGATGATGAGGATGGGATTCTGCAGGTTGTGTTATTGGGAGGTGAGTGAAGATGCTGAGGATGGGTTTCTGCAGGTTGTGATATTGGGAGGTGAGTGGAGATGCTGAGGATGGGTTTCTGCAGGTTGTGTTATTGGGAGGTGACTGGAGATGCTGAGGATGGGTTTCAGCAGGTTGTGTTATTGGGAGGTGAGTGGAGATGCTGAGGATGGGTTCCTGCAGGTTGTGTTACTGGAAGGTGTGTGGAGATGCTGAGGATGGGTTTCTGCAGGTTGTGTTATTGGAAGGTGAGTGGAGATGCTGAGTATGGGTTTCTGCAGGTTGTGTTATGGGAAGGTGAGTGGAGATGCAGAGGATGGGTTTCTGCAGGTTGTGTTATTGGGAGGTGAGTGAAGATGCTGAGGATGGGTTCCTGCAGGTTGTGTTATGGGCAGGTGATTGGAGATGCTGAGGATGGGTTCCTGCAGGTTGTGTTATGGGAAGGTGAGTGGAAATGCTGAGGATGGGTTTCTGCAGGTTGTGTTATTGGAAGGTGAGTGGAGATGCTGAGTATGGGTTTCTGCAGGTTGTGTTATGGGAAGGTGAGTGGAGATGCTGAGGATGGGTTTCTGCAGGTTGTGTTATTGGAAGGTGAGTGGAGTTGCTGAGGATGGGTTTCTGCAGGTTGTGTTATTGGGAGGTGAGTGAAGATGCTGAGGATGTGTTTCTGCAGGTTGTGTTATTGGGAGGTGAGTGGAGATGCTGAGGGTGGGTTTCTGGAGGTTGTGTTATTGGAAGGTGAGTGAAGATGCTGAGGATGGGTTTCTCCAGGTTGTGTTATTGGGAGGTGAGTGGAGATGCTGAGGATGGGTTTCTGCAGGTTGTGTTACTGGGAGGTGAGTGGAGATGCTGAGGATGGGTTTCTGCAGGTTGTGTTATTGGGAGGTGAGTGAAGATGCTGAGGATGGGTTTCGGCAGGTTGTGTTATTGGAAGGTGAGGGGAGATGCTGAGGATGGGTTTCTGCAGGTTGTGTTATTGGGAGGTGAGTGAAGATGCTGAGGATGGGTTTCTGCAGGTTGTGTTATTGGGAGGTGAGTGGAGATGCTGAGGATGGGTTTCTGCAGGTTGTGTTACTGGGCGGTTAGTGGAGATGCTGAGGGTGGGTTTCTGCAGGTTGTGTTATTGGAAGGTGAGTGAAGATGCTGAGGATGGGTTTCTCCAGGTTCTGTTATTGGGAGGTGAGTGGAGATGCTGAGGATGGGTTTCTGCAGGTTGTGTTCCTGGGAGGTGAGTGGAGATGCTGAGGATGGGTTTCTGCAGGTTGTGTTATTGGGAGGTGAGTGAAGATGCTGAGGATGGGTTTCGGCAGGTTGTGTTATTGGGAGGTGAGTGGAGATGCTGAGGATGGGTTTCTGCAGGTTGTGTTATTGGAAGGTGAGTGGAGATGCTGAGGATGGGTTTCTGCAGGTTATGTTATTGGAAGGTGAGTGGAGATGCTGAGGATGGGTTTCTGCAGGTTGTGTTATTGGGAGATGAGTGAAGATGCTGAGGATGGGTTTCTGCAGGTTGTGTTATTGGAAGGTTAGTGAAGATGCTGAGGATGGGTTTCTGCAGGTTGTGTTATTGGAAGGTTAGTGAAGATGCTGAGGATGGGTTTCTGCAGGTTGTGTTATTGGGAGATGAGTGAAGATGCTGAGGATGGGTTTCTGCAGGTTGTGTTATTGGGAGATGAGTGAAGATGCTGAGGATGGGTTTCTGCAGGTTGTGTTATTGGAAGGTTAGTGAAGATGCTGAGGATGGGATTCGGCAGGTTGTGTTATTGGGAGGTGAGTGGAGATGCTGAGGATGGGTTTCTGCAGGTTGTGTTATTGGGAGGCGAGTGAAGATGCTGAGGATGGGTTTCTGCAGGTTTTGTTATTGGAAGGTGAGTGGAGATGCTGAGGATGGGTTTGTTATTGGGAGGTTAGTGGAGATGCTGAGGATGGGTTTCTGCATGTTGTGTTCTTGGAAGGTTAGTGGAGATGCTGAGGATGGGTTTCTGCTGGTTGTGTTATTGGAAGGTGAGTAGAGATGCTGAGGATAGGTTTCAGCAGGTTGTGTTATTGGGAGGTGAGTGGAGATGCTGAGGATGGGTTTATGCAGGTTGTGTTATTGGGAGATGAGTGGAGATGCTGAGGATAGGTTTCTGCAGGTTGTGTTATTGGGAGGTGAGTGGAGATGCTGAGGATGGGGTTCTCCAGTTTGTGTTACTGGGAGGTGAGTGGAGATGCTGAGGATGGGTTTCTGCAGGTTGTGTTATTGGGAGGTGAGTGGAGATGCTGAGGATGGGTTTCTGCAGGTTGTGTTATTGGAAGGTTAGTGGAGATGCTGAGGATGGATTTCTGCAGGTTGTGTTATTGGGAGGTGAGTGGAGATGCTGAGGATGGGTTGCTGCAGATTGTGTTATTGGAAGGTTAGTGGAGATGCTGACGATGGATTTCTGCAGGTTCTGTTATTGGAAGGTGAGTGGAGTTGATGAGGATGGGTTTCTGCAGGTTGTGTTATTGGAAGGTTAGTGAAGATGCTGAGGATTGATTTCTGCAGGTTGAGTTATTGGGAGGTGAGTGAAGATGCTGAGGATGGGTTTCTGCAGGTTGTGTTATTGGGAGGTGAGTGGAGATGCTGAGGATGGGTTTCTGCAGGTTGTGATATTGGGAGGTGAGTGGAGATGCTGAGGATGGGTTTCTGCAGGTTGTGTTATTGGAAGGTTAGTGAAGATGCTGAGTATGTGTTTCAGCAGTTTGTGTTATTGGGAGGTGAGTGGAGATGCTGAGGATGGGTTTCTGCAGGTTGTGTTATTGGAAGGTGAGAGAAGATGCTGAGGATGGGTTTCTGCAGGTTGTGTATTTGGGAGGTGAGTGGAGATGCTGAGGATGGGTTTCTGCAGGTTGTGTTATTGGGGGGTGAGTGGAGGTGCTGAGGATGGGTTTCTGCAGGTTGTGTTATTGGAAGGTTAGTGAAGATGCTGAGGATGGGATTCTGCAGGTTGTGTTATTGGGAGGTGAGTGAAGATGCTGAGGATGGGTTTCTGCAGGTTGTGTTATTGGGAGGTGAGTGAAGATGCTGAGGATGGATTTCTGCAGGTTGTGTTATTGGAAGGTAAGTGGAGGTGCTGAGGATGGGTTTCTGCAGGTTGTGTTATTGGAAGGTGAGTCGAGATGCTGAGGATGGGTTTCTGCAGGTTGTGTTATCGGGAGGTGAGTGGAGATGCTGAGGATGGGATTCTGCAGGTTGTGTTATTGGAAGGTGAGTGAAGATGCTGAGGATGGGTTTCTGCAGGTTGTGTTATTGGGAAGTGAGTGAAGATGCTGAGGATGGGTTCTGCAGGTTGTGTTATTGGAAGGTGAGTGAAGATGCTGAGGATGGGTTTCTGCAGGTTGTGTTATTGGGAAGTGAGTGAAGATGCTGAGGATGGGTTCTGCAGGTTGTGTTATTGGGAGGTGAGTGGAGATGCTGAGGATGGGTGTCTGCAGGTTGTGTTATTGGGAGGTGAGTGAAGATGCTGAGGATGGGTTTCTGCAGGTTGTGTTATTGGGAGGTGAGTGGAGTTGATAAGGATGGGATTCTGCAGATTGTGTTATTGGGAGGTGAGTGAAGATGCTGAGGATGGGTTTCTGCAGGTTGTGATATTGGGAGGTGAGTGGAGATGCTGAGTATGGGTTTCTGCAGGTTGTGTTATTGGGAGGTGAGTGGAGATGCTGAGGATGGGTTTCAGCAGGTTGTGTTATTGGGAGGTGAGTGGAGATGCTGAGGATGGGTTCCTGCAGGTTGTCTTACTGGAAGGTGTGTGGAGATGCTGAGGATGGGTTTCTGCAGGTTGTGTTATTGGGAGGTGAGTGAAGATGCTGAGGATGGGTTCCTGCAGGTTGTGTTATGGGCAGGTGAGTGGAGATGCTGAGGATGGTTACTGCAGGTTGTGTTATTGGAAGGTGAGTGGAGATGCTGAGGATGGGTTCCTGCAGGTTGTGTTATTGGAAGGTGAGTGGAGATGCTGAGGATAGGTTCCTGCAGTTTGTGTTATGGGAAGGTGAGTGGAGATGCTGAGGATGGGATTCTGCAGGTTGTGTTAGTGGAAGGTGAGTGGAGATGCTGAGTATTGGTTTCTGCAGGTTGTGTTATGGGAAGGTGAGTGGAGTTGCTGAGGATGGGTTTCTGCAGGTTGTGTTATTGGGGGGTGAGTGAAGATGCTGAGGATGTGTTTCTGCAGGTTGTGTTATTGGGAGGTGAGTGGAGATGCTGAGAGTGGGTTTCTGCAGGTTGTGTTATTGGAAGGTGAGTGAAGATGCTGAGGATGGGTTTCTGCAGGTTCTGTTATTGGGAGGTGAGTGGAGATGCTGAGGATGGTTACTGAAGGATATGTTACTGGAAGGTGTGTGGAGATGCTGAGGATGGTTACTGCAGATTGTGTTATTGGAAGGTGAGTGGAGATGCTGAGGATGGGTTCCTGCAGGTTGTGTTATTGGATGGTGAGTGGAGGTGCTGAGGATGGTTTCTGCAGATTGTGTTATTGGGAGGTGAGTGAAGATGCTGAGGATGGGTTCCTGCAGGTTGTGTTATTGGAAGGTCAGTGGAGATGCTGAGGATGGTTACTGCAGATTGTGTTATTGGAAGGTGAGTGGAGATGCTGAGGATGGTTACTGCAGGTTGTGTTATTGGAAGGTGAGTGGAGATGCTGAGGGTGGTTACTGCAGGTTCTGTTATTGGAAGGTGAGTGGAGATGCTGAGGATGGTTACTGCAGGTTGTGTTATTGTAAGGTGAGTGGAGATGCTGAGGATGGGTTCCTGCAGCTTGTGTTATTGGGAGGTGAGTGGAGATGCTGAGGATGGTTACTGCAGGTTGTGTTATTGGAAGGTGAGTGGAGATGCTGAGGATGGGTTCCTGCAGGTTGTGTTATTGGAAGGTGAGTGAAGATGCTGAGGATGGGTTTCTGCAGGTTCTGTTATTGGGAGGTGAGTGGAGATGCTGAGGATGGTTACTGCAGGTTGTGTTATTGGAAGGTGAGTGGAGATGCTGAGGATGGGTTTCTGCAGGTTGTGTTATCGGGAGGTGAGTGGAGATGCTGAGGATGGGATGCTGCAGGTTGTGTTATTGGAAGGTGAGTGAAGATGCTGAGGATGGGTTTCTGCAGGTTGTGTTATTGGGAGGTGAGTGAAGATGCTGAGGATGGGTTCTGCAGGTTGTGTTATTGGGAGGTGAGTGGAGATGCTGAGGATGGGTGTCTGCAGGTTGTGTTATTGGGAGGTGCGTGGAGATGCTGAAGATGGGTTTCTGCAGGTTGTGTTAATGGGAGGTGAGTTAATATGCTGAGATTTGGTTTCTGCAGGTTGAGTTATTGGAAGGTTAGTGGAGATGCTGACGATGGATTTCTGCAGGTTGTGTTATTGTAAGGTTAGTGAAGATGCTGAGGATTGATTTCTGCAGGTTGAGTTATTGGGAGATTAATGGAGACGCTGAGGATGGGTTTCTGCAGACTGTGTTATTGGAAGGTTCGTGAAGATGCTGAGGATGTGTTTCAGCAGGTTGCGTTATTGGAAGGTGAGTGGAGATGATGAGGATTGGGTTCTGCAGGTTGTGTTATTGGAAGGTTAGTGAAGATGCTGAGGATGTGTTTCAGCAGTTTGTGTTATTGGGAGGTGAGTGGAGATGCTGAGGATGGGTTTCTGCAGGTTGTGTTATTGGGAGGTGAGTGGAGATGCTGAGGATGGGTTTCTGCAGGTTGTGTTATTGGAAGGTGAGAGAAGATGCTGAGGATGGTTTTCTGCAGGTTGTGTTATTGGGAGGTGAGTGGAGATGCTGAGGATGGGTTTCTGCAGGTTGTGTTATTGGAAGGTTACTGAAGATGCTGAGGATGGGTTCCTGCAGGTTGTGTTATTGGAAGGTTAGTGAAGATGCTGAGGATGGGTTTCTGCAGGTTGTGTTATTGGGAGGTGAGTGAAGATGCTGAGGATGGGTTTCTGCAGGTTGTGTTATTGGGAGGTGAGTGAAGATGCTGAGGATGGATTTCTGCAGGTTGTGTTATTGGAAGGTAAGTGGAGATGCTGAGGATGGGTTTCTGCAGGTTGTGTTATTGGAAGGTGAGTGGAGTTGCTGAGGATGGGTTTCTGCAGGTTGTGTTATCGGGAGGTGAGTGGAGATGCTGAGGATGGGATTCTGCAGGTTGTGTTATTGGAAGGTGAGTGAAGATGCTGAGGATGGGTTTCTGCAGGTTGTGTTATTGGGAGGTGAGTGAAGATGCTGAGGATGGGATCTGCAGGTTGTGTTATTGGGAGGTGAGTGGAGATGCTGAGGATGGGTGTCTGCAGGTTGTGTTATTGGGAGGTGAGTGGAGATGCTGAGGATGGGTTTCTGCAGGTTGTGTTAATGGGAGGTGAGTTAATATGCTGAGATTGGGTTTCTGCAGGTTGAGTTATTGGAAGGTTAGTGGAGATGCTGACGATGGATTTCTGCAGGTTGTGTTATTGGGAGGTGAGTGGAGATGCTGAGGATGGGTTGCTGCAGATTGTGTTATTGGAAGGTTAGTGGAGATGCTGAGGATGGATTTCTGCAGGTTGTGTTATTGGAAGGTTAGTGAAGATGCTGAGGATGTGTTTCAGCAGTTTGTGTTATTGTGAGGTGAGTGGAGATGCTGAGGATGGGTTTCTGCAGGTTGTGTTATTGGAAGGTGAGAGAAGATGCTGAGGATGGGTTTCTGCAGGTTGTGTTATTGGGAGGTGAGTGGAGATGCTGAGGATGGGTTTCTGCAGGTTGTGTTATTGGAAGGTTAGTGAAGATGCTGGGGATGGGTTCCTGCAGGTTGTGTTATTGGAAGGTTAGTGAAGATGCTGAGGATGGGTTTCTGCAGGTTGTGTTATTGGGAGGTGAGTGAAGATGCTGAGGATGGGTTTCTGCAGGTTGTGTTATTGGGAGGTGAGTGAAGATGCTGAGGATGGATTTCTGCAGGTTGTGTTATTGGAAGGTAAGTGGAGATGCTGAGGATGGGTTTCTGCAGGTTGTGTTATTGGAAGGTGAGTGGAGATGCTGAGGATGGGTTTCTGCAGGTTGTGTTATCGGGAGTGAGTGGAGATGCTGAGGATGGGATTCTTAAGGTTGTGTTATTGGAAGGTGAGTGAAGATGCTGAGGATGGGTTTCTGCAGGTTGTGTTATTGGGAGGTGAGTGGAGATGCTGAGGATGGGTTCTGCAGGTTGTGTTATTGGGAGGTGAGTGGAGATGCTGAGGATGGGTGTCTGCAGGTTGTGTTATTGGGAGGTGAGTGAAGATGCTGAGGATGGGTTTCTGCAGGTTGTGTTATTGGGAGGTGAGTGGAGATGATGAGGATGGGATTCTGCAGGTTGTGTTATTGGGAGGTGAGTGAAGATGCTGAGGATGGGTTTCTGCAGGTTGTGATATTGGATGGTGAGTGGAGATGCTGAGGATGGGTTTCTGCATGTTGTGTTATTGGGAGGTGACTGGAAATGCTGAGGATGGGTTTCAGCAGGTTGTGTTATTGGGAGGTGAGTGGAGATGCTGAGGATGGGTTCCTGCAGGTTGTGTTACTGGAAGGTGTGTGGAGATGCTGAGGATGGGTTTCTGCAGGTTGTGTTATTGGAAGGTGAGTGGAGATGCTGAGTATGGGTTTCTGCAGGTTGTGTTATGGGAAGGTGAGTGGAGATGCTGAGGATGGGTTTCTGCAGGTTGTGTTATTGGGAGGTGAGTGAAGATGCTGAGGGTGGGTTCCTGCAAGTTGTGTTATGGGCAGGAGATTGGAGATGCTGAGGATGGTTACTGCAGGTTGTGTTATTGGAAGGTGAGTGGAGATGCTGAGGATGGGTTCCTGCAGGTTGTGTTATGGGAAGGTGAGTGGAGATGCTGAGGATGGGTTTCTGCAGGTTGTGTTATTGGAAGGTGAGTGGAGATGCTGAGTATGGGTTTCTGCAGGTTGTGTTATTGGAAGGTGAGTGGAGATGCTGAGGATGGGTTTCTGCAGGTTGTGTTATTGGAAGGTGAGTGGAGTTGCTGAGGATGGGTGTCTGCAGGTTGTGTTATTGGGAGGTGAGTGAAGATGCTGAGGATGGGTTTCTGCAGGTTGTGTTATTGGGAGGTGAGTGGAGATGCTGAGGGTGGGTTTCTGCAGGTTGTGTTATTGGAAGGTGAGTGAAGATGCTGAGGATGGGTTTCTCCAGGTTGTGTTATTGGGAGGTGAGTGGAGATGCTGAGGATGGGTTTCTGCAGGTTGTGTTACTGGGAGGTGATTGAAGATGCTGAGGATGGGTTTCTGCAGGTTGTGATATTGGGAGGTGAGTGGAGATGCTGAGTATGGGTTTCTGCAGGTTGTGTTATTGGGAGGTGAGTGGAGATGCTGAGGATGGGTTTCAGCAGGTTGTGTTATTGGGAGGTGAGTGGAGATGCTGAGGATGCGTTCCTGCAGGTTGTGTTACTGGAAGGTGAGTGGAGTTGCTGAGGATGGGTTTCTGCAGGTTGTGTTATTGGGGGGTGAGTGAAGATGCTGAGGATGTGTTTCTGCAGGTTGTGTTATTGGGAGGTGAGTGGAGATGCTGAGGGTGGGTTTCTGCAGGTTGTGTTATTGGAAGGTGAGTGAAGATGCTGAGGATGGGTTTCTGCAGGTTCTGTTATTGGGAGGTGAGTGGAGATGCTGAGGATGGTTACTGAAGGATATGTTACTGGAAGGTGTGTGGAGATGCTGAGGATGGGTTTCTGCAGGTTGTGTTATTGGAAGGTGAGTGGAGTTGCTGAGGATGGGTTTCTGCAGGTTGTGTTATTGGGGGGTGAGTGAAGATGTTGAGGATGTGTTTCTGCAGGTTGTGTTATTGGGAGGTGAGTGGAGATGCTGAGGGTGGGTTTCTGCAGGTTGTGTTATTGGAAGGTGAGTGAAGATGCTGAGGATGGTTTTCTGCAGGTTCTGTTATTGGGAGGTGAGTGGAGATGCTGAGGATGGTTACTGAAGGATATGTTACTGGAAGGTGTGTGGAGATGCTGAGGATGGGTTTCTGCAGGTTGTGTTATTGGAATGTGAGTGGAGATGCTGAGTATGGGTTTCTGCAGGTTGTGTTATGGGAAGGTGAGTGGAGATGCTGAGGATGGGTTTCTGCAGATTGTGTTATTAGAAGGTGAGTGAAGATGCTGAGGATGGGTTCCTGCAGGTTGTGTTATTGGAAGGTGAGTGGAGATGCTGAGGATGGTTTCTGCAGATTGTGTTATTGGGAGGTGAGTGGAGATGCTGAGGATGGGTTCCTGCAGGTTGTGTTATTGGAAGGTGAGTGGAGATGCTGAGGATGGTTACTGCAGATTGTGTTATTGGAAGGTGAGTGGAGATGCTGAGGATGGTTACTGCAGGTTGTGTTATTGGAAGGTGAGTGGAGATGCTGAGGGTGGTTACTGCAGGTTCTGTTATTGGAAGGTGAGTGGAGATGCTGAGGATGGTTACTGCAGGTTGTGTTATTGGAAGGTGAGTGGAGATGCTGAGGATGGGTTCCTGCAGCTTGTGTTATTGGGAGGTGAGTGGAGATGCTGAGGATGGTGACTGCAGGTTGTGTTATTGGAAGATGAGTGGAGATGCTGAGGATGGGTTCCTGCAGGTTGTGTTATTGGAAGGTGAGTGAAGATGCTGAGGATGGGTTTCTGCAGGTTCTGTTATTGGGAGGTGAGTGGAGATGCTGAGGATGGTTACTGCAGGTTGTGTTATTGGAAGGTGAGTGGAGATGCTGAGGATGGGTTTCTGCAGGTTGTGTTATCGGGAGGTGAGTGAAGATGCTGAGGATGGGTTTCTGCAGGTTGTGTTATTGGGAGGTGAGTGAAGATGCTGAGGATGGGTTCTGCAGGTTGTGTTATTGGGAGGTGAGTGGAGATGCTGAGGATGGGTGTCTGCAGGTTGTGTTATTGGGAGGTGCGTGGAGATGCTGAAGATGAGTTTCTGCAGGTTGTGTTAATGGGAGGTGAGTTAATATGCTGAGATTTGGTTTCTGCAGGTTGAGTTATTGGAAGGTTAGTGGAGATGCTGACGATGGATTTCTGCAGGTTGTGTTATTGGGAGGTTAGTGAAGATGCTGAGGATTGATTTCTGCAGGTTGAGTTATTGGGAGATTAATGGAGACGCTGAGGATGGGTTTCTGCAGATTGTGTTATTGGAAGGTTCGTGAAGATGCTGAGGATGTGTTTCAGCAGGTTGCGTTATTGGAAGGTGAGTGGAGATGATGAGGATTGGGTTCTGCAGGTTGTGTTATTGGAAGGTTAGTGAAGATGCTGAGGATGTGTTTCAGCAGTTTGTGTTATTGGGAGGTGAGTGGAGATGCTGAGGATGGGTTTCTGCAGGTTGTGTTATTGGGAGGTGAGTGGAGATGCTGAGGATGGGTTTCTGCAGGTTGTGTTATTGGAAGGTGAGAGAAGATGCTGAGGATGGTTTTCTGCAGGTTGTGTTATTGGGAGGTGAGTGGAGATGCTGAGGATAGGTTTCTGCAGGTTGTGTTATTGGAAGGTTACTGAAGATGCTGAGGATGGGTTCCTGCAGGTTGTGTTATTGGAAGGTTAGTGAAGATGCTGAGGATGGGTTTCTGCAGGTTGTGTTATTGGGAGGTGAGTGAAGATGCTGAGGATGGGTTTCTGCAGGTTGTGTTATTGGGAGGTGAGTGAAGATGCTGAGGATGGATTTCTGCAGGTTGTGTTATTGGAAGGTAAGTGGAGATGCTGAGGATGGGTTTCTGCAGGTTGTGTTATTGGAAGGTGAGTGGAGTTGCTGAGGATGGGTTTCTGCAGGTTGTGTTATCGGGAGGTGAGTGGAGATGCTGAGGATGGGATTCTGCAGGTTGTGTTATTGGAAAGTGAGTGAAGATGCTGAGGATGGGTTTCTGCAGGTTGTGTTATTGGGAGGTGAGTGAAGATGCTGAGGATGGGATCTGCAGGTTGTGTTATTGGGAGGTGAGTGGAGATGCTGAGGATGGGTTTCTACAGGTTGTGTTAATGGGAGGTGAGTTAATATGCTGAGATTGGGTTTCTGCAGGTTGAGTTATTGGAAGGTTAGTGGAGATGCTGACGATGGATTTCTGCAGGTTGTGTTATTAGGAGGTGAGTGGAGATGCTGAGGATGGGTTGCTGCAGATTGTGTTATTGGAAGGTTAGTGGAGATGCTGAGGATGGATTTCTGCAGGTTGTGTTATTGGAAGGTTAGTGAAGATGCTGAGGATGTGTTTCAGCAGTTTGTGTTATTGGGAGGTGAGTGGAGATGCTGAGGATGGGTTTCTGCAGGTTGTGTTATTGGAAGGTGAGAGAAGATGCTGAGGATGGGTTTCTGCAGGTTGTGTTATTGGGAGGTGAGTGGAGATGCTGAGGATGGGTTTCTGCAGGTTGTGTTATTGGAAGGTTAGTGAAGATGCTGGGGATGGGTTCCTGCAGGTTGTGTTATTGGAAGGTTAGTGAAGATGCTGAGGATGGGTTTCTGCAGGTTGTGTTATTGGGAGGTGAGTGAAGATGCTGAGGATGGGTTTCTGCAGGTTGTGTTATTGGGAGGTGAGTGAAGATGCTGAGGATGGGTTTCTGCAGGTTGTGTTATTGGAAGGTGAGTGGAGATGCTGAGGATGGGTTTCTGCAGGTTGTGTTATCGGGAGGTGAGTGGAGATGCTGAGGATGGGATTCTTAAGGTTGTGTTATTGGAAGGTGAGTGAAGATGCTGAGGATGGGTTTCTGCAGGTTGTGTTATTGGGAGGTGAGTGGAGATGCTGAGGATGGGTTCTGCAGGTTGTGTTATTGGGAGGTGAGTGGAGATGCTGAGGATGGGTGTCTGCAGGTTGTGTTATTGGGAGGTGAGTGAAGATGCTGAGGTTGGGTTTCTGCAGGTTGTGTTATTGGGAGGTGAGTGGAGATGATGAGGATGGGATTCTGCAGGTTGTGTTATTGGGAGGTGAGTGAAGATGCTGAGGATGGGTTTCTGCAGGTTGTGATATTGGGAGGTGAGTGGAGATGCTGAGGATGGGTTTCTGCATGTTGTGTTATTGAGAGGTGACTGGAGATGCTGAGGATGGGTTTCAGCAGGTTGTGTTATTGGGAGGTGAGTGGAGATGCTGAGGATGTGTTTCAGCAGTTTGTGTTATTGGGAGGTGAGTGGAGATGCTGAGGATGGGTTTCTGCAGGTTGTGTTATTGGGAGGTGAGTGGAGATGCTGAGGATGGGTTTCTGCAGGTTGTGTTATTGGAAGGTGAGAGAAGATGCTGAGGATGGTTTTCTGCAGGTTGTGTTATTGGGAGGTGAGTGGAGATGCTGAGGATAGGTTTCTGCAGGTTGTGTTATTGGAAGGTTACTGAAGATGCTGAGGATGGGTTCCTGCAGGTTGTGTTATTGGAAGGTTAGTGAAGATGCTGAGGATGGGTTTCTGCAGGTTGTGTTATTGGGAGGTGAGTGAAGATGCTGAGGATGGGTTTCTGCAGGTTGTGTTATTGGGAGGTGAGTGAAGATGCTGAGGATGGATTTCTGCAGGTTGTGTTATTGGAAGGTAAGTGGAGATGCTGAGGATGGGTTTCTGCAGGTTGTGTTATTGGAAGGTGAGTGGAGTTGCTGAGGATGGGTTTCTGCAGGTTGTGTTATCGGGAGGTGAGTGGAGATGCTGAGGATGGGATTCTGCAGGTTGTGTTATTGGAAAGTGAGTGAAGATGCTGAGGATGGGTTTCTGCAGGTTGTGTTATTGGGAGGTGAGTGAAGATGCTGAGGATGGGATCTGCAGGTTGTGTTATTGGGAGGTGAGTGGAGATGCTGAGGATGGGTTTCTACAGGTTGTGTTAATGGGAGGTGAGTTAATATGCTGAGATTGGGTTTCTGCAGGTTGAGTTATTGGAAGGTTAGTGGAGATGCTGACGATGGATTTCTGCAGGTTGTGTTATTAGGAGGTGAGTGGAGATGCTGAGGATGGGTTGCTGCAGATTGTGTTATTGGAAGGTTAGTGGAGATGCTGAGGATGGATTTCTGCAGGTTGTGTTATTGGAAGGTTAGTGAAGATGCTGAGGATGTGTTTCAGCAGTTTGTGTTATTGGGAGGTGAGTGGAGATGCTGAGGATGGGTTTCTGCAGGTTGTGTTATTGGAAGGTGAGAGAAGATGCTGAGGATGGGTTTCTGCAGGTTGTGTTATTGGGAGGTGAGTGGAGATGCTGAGGATGGGTTTCTGCAGGTTGTGTTATTGGAAGGTTAGTGAAGATGCTGGGGATGGGTTCCTGCAGGTTGTGTTATTGGAAGGTTAGTGAAGATGCTGAGGATGGGTTTCTGCAGGTTGTGTTATTGGGAGGTGAGTGAAGATGCTGAGGATGGGTTTCTGCAGGTTGTGTTATTGGGAGGTGAGTGAAGATGCTGAGGATGGGTTTCTGCAGGTTGTGTTATTGGAAGGTGAGTGGAGATGCTGAGGATGGGTTTCTGCAGGTTGTGTTATCGGGAGGTGAGTGGAGATGCTGAGGATGGGATTCTTAAGGTTGTGTTATTGGAAGGTGAGTGAAGATGCTGAGGATGGGTTTCTGCAGGTTGTGTTATTGGGAGGTGAGTGGAGATGCTGAGGATGGGTTCTGCAGGTTGTGTTATTGGGAGGTGAGTGGAGATGCTGAGGATGGGTGTCTGCAGGTTGTGTTATTGGGAGGTGAGTGAAGATGCTGAGGTTGGGTTTCTGCAGGTTGTGTTATTGGGAGGTGAGTGGAGATGATGAGGATGGGATTCTGCAGGTTGTGTTATTGGGAGGTGAGTGAAGATGCTGAGGATGGGTTTCTGCAGGTTGTGATATTGGGAGGTGAGTGGAGATGCTGAGGATGGGTTTCTGCATGTTGTGTTATTGAGAGGTGACTGGAGATGCTGAGGATGGGTTTCAGCAGGTTGTGTTATTGGGAGGTGAGTGGAGATGCTGAGGATGGGTTCCTGCAGGTTGTGTTACTGGAAGGTGTGTGGAGATGCTGAGGATGGGTTTCTGCAGGTTGTGTTATTGGAAGGTGAGTGGAGATGCTGAGTATGGGTTTCTGCAGGTTGTTTTATGGGAAGTTGAGTGGAGATGCTGAGGATGGGTTTCTGCAGGTTGTGTTATTGGGAGGTGAGTGAAGATGCTGAGGATGGGTTCCTGCAAGTTGTGTTATGGGCAGGAGATTGGAGATGCTGAGGATGGTTACTGCAGGTTGTGTTATTGGAAGGTGAGTGGAGATGCTGAGGATGGGTTCCTGCAGGTTGTGTTATGGGAAGGTGAGTGGAGATGCTGAGGATGGGTTTCTGCAGGTTGTGTTATTGGAAGGTGAGTGGAGATGCTGAGGATGGGTTTCTGCAGGTTGGGTTATTGGAAGGTGAGTGGAGTTGCTGAGGATGGGTGTCTGCAGGTTGTGTTATTGGGAGGTGAGTGAAGATGCTGAGGATGTGTTTCTGCAGGTTGTGTTATTGGGAGGTGAGTGGAGATGCTGAGGGTGGGTTTCTGCAGGTTGTGTTATTGGAAGGTGAGTGAAGATGCTGAGGATGGGTTTCTCCAGGTTGTGTTATTGGGAGGTGAGTGGAGATGCTGAGGATGGGTTTCTGCAGGTTGTGTTACTGGGAGGTGAGTGGAGATGCTGAGGATGGGTTTCTGCAGGTTGTGTTATTGGGAGGTGAGTGAAGATGCTGAGGATGGGTTTCGGCAGGTTGTGTTATTGGAAGGTGAGGGGAGATGCTGAGGATGGGTTTCTGCAGGTTGTGTTATTGGGAGGTGAGTGAAGATGCTGAGGATGGGTTTCTGCAGGTTGTGTTATTGGGAGGTGAGTGGAGATGCTGAGGATGGGTTTCTGCAGGTTGTGTTATTGGGAGGTTAGTGGAGATGCTGAGGGTGGATTTCTGCAGGTTGTGTTATTGGAAGGTAAGTGAAGATGCTGAGGATGGGTTTCTCCAGGTTGTGTTATTGGGAGGTGAGTGGAGATGCTGAGGATGGGTTTCTGCAGGTTGTGTTACTGGGAGGTGAGTGGAGATGCTGAGGATGGGTTTCTGCAGGTTGTGTTATTGGGAGGTGAGTGAAGATGCTGAGGATGGGTTTCGGCAGGTTGTGTTATTGGAAGGTGAGGGGAGATGCTGAGGATGGGTTTCTGCAGGTTGTGTTATTGGGAGGTGAGTGAAGATGCTGAGGATGGGTTTCTGCAGGTTGTGTTATTGGGAGGTGAGTGGAGATGCTGAGGATGGGTTTCTGCAGGTTGTGTTATTGGAAGGTGAGTGGAGATGCTGAGGATGGGTTTCTGCAGGTTGTGTTATTGGAAGGTGAGTGGAGATGCTGAGGATGGGTTTCTGCAGGTTGTGTTATTGGGAGATGAGTGAAGATGCTGAGGATGGGTTTCTGCAGGTTGTGTTATTGGAAGGTTAGTGAAGATGCTGAGGATGGGTTTCTGCAGGTTGTGTTATTGGAAGGTTAGTGAAGATGCTGAGGATGGTTTTCTGCAGATTGTGTTCTTGGAAGGTGAGTGAAGATGCTGAGGATGGGATTCGGCAGGTTGTGTTATTGGGAGGTGAGTGGAGATGCTGAGGATGGGTTTCTGCAGGTTGTGTTATTGGGAGGCGAGTGAAGATGCTGAGGATGGGTTTCTGCAGGTTTTGTTATTGGAAGGTGAGTGGAGATGCTGAGGATGGGTTTGTTATTGGGAGGTTAGTGGAGATGCTGAGGATGGGTTTCTGCATGTTGTGTTCTTGGAAGGTTAGTGGAGATGCTGAGGATGGGTTTCTGCTGGTTGTGTTATTGGAAGGTGAGTAGAGATGCTGAGGATAGGTTTCAGCAGGTTGTGTTATTGGGAGGTGAGTGGAGATGCTGAGGATGGGTTTATGCAGGTTGTGTTATTGGGAGATGAGTGGAGATGCTGAGGATAGGTTTCTGCAGGTTGTGTTATTGGGAGGTGAGTGGAGATGCTGAGGATGGGGTTCTCCAGGTTGTGTTACTGGGAGGTGAGTGGAGATGCTGAGGATGGGTTTCTGCAGGTTGTGTTATTGGGAGGTGAGTGGAGATGCTGAGGATGGGTTTCTGCAGGTTGTGTTATTGGAAGGTTAGTGGAGATGCTGAGGATGGATTTCTGCAGGTTGTGTTATTGGGAGGTGAGTGGAGATGCTGAGGATGGGTTGCTGCAGATTGTGTTATTGGAAGGTTAGTGGAGATGCTGACGATGGATTTCTGCAGGTTGTGTTATTGGAAGGTGAGTGGAGTTGATGAGGATGGGTTTCTGCAGGTTGTGTTATTGGAAGGTTAGTGAAGATGCTGAGGATTGATTTCTGCAGGTTGAGTTATTGGGAGGTGAGTGAAGATGCTGAGGATGGGTTTCTGCAGGTTGTGTTATTGGGAGGTGAGTGGAGATGCTGAGGATGGGTTTCTGCAGGTTGTGATATTGGGAGGTGAGTGGAGATGCTGAGGATGGGTTTCTGCAGGTTGTGTTATTGGAAGGTTAGTGAAGATGCTGAGGATGTGTTTCAGCAGTTTGTGTTATTGGGAGGTGAGTGGAGATGCTGAGGATGGGTTTCTGCAGGTTGTGTTATTGGAAGGTGAGAGAAGATGCTGAGGATGGGTTTCTGCAGGTTGTGTTATTGGGAGGTGAGTGGAGATGCTGAGGATGGGTTTCTGCAGGTTGTGTTATTGGGGGGTGAGTGGAGGTGCTGAGGATGGGTTTCTGCAGGTTGTGTTATTGGAAGTTTAGTGAAGATGCTGAGGATGGGATTCTGCAGGTTGTGTTATTGGGAGGTGAGTGAAGATGCTGAGGATGGGTTTCTGCAGGTTGTGTTATTGGGAGGTGAGTGAAGATGCTGAGGATGGATTTCTGCAGGTTGTGTTATTGGAAGGTAAGTGGAGGTGCTGAGGATGGGTTTCTGCAGGTTGTGTTATTGGAAGGTGAGTAGAGATGCTGAGGATGGGTTTCTGCAGGTTGTGTTATCGGGAGGTGATTGGAGATGCTGAGGATGGGATTCTGCAGGTTGTGTTATTGGAAGGTGAGTGAAGATGCTGAGGATGGGTTTCTGCAGGTTGTGTTATTGGGAAGTGAGTGAAGATGCTGAGGATGGGTTCTGCAGGTTGTGTTATTGGGAGGTGAGTGGAGATGCTGAGGATGGGTGTCTGCAGGTTGTGTTATTGGGAGGTGAGTGAAGATGCTGAGGATGGGTTTCTGCAGGTTGTGTTATTGGGAGGTGAGTGGAGTTGATGAGGATGGGATTCTGCAGGTTGAGTTATTGGGAGGTGAGTGAAGATGCTGAGGATGTGTTTCTGCAGGTTGTGATATTGGGAGGTGAGTGGAGATGCTGAGTATGGGTTTCTGCAGGTTGTGTTATTGGGAGGTGAGTGGAGATGCTGAGGATGGGTTTCAGCAGGTTGTGTTATTGGGAGGTGAGTGGAGATGCTGAGGATGGGTTCCTGCAGGTTGTGTTACTGGAAGGTGTGTGGAGATGCTGAGGATGGGTTTCTGCAGGTTGTGTTATTGGGAGGTGAGTGAAGATGCTGAGGATTGGTTCCTGCAGGTTGTGTTATGGGCAGGTGAGTGGAGATGCTGAGGATGGTTACTGCAGGTTGTGTTATTGGAAGGTGAGTGGAGATGCTGAGGATGGATTCCTGCAGGTTGTGTTATTGGAAGGTGAGTGGAGATGCTGAGGATGGGTTCCTGCAGGTTGTGTTATGGGAAGGTGAGTGGAGATGCTGAGGATGGGTTTCTGCAGGTTGTGTTATTGGAAGGTGAGTGGAGATGCTGAGTATGGGTTTCTGCAGGTTGTGTTATGGGAAGGTGAGTGGAGTTGCTGAGGATGGGTTTCTGCAGGTTGTGTTATTGGGGGGTGAGTGAAGATGCTGAGGATGTGTTTCTGCAGGTTGTGTTATTGGGAGGTGAGTGGAGATGCTGAGGGTGGGTTTCTGCAGGTTGTGTTATTGGAAGGTGAGTGAAGATGCTGAGGATGGGTTTCTGCAGGTTCTGTTATTGGGAGGTGAGTGGAGATGCTGAGGATGGTTACTGAAGGATATGTTACTGGAAGGTGTGTGGAGATGCTGAGGATGGGTTTCTGCAGGTTGTGTTATTGGAAGGTGAGTGGAGTTGCTGAGGATGGGTTTCTGCAGGTTGTGTTATTGGGGGGTGAGTGAAGATGCTGAGGATGTGTTTCTGCAGGTTGTGTTATTGGGAGGTGAGTGGAGATGCTGAGGGTGGGTTTCTGCAGGTTGTGTTATTGGAAGGTGAGTGAAGATGCTGAGGATGGGTTTCTGCAGGTTCTGTTATTGGGAGGTGAGTGGAGATGCTGAGGATGGTTACTGAAGGATATGTTACTGGAAGGTGTGTGGAGATGCTGAGGATGGGTTTCTGCAGGTTGTGTTATTGGAATGTGAGTGGAGATGCTGAGGATGGGTTTCTGCAGGTTGTGTTATTGGGAGGTGAGTGGAGATGCTGAGTATGGGTTTCTGCAGGTTGTGTTATTGGGAGGTGAGTGGAGATGCTGAGGATGGGTTTCTGCAGGTTGTGTTATTGGGAGGTGAGTGGAGATGCTGAGTATGGTTTTCTGCAGGTTGTGTTATGGGAAGGTGAGTGGAGATGCTGAGGATGGGTTTCTGCAGATTGTGTTATTGGAAGGTGAGTGAAGATGCTGAGGATGGGTTCCTGCAGGTTGTGTTATTGGGAGGTGAGTGGAGATGCTGAGGATGGTTACTGCAGATTGTGTTATTGGAAGGTGAGTGGAGATGCTGAGGATGGTTACTGCAGGTTGTGTTATTGGAAGGTGAGTGGAGATGCTGAGGGTGGTTACTGCAGGTTCTGTTATTGGAAGGTGAGTAGAGATGCTGAGGATGGGTTTCTGCAGGTTGTGTTATTGGGAGGTGAGTGAAGATGCTGAGGATTGGTTCCTGCAGGTTGTGTTATGGGCAGGTGAGTGGAGATGCTGAGGATGGTTACTGCAGGTTGTGTTATTGGAAGGTGAGTGGAGATGCTGAGGATGGATTCCTGCAGGTTGTGTTATTGGAAGGTGAGTGGAGATGCTGAGGATGGGTTCCTGCAGGTTGTGTTATGGGAAGGTGAGTGGAGATGCTGAGGATGGGTTTCTGCAGGTTGTGTTATTGGAAGGTGAGTGGAGATGCTGAGTATGGGTTTCTGCAGGTTGTGTTATGGGAAGGTGAGTGGAGTTGCTGAGGATGGGTTTCTGCAGGTTGTGTTATTGGGGGGTGAGTGAAGATGCTGAGGATGTGTTTCTGCAGGTTGTGTTATTGGGAGGTGAGTGGAGATGCTGAGGGTGGGTTTCTGCAGGTTGTGTTATTGGAAGGTGAGTGAAGATGCTGAGGATGGGTTTCTGCAGGTTCTGTTATTGGGAGGTGAGTGGAGATGCTGAGGATGGTTACTGAAGGATATGTTACTGGAAGGTGTGTGGAGATGCTGAGGATGGGTTTCTGCAGGTTGTGTTATTGGAAGGTGAGTGGAGTTGCTGAGGATGGGTTTCTGCAGGTTGTGTTATTGGGGGGTGAGTGAAGATGCTGAGGATGTGTTTCTGCAGGTTGTGTTATTGGGAGGTGAGTGGAGATGCTGAGGGTGGGTTTCTGCAGGTTGTGTTATTGGAAGGTGAGTGAAGATGCTGAGGATGGGTTTCTGCAGGTTCTGTTATTGGGAGGTGAGTGGAGATGCTGAGGATGGTTACTGAAGGATATGTTACTGGAAGGTGTGTGGAGATGCTGAGGATGGGTTTCTGCAGGTTGTGTTATTGGAATGTGAGTGGAGATGCTGAGGATGGGTTTCTGCAGGTTGTGTTATTGGGAGGTGAGTGGAGATGCTGAGTATGGGTTTCTGCAGGTTGTGTTATTGGGAGGTGAGTGGAGATGCTGAGGATGGGTTTCTGCAGGTTGTGTTATTGGGAGGTGAGTGGAGATGCTGAGTATGGTTTTCTGCAGGTTGTGTTATGGGAAGGTGAGTGGAGATGCTGAGGATGGGTTTCTGCAGATTGTGTTATTGGAAGGTGAGTGAAGATGCTGAGGATGGGTTCCTGCAGGTTGTGTTATTGGGAGGTGAGTGGAGATGCTGAGGATGGTTACTGCAGATTGTGTTATTGGAAGGTGAGTGGAGATGCTGAGGATGGTTACTGCAGGTTGTGTTATTGGAAGGTGAGTGGAGATGCTGAGGGTGGTTACTGCAGGTTCTGTTATTGGAAGGTGAGTAGAGATGCTGAGGATGGTTACTGCAGGTTATGTTACTGGAAGGTGTGTGGAGATGCTGAGGATGGGTTTCTGAAGGTTGTGTTATTGGAAGGTGAGTGGAGATGCTGAGTATGGGTTTCTGCAGGTTGTGTTATGGGAAGGTGAGTGGAGATGCTGAGGATGGGTTTCTGCAGGTTGTGTTATTGGGAGGTGAGTGGAGATGCTGAGGATGGGTTTCTGCAGGTTGTGTTATTGGGAGGTGAGTGAAGATGCTGAGGATGGGTTTCTGCAGGTTGTGTTATTGGAAGGTGAGTGGAGATGCTGAGGATGGTTACTGCAGGTTGTGTTATTGGAAGGTGAGTGGAGATGCTGAGGATGGGTTCCTGCAGGTTGTGTTATTGGAAGGTGAGTGGAGATGCAGAGTATGGGTTTCTGCAGGTTGTGTTATTGGGAGGTGAGTGGAGATGCTGAGGATGGGTTTCTGCAGGTTGTGTTATTGGAAGGTGAGTGGAGATGCTGAGTATGGGTTTCTGCAGGTTGTGTTATTGGGAGGTGAGTGAAGATGCTGAGGATGGGTTCCTGCAGGTTGTGTTATTGGAAGGTGAGTGGAGATGCTGAGGATGGATTTCTGCAGGTAGTGTTATTGGAAGGTGAGTGGAGATGCTGAGGATGGGTTTCAGCAGGTTGTGTTATTGGGAGGTGAGTGGAGATGCTGAGGATGTGTTTCTGCAGGTTGTGTTATTGGAAGGTGAGTGGAGATGCTGAGGATGGGTTTCAGCAGGTTGTGTTATTGGGAGGTGAGTGGAGATGCTGAGGTTGGGTTTCAGCAGGTTGTGTTATTGGGAGGTGAGTGGAGATGCTGAGGATGGGTTTCTGCAGGTTGTGTTTTTGGAAGGTTAGTGGAGATGCTGAGGATGGGTTTCTGCAGGTTGCGTTATTGGAAGGTTAGTGGAGATGCTGAGGATGGGTTTCTGCAGGTTGTGTTATTGGGAGGTGAGTGGAGCTGCTGAGGATGGGTTTCTGCAGGTTGTGTTATTGGGAGGTGAGTGAAGATGCTGAGGATGGGGTTCTGCAGGTTGTGTTACTGGGAGCTGAGTGGAGATGCTGAGGATGGGTTTCTGCAGGTTGTGTTATTGGGAGGTGAGTGGAGATGCTGAGGATGGGTTTCTGAAGGTTGTGTTATTGGAAGGTGAGAGAAGATGCTGAGGATGGGTTTCTGCAGGTTGTGTTATTGGGAGGTGAGTGGAGATGCTGAGGATGGTTTCTACAGGTTGTGTTATTGGGAGGTGAGTGGAAATGCTGAGGATGGGTTTCTGCAGGTTGTGTTATTGGAACGTGAGAGAAGATGCTGAGGATGGGTTTCTGCAGGCTGTGTTATTGGGAGTGAGTAGAGATGCTGAGGATGGGTTTCTCCAGGTTGTGTTATGGGAAGGTGAGTGGAGATGCTGAGGATGGGTTTCTGCAGATTGTGTTATTGGAAGGTGAGTGAAGATGCTGAGGATGGGTTCCTGCAGGTTGTGTTATTGGAAGGTGAGTGGAGATGCTGAGGATGGTTACTGCAGATTGTGTTATTGGAAGGTGAGTGGAGATGCTGAGGATGGGTTCCTGCAGGTTGTGTTATTGGATGGTGAGTGGAGATGCTGAGGATGGTTTCTGCAGATTGTGTTATTGGGAGGTGAGTGGAGATGCTGAGGATGGGTTCCTGCAGGTTGTGTTATTGGAAGGTGAGTGGAGATGCTGAGGATGGTTACTGCAGATTGTGTTATTGGAAGGTGAGTGGAGATGCTGAGGATGGTTACTGCAGGTTGTGTTATTGAAAGGTGAGTGGAGATGCTGAGGGTGGTTACTGCAGGTTCTGTTATTGGAAGGTGAGTGGAGATGCTGAGGATGGTTACTGCAGGTTGTGTTATTGGGAGGTGAGTGGAGATGCTGAGGATGGTTACTGCAGGTTGTGTTATTGGAAGGTGAGTGGAGATGCTGAGGATGGGTTCCTGCAGGTTGTGTTATTGGAAGGTGAGCGAAGATGCTGAGGATGGGTTTCTGCAGGTTCTGTTATTGGGAGGTGAGTGGAGATGCTGAGGATGGTTACTGCAGGTTATGTTACTGGAAGGTGTGTGGAGATGCTGAGGATGGGTTTCTGAAGGTTGTGTTATTGGAAGGTGAGTGGAGATGCTGAGTATGGGTTTCTGCAGGTTGTGTTATGGGAAGGTGAGTGGAGATGCTGAGGATGGGTTTCTGCAGGTTGTTTTATTGGGAGGTGAGTGGAGATGCTGAGGATGGGTTTCTGCAGGTTGTGTTATTGGGAGGTGAGTGAAGATGCTGAGGATGGGTTTCTGCAGGTTGTGTTATTGGAAGGTGAGTGGAGATGCTGAGGATGGGTTCCTGCAGGTTGTGTTATTGGATGGTGAGTGGAGATGCTGAGGATGGTTTCTGCAGATTGTGTTATTGGGAGGTGAGTGGAGATGCTGAGGATGGGTTCCTGCAGGTTGTGTTATTGGAAGGTGAGTGGAGATGCTGAGGATGGTTACTGCAGATTGTGTTATTGGAAGGTGAGTGGAGATGCTGAGGATGGTTACTGCAGGTTGTGTTATTGAAAGGTGAGTGGAGATGCTGAGGGTGGTTACTGCAGGTTCTGTTATTGGAAGGTGAGTGGAGATGCTGAGGATGGTTACTGCAGGTTGTGTTATTGGGAGGTGAGTGGAGATGCTGAGGATGGTTACTGCAGGTTGTGTTATTGGAAGGTGAGTGGAGATGCTGAGGATGGGTTCCTGCAGGTTGTGTTATTGGAAGGTGAGCGAAGATGCTGAGGATGGGTTTCTGCAGGTTCTGTTATTGGGAGGTGAGTGGAGATGCTGAGGATGGTTACTGCAGGTTATGTTACTGGAAGGTGTGTGGAGATGCTGAGGATGGGTTTCTGAAGGTTGTGTTATTGGAAGGTGAGTGGAGATGCTGAGTATGGGTTTCTGCAGGTTGTGTTATGGGAAGGTGAGTGGAGATGCTGAGGATGGGTTTCTGCAGGTTGTTTTATTGGGAGGTGAGTGGAGATGCTGAGGATGGTTACTGCAGATTGTGTTATTGGAAGGTGAGTGGAGATGCTGAGGATGGGTTCCTGCAGGTTGTGTTATTGGATGGTGAGTGGAGATGCTGAGGATGGTTTCTGCAGATTGTGTTATTGGGAGGTGAGTGGAGATGCTGAGGATGGGTTCCTGCAGGTTGTGTTATTGGAAGGTGAGTGGAGATGCTGAGGATGGTTACTGCAGATTGTGTTATTGGAAGGTGAGTGGAGATGCTGAGGATGGTTACTGCAGGTTGTGTTATTGAAAGGTGAGTGGAGATGCTGAGGGTGGTTACTGCAGGTTCTGTTATTGGAAGGTGAGTGGAGATGCTGAGGATGGTTACTGCAGGTTGTGTTATTGGGAGGTGAGTGGAGATGCTGAGGATGGTTACTGCAGGTTGTGTTATTGGAAGGTGAGTGGAGATGCTGAGGATGGGTTCCTGCAGGTTGTGTTATTGGAAGGTGAGCGAAGATGCTGAGGATGGGTTTCTGCAGGTTCTGTTATTGGGAGGTGAGTGGAGATGCTGAGGATGGTTACTGCAGGTTATGTTACTGGAAGGTGTGTGGAGATGCTGAGGATGGGTTTCTGAAGGTTGTGTTATTGGAAGGTGAGTGGAGATGCTGAGTATGGGTTTCTGCAGGTTGTGTTATGGGAAGGTGAGTGGAGATGCTGAGGATGGGTTTCTGCAGGTTGTTTTATTGGGAGGTGAGTGGAGATGCTGAGGATGGGTTTCTGCAGGTTGTGTTATTGGGAGGTGAGTGAAGATGCTGAGGATGGGTTTCTGCAGGTTGTGTTATTGGAAGGTGAGTGGAGATGCTGAGGATGGGTTCCTGCAGGTTGTGTTATTGGATGGTGAGTGGAGATGCTGAGGATGGTTTCTGCAGATTGTGTTATTGGGAGGTGAGTGGAGATGCTGAGGATGGGTTCCTGCAGGTTGTGTTATTGGAAGGTGAGTGGAGATGCTGAGGATGGTTACTGCAGATTGTGTTATTGGAAGGTGAGTGGAGATGCTGAGGATGGTTACTGCAGGTTGTGTTATTGAAAGGTGAGTGGAGATGCTGAGGGTGGTTACTGCAGGTTCTGTTATTGGAAGGTGAGTGGAGATGCTGAGGATGGTTACTGCAGGTTGTGTTATTGGGAGGTGAGTGGAGATGCTGAGGATGGTTACTGCAGGTTGTGTTATTGGAAGGTGAGTGGAGATGCTGAGGATGGGTTCCTGCAGGTTGTGTTATTGGAAGGTGAGCGAAGATGCTGAGGATGGGTTTCTGCAGGTTCTGTTATTGGGAGGTGAGTGGAGATGCTGAGGATGGTTACTGCAGGTTATGTTACTGGAAGGTGTGTGGAGATGCTGAGGATGGGTTTCTGAAGGTTGTGTTATTGGAAGGTGAGTGGAGATGCTGAGTATGGGTTTCTGCAGGTTGTGTTATGGGAAGGTGAGTGGAGATGCTGAGGATGGGTTTCTGCAGGTTGTTTTATTGGGAGGTGAGTGGAGATGCTGAGGATGGGTTTCTGCAGGTTGTGTTATTGGGAGGTGAGTGAAGATGCTGAGGATGGGTTTCTGCAGGTTGTGTTATTGGAAGGTGAGTGGAGATGCTGAGGATGGTTACTGCAGGTTGTGTTATTGGAACGTGAGTGGAGATGCTGAGGATGGGTTCCTGCAGGTTGTGTTATTGGAAGGTGAGTGAAGATGCTGAGGATGGGTTTCTGCAGGTTCTGTTATTGGGAGGTGAGTGGAGATGCTGAGGACGGTTACTGCAGGTTATTTTACTGGAAGGTGTGTGGAGATGCTGAGGATGGGTTTCTGCAGGTTGTGTTATTGGAAGGTGAGTGGAGATGCTGAGTATGTGTTTCTGCAGGTTGTGTTATGGGAAGGTGAGTGGAGATGCTGAGGATGGGTTTCTGCAGGTTGTGTTATTGGAAGGTGAGTGGAGATGCTGAGTATGGGTTTCTGCAGGTTGTGTTATTGGGAGGTGAGTGGAGATGCTGAGGATGGGTTTCTGCAGGTTGTGTTATTGGAAGGTGAGTGGAGATGCTGAGTATGGGTTTCTGCAGGTTGTGTTATTGGGAGGTGAGTGAAGATGCTGAGGATGGGTTTCTGCAGGTTGTGTTATTGGAAGGTTAGTGAAGATGCTGAGGATGGGTTTCTGCAGGTTGTGTTATTGGAAGGTGAGTGAAGATGCTGAGGATGGGGTTCGGCAGGTTGTGTTATTGGGAGGTGAGTGGAGATGCTGAGGATGGGTTTCTGCAGGTTGTGTTATTGGGAGGCGAGTGAAGATGCTGAGGATGGGTTTCTGCAGGTTTTGTTATTGGAAGGTGAGTGGAGATGCTGAGGATGGGTTTGTTATTGGGAGGTTAATGGAGATGCTGAGGATGGGTCTCTGCAGGTTGTGTTCTTGGAAGGTTAGTGGAGATGCTGAGGATGGGTTTCTGCTGGTTGTGTTATTGGAAGTTGAGTAGAGATGCTGAGGATAGGTTTCAGCAGGTTGTGTTATTGGGAGGTGAGTGGAGATGCTGAGGATGGGTTTCTGCAGGTTGTGTTATTGGGAGATGAGTGGAGATGCTGAGGATAGGTTTCTGCAGGTTGTGTTATTGGGAGGTGAGTGGAGATGCTGAGGATGGGTTTCAGCAGGTTGTGTTATTGGGAGGTGAGTGGAGATGCTGAGGATGGGTTCCTGCAGGTTGTGTTACTGGAAGGTGTGTGGAGATGCTGAGGATGGGTTTCTGCAGGTTGTGTTATTGGGAGGTGAGTGAAGATGCTGAGGATGGGTTCCTGCAGGTTGTGTTATTGGGAGGTGAGTTAAGATGCTGAGGATGGGTTTCTGCAGGTTGTGTTATTGGGAGGTGAGTGAAGATGCTGAGGATGGGTTCCTGCAGGTTGTGTTATTGGAAGGTGAGTGGAGATGCTGAGGATGGGTTCCTGCAGGTTGTGTTATTGGAAGGTGAGTGGAGATGCTGAGGATGGGTTCCTGCAGGTTGTGTTATGGGAAGGTGAGTGGAGATGCTGAGGATGGGTTTCTGCAGGTTGTGTTATTAGAAGGTGAGTGGAGATGCTGAGTATGGGTTTCTGCAGGTTGTGCTATGGGAAGGTGAGTGGAGAAGCTGAGGATGGGTTTCTGCAGGTTGTGTTATTGGAAGGTGAGTGGAGTTGCTGAGGATGGGTTTCTGCAGGTTGTGTTATTGGGAGGTGAGTGAAGATGCTGAGGATGTGTTTCTGCAGGTTGTGTTATTGGGAGGTGAGTGGAGATGCTGAGGGTGGGTTTCTGCAGGTTGTGTTATTGGAAGGTGAGTGAAGATGCTGAGTATGTGTTTCTGCAGGTTGTGTTATGGGAAGGTGTGTGGAGATGCTGAGGATGGTTACTGAAGGATATGTTACTGGAAGGTGTGTGGAGATGCTGAGGATGGGTTTCTGCAGGTTGTGTTATTGGAAGGTGAATGGAGATGCTGAGTATGGGTTTCTGCAGGTTGTGTTATGGGAAGGTGAGTGGAGATGCTGAGGATGTTTTTCTGCAGATTGTGTTATTGGAAGGTGAGTGGAGATGCTGAGGGTGGGTTTCTGCAGGTTGTGTTATTGGAAGGTGAGTGAAGATGCTGAGTATGGGTTTCTGCAGGTTCTGTTATTGGGAGGTGAGTGGAGATGCTGAGGATGGTTACTGAAGGATATGTTACTGGAAGGTGTGTGGAGATGCTGAGGATGGGTTTCTGCAGGTTGTGTTATTGGAAGGTGAGTGGAGATGCTGAGTATGGGTTTCTGCAGGTTGTGTTATGGGAAGGTGAGTGTAGATGCTGAGGATGGGTTCCTGCAGGTTGTGTTATTGGAAGGTGAGTGGAGATGCTGAGGATGGTTACTGCAGATTGTGTTATTGGAAGGTGAGTGGAGATGCTGAGGATGGGTTCCTGCAGGTTGTGTTACTGGAAGGTGTGTGGAGATGCTGAGGATGGGTTTCTGCAGGTTGTGTTATTGGGAGGTGAGTGAAGATGCTGAGGATGGGTTCCTGCAGGTTGTGTTATTGGGAGGTGAGTGATGATGCTGAGGATGGGTTTCTGCAGGTTGTGTTATTGGGAGGTGAGTGAAGATGCTGAGGATGGGTTGCTGCAGGTTGTGTTATTGGAAGGTGAGTGGAGATGCTGAGGATGGGTTCCTGCAGGTTGTGTTATTGGAAGGTGAGTGGAGATGCTGAGGATGGGTTCCTGCAGGTTGTGTTATGGGAAGGTGAGTGGAGATGCTGAGGATGGGTTTCTGCAGGTTGTGTTATTAGAAGGTGAGTGGAGATGCTGAGTATGGGTTTCTGCAGGTTGTGCTATGGGAAGGTGAGTGGAGAAGCTGAGGATGGGTTTCTGCAGGTTGTGTTATTGGAAGGTGAGTGGAGTTGCTGAGGATGGGTTTCTGCAGGTTGTGTTATTGGGAGGTGAGTGAAGATGCTGAGGATGTGTTTCTGCAGGTTGTGTTATTGGGAGGTGAGTGGAGATGCTGAGGGTGGGTTTCTGCAGGTTGTGTTATTGGAAGGTGAGTGAAGATGCTGAGTATGGGTTTCTGCAGGTTGTGTTATGGGAAGGTGTGTGGAGATGCTGAGGATGGTTACTGAAGGATATGTTACTGGAAGGTGTGTGGAGATGCTGAGGATGGGTTTCTGCAGGTTGTGTTATTGGAAGGTGAATGGAGATGCTGAGTATGGGTTTCTGCAGGTTGTGTTATGGGAAGGTGAGTGGAGATGCTGAGGATGTTTTTCTGCAGATTGTGTTATTGGAAGGTGAGTGGAGATGCTGAGGTTGGGTTTCTGCAGGTTGTGTTATTGGAAGGTGAGTGAAGATGCTGAGTATGGGTTTCTGCAGGTTCTGTTATTGGGAGGGGAGTGGAGATGCTGAGGATGGTTACTGAAGGATATGTTACTGGAAGGTGTGTGGAGATGCTGAGGATGGGTTTCTGCAGGTTGTGTTATTGGAAGGTGAGTGGAGATGCTGAGTATGGGTTTCTGCAGGTTGTGTTATGGGAAGGTGAGTGTAGATGCTGAGGATGTTTTTCTGCAGATTGTGTTATTTGAAGGTGAGTGAAGATGCTGAGGATGGGTTCCTGCAGGTTGTGTTATTGGAAGGTGAGTGGAGATGCTGAGGATGGTTACTGCAGATTGTGTTATTGGAAGGTGAGTGGAGATGCTGAGGATGGGTTCCTGCAGGTTGTGTTATTGGATGGTGAGTGGAGATGCTGAGGATGGTTTCTGCAGATTGTGTTATTGGGAGGTGAGTGGAGATGCTGAGGATGGGTTCCTGCAGGTTGTGTTATTGGAAGGTGAGTGGAGATGCTGAGGATGGTTACTGCAGATTGTGTTATTGGAAGGTGTTATAGGGCAGCACAGTAGCATTGTGGATAGCCCAATTGCTTCACAGCTCCAGGGTCCCAGGTTCGATTCCGGCTTGGGCCTCTGTCTGTGCGGAGTCTGCCCATCCTCCCCGTGTGTGCGTGGGTTTCCTCCGGGTGCTCCGGTTTCCTCCCACAGTCCAAAGATGTGCAGGTTAGGTGGATTGGCCATGATAAATTGCCCTTAGTGTCCAAAATTGCCCTTAGTGTTGGGTGGGGTTAATGGGTTATGGGGAAAGGGTGGAGGTGTTGACCTTGGGTAGGGTGCTCTTTCCAAGAGCCGGTGCAGACTCGATGGGCCGAATGGCCTCCTTCTGCACTGTAAATTCTATGTCTATGTAAGGTGAGTGGAGATGCTGAGGATGGTTACTGCAGGTTGTGTTATTGAAAGGTGAGTGGAGATGCTGAGGGTGGTTACTGCAGGTTCTGTTATTGGAAGGTGAGTGGAGATGCTGAGGATGGTTACTGCAGGTTGTGTTATTGGGAGGTGAGTGGAGATGCTGAGGATGTTTACTGCAGGTTGTGTTATTGGAAGGTGAGTGGAGATGCTGAGGATGGGTTCCTGCAGGTTGTGTTATTGGAAGGTGAGCGAAGATGCTGAGGATGGGTTTCTGCAGGTTCTGTTATTGGGAGGTGAGTGGAGATGCTGACGATGGTTACTGCAGGTTATGTTACTGGAAGGTGTGTGGAGATGCTGAGGATGGGTTTCTGAAGGTTGTGTTATTGGAAGGTGAGTGGAGATGCTGAGTATGGGTTTCTGCAGGTTGTGTTATGGGAAGGTGAGTGGAGATGCTGAGGATGGGTTTCTGCAGGTTGTGTTATTGGGAGGTGAGTGGAGATGCTGAGGATGGGTTTCTGCAGGTTGTGTTATTGGGAGGTGAGTGAAGATGCTGAGGATGGGTTTCTGCAGGTTGTGTTATTGGAAGGTGAGTGGAGATGCTGAGGATGGTTACTGCAGGTTGTGTTATTGGAACGTGAGTGGAGATGCTGAGGATGGGTTCCTGCAGGTTGTGTTATTGGAAGGTGAGTGAAGATGCTGAGGATGGGTTTCTGCAGGTTCTGTTATTGGGAGGTGAGTGGAGATGCTGAGGACGGTTACTGCAGGTTATGTTACTGGAAGGTGTGTGGAGATGCTGAGGATGGGTTTCTGCAGGTTGTGTTATTGGAAGGTGAGTGGAGATGCTGAGTATGGGTTTCTGCAGGTTGTGTTATGGGAAGGTGAGTGGAGATGCTGAGGATGGGTTTCTGCAGGTTGTGTTATTGGAAGGTGAGTGGAGATGCTGAGTATGGGTTTCTGCAGGTTGTGTTATTGGGAGGTGAGTGGAGATGCTGAGGATGGGTTTCTGCAGGTTGTGTTATTGGAAGGTGAGTGGAGATGCTGAGTATGGGTTTCTGCAGGTTGTGTTATTGGGAGGTGAGTGAAGATGCTGAGGATGGGTTTCTGCAGATTGTGTTATTGGAAGGTGAGTGGAGATGCTGAGGATGGATTTCTGCAGGTTGTGTTATTGGAAGGTGAGTGGAGATGCTGAGGATGGGTTTCAGCAGGTTGTGTTATTGGGAGGTGAGTGGAGATGCTGAGGATGGGTTTCAGCAGGTTGTGTTATTGGGAGGTGAGTGGAGATGCTGAGGATGGGTTTCTGCAGGTTGTGTTATTGGAAGGTTAGTGGAGATGCTGAGGATGGGTTTCTGCAGGTTGTGTTATTGGAAGGTTAGTGGAGATGCTGAGGATGGGTTTATGCAGGTTGTGTTATTGGGAGGTGAGTGGAGCTGCCGAGGATGGGTTTCTGCATGTTGTGTTATTGGGAGGTGAGTGAAGATGCTGAGGATGGGGTTCTGCAGGTTGTGTTACTGGGAGCTGAGTGGAGATGCTGAGGATGGGTTTCTGCAGGTTGTGTTATTGGGAGGTGAGTGGAGATGCTGAGGATGGGTTTCTGCAGGTTGTGTTATTGGAAGGTGAGAGAAGATGCTGAGGATGGGTTTCTGCAGGTTGTGTTATTGGGAGGTGAGTGGAGATGCTGAGGATGGTTTCTACAGGTTGTGTTATTGGGAGGTGAGTGGAAATGCTGAGGATGGGTTTCTGCAGGTTGTGTTATTGGAACGTGAGAGAAGATGCTGAGGATGGGTTTCTGCAGGCTGTGTTATTGGGAGTGATTAGAGATGCTGAGGATGGGTTTCTCCAGGTTGTGTTATTTGGAGGTGAGTGGAGATGCTGAGGATGGGTTTCTGCAGGTTGTGTTACTGGGAGGTGAGTGGAGATGCTGAGGATGGGTTTCTGCAGGTTGTGTTATTGGGAGGTGAGTGAAGATGCTGAGGATGGGTTTCGGCAGGTTGTGTTATTGGAAGGTGAGGGGAGATGCTGAGGATGGGTTTATGCAGGTTGTGTTATTGGGAGGTGAGTGAAGATGCTGAGGATGGGTTTCTGCAGGTTGTGTTATTGGGAGGTGAGTGGAGATGCTGAGGATGGGTTTCTGCAGGTTGTGTTATTGGAAGGTTAGTGAAGATGCTGAGAATGGGTGTCTGCAGGTTGTGTTATTGGAAGGTTAGTGAAGATGCTGAGGATGGGTTTCTGCAGGTTGTGTTATTGGAAGGTGAGTGAAGATGCTGAGGATGGGGTTCGGCAGGTTGTGTTATTGGGAGGTGAGTGGAGATGCTGAGGATGGGTTTCTGCAGGTTGTGTTATTGGGAGGCGAGTGAAGATGCTGAGGATGGGTTTCTGCAGGTTTTGTTATTGGAAGGTGAGTGGAGATGCTGAGGATGGGTTTGTTATTGGGAGGTTAGTGGAGATGCTGAGGATGGGTCTCTGCAGGTTGTGTTCTTGGAAGGTTAGTGGAGATGCTGAGGATGGGTTTCTGCTGGTTGTGTTATTGGAAGTTGAGTAGAGATGCTGAGGATAGGTTTCAGCAGGTTGTGTTATTGGGAGGTGAGTGGAGATGCTGAGGATGGGCTTCTGCAGGTTGTGTTATTGGGAGATGAGTGGAGATGCTGAGGATAGGTTTCTGCAGGTTGTGTTATTGGGAGGTGAGTGGAGATGCTGAGGATGGGTTTCAGCAGGTTGTGTTATTGGGAGGTGAGTGGAGATGCTGAGGATGGGTTCCTGCAGGTTGTGTTACTGGAAGGTGTGTGGAGATGCTGAGGATGGGTTTCTGCAGGTTGTGTTATTGGGAGGTCAGTGAAGATGCTGAGGATGGGTTTCTGCATATTGTGTTATTGGGAGGTGAGTGGAGATGCTGAGGATGGGTTTCAGCAGGTTGTGTTATGGGAAGGTGAGTGGAGATGCTGAGGATGGGTTTCTGCAGGTTGTGTTATTGGAAGGTGAGTGGAGATGCTGAGTATGGGTTTCTGCAGGTTGTGTTATGGGAAGGTGAGTGGAGAAGCAGAGGATGGGTTTCTGCAGGTTGTGTTATTGGAAGGTGAGTGGAGTTGCTGAGGATGGGTTTCTGCAGGTTGTGTTATTGGGAGGTGAGTGAAGATGCTGAGGATGTGTTTCTGCAGGTTGTGTTCTTGGGAGGTGAGTGGAGATGCTGAGGGTGGGTTTCTGCAGGTTGTGTTATTGGAAGGTGAGTGAAGATGCTGAGTATGGGTTTCTGCAGGTTGTGTTATGGGAAGGTGAGTGGAGATGCTGAGGATGGTTACTGAAGGATATGTTACTGGAAGGTGTGTGGAGATGCTGAGGATGGGTTTCTGCAGGTTGTGATATTGAAAGGTGAATGGAGATGCTGAGTATGGGTTTCTGCAGGTTGTGTTATGGGAAGGTGAGTGGAGATGCTGAGGATGGGTTTCTGCAGGTTGTGTTATTGGAAGGTGAGTGGAGATGCTGAGTATGGGTTTCTGCAGGTTGTGTTATTGGGAGGTGAGTGAAGATGCTGAGGATGGGTTTCTGCAGGTTGTGTTATTGGAAGGTTAGTGAAGATGCTGAGGATGGGTTTCTGCAGGTTGTGTTATTGGAAGGTGAGTGAAGATGCTGAGGATGGGGTTCGGCAGGTTGTGTTATTGGGAGGTGAGTGGAGATGCTGAGGATGGGTTTCTGCAGGTTGTGTTATTGGGAGGCGAGTGAAGATGCTGAGGATGGGTTTCTGCAGGTTTTGTTATTGGAAGGTGAGTGGAGATGCTGAGGATGGGTTTGTTATTGGGAGGTTAATGGAGATGCTGAGGATGGGTCTCTGCAGGTTGTGTTCTTGGAAGGTTAGTGGAGATGCTGAGGATGGGTTTCTGCTGGTTGTGTTATTGGAAGTTGAGTAGAGATGCTGAGGATAGGTTTCAGCAGGTTGTGTTATTGGGAGGTGAGTGGAGATGCTGAGGATGGGTTTCTGCAGGTTGTGTTATTGGGAGATGAGTGGAGATGCTGAGGATAGGTTTCTGCAGGTTGTGTTATTGGGAGGTGAGTGGAGATGCTGAGGATGGTTTTCAGCAGGTTGTGTTATTGGGAGGTGAGTGGAGATGCTGAGGATGGGTTCCTGCAGGTTGTGTTACTGGAAGGTGTGTGGAGATGCTGAGGATGGGTTTCTGCAGGTTGTGTTATTGGGAGGTGAGTGAAGATGCTGAGGATGTGTTTCTGCAGGTTGTGTTATTGGGAGGTGAGTGGAGATGCTGAGGGTGGGTTTCTGCAGGTTGTGTTATTGGAAGGTGAGTGAAGATGCTGAGTATGGGTTTCTGCAGGTTGTGTTATGGGAAGGTGAGTGGAGATGCTGAGGATGGTTACTGAAGGATATGTTACTGGAAGGTGTGTGGAGATGCTGAGGATGGGTTTCTGCAGGTTGTGTTATTGAAAGGTGAATGGAGATGCTGAGTATGGGTTTCTGCAGGTTGTGTTATGGGAAGGTGAGTGGAGATGCTGAGGATGGGTTTCTGCAGGTTGTGTTATTGGAAGGTGAGTGGAGATGCTGAGTATGGGTTTCTGCAGGTTGTGTTATTGGGAGGTGAGTGAAGATGCTGAGGATGGGTTTCTGCAGGTTGTGTTATTGGAAGGTTAGTGAAGATGCTGAGGATGGGTTTCTGCAGGTTGTGTTATTGGAAGGTGAGTGAAGATGCTGAGGATGGGGTTCGGCAGGTTGTGTTATTGGGAGGTGAGTGGAGATGCTGAGGATGGGTTTCTGCAGGTTGTGTTATTGGGAGGCGAGTGAAGATGCTGAGGATGGGTTTCTGCAGGTTTTGTTATTGGAAGGTGAGTGGAGATGCTGAGGATGGGTTTGTTATTGGGAGGTTAATGGAGATGCTGAGGATGGGTCTCTGCAGGTTGTGTTCTTGGAAGGTTAGTGGAGATGCTGAGGATGGGTTTCTGCTGGTTGTGTTATTGGAAGTTGAGTAGAGATGCTGAGGATAGGTTTCAGCAGGTTGTGTTATTGGGAGGTGAGTGGAGATGCTGAGGATGGGTTTCTGCAGGTTGTGTTATTGGGAGATGAGTGGAGATGCTGAGGATAGGTTTCTGCAGGTTGTGTTATTGGGAGGTGAGTGGAGATGCTGAGGATGGGTTTCAGCAGGTTGTGTTATTGGGAGGTGAGTGGAGATGCTGAGGATGGGTTCCTGCAGGTTGTGTTACTGGAAGGTGTGTGGAGATGCTGAGGATGGGTTTCTGCAGGTTGTGTTATTGGGAGGTGAGTGAAGATGCTGAGGATGGGTTCCTGCAGGTTGTGTTATTGGGAGGTGAGTGAAGATGCTGAGGATGGGTTTCTGCAGGTTGTGTTATTGGGAGGTGAGTGAAGATGCTGAGGATGGGTTCCTGCAGGTTGTGTTATTGGAAGGTGAGTGGAGATGCTGAGGATGGGTTCCTGCAGGTTGTGTTATTGGAAGGTGAGTGGAGATGCTGAGGATGGGTTCCTGCAGGTTGTGTTATGGGAAGGTGAGTGGAGATGCTGAGGATGGGTTTCTGCAGGTTGTGTTATTAGAAGGTGAGTGGAGATGCTGAGTATGGGTTTCTGCAGGTTGTGCTATGGGAAGGTGAGTGGAGAAGCTGAGGATGGGTTTCTGCAGGTTGTGTTATTGGAAGGTGAGTGGAGTTGCTGAGGATGGGTTTCTGCAGGTTGTGTTATTGGGAGGTGAGTGAAGATGCTGAGGATGTGTTTCTGCAGGTTGTGTTATTGGGAGGTGAGTGGAGATGCTGAGGGTGGGTTTCTGCAGGTTGTGTTATTGGAAGGCGAGTGAAGATGCTGAGTATGGGTTTCTGCAGGTTGTGTTATGGGAAGGTGTGTGGAGATGCTGAGGATGGTTACTGAAGGATATGTTACTGGAAGGTGTGTGGAGATGCTGAGGATGGGTTTCTGCAGGTTGTGTTATTGGAAGGTGAATGGAGATGCTGAGTATGGGTTTCTGCAGGTTGTGTTATGGGAAGGTGAGTGGAGATGCTGAGGATGTTTTTCTGCAGATTGTGTTATTGGAAGGTGAGTGGAGATGCTGAGGGTGGGTTTCTGCAGGTTGTGTTATTGGAAGGTGAGTGAAGATGCTGAGTATGGGTTTCTGCAGGTTCTGTTATTGGGAGGTGAGTGGAGATGCTGAGGATGGTTACTGAAGGATATGTTACTGGAAGGTGTGTGGAGATGCTGAGGATGGGTTTCTGCAGGTTGTGTTATTGGAAGGTGAGTGGAGATGCTGAGTATGGGTTTCTGCAGGTTGTGTTATGGGAAGGTGAGTGTAGATGCTGAGGATGTTTTTCTGCAGATTGTGTTATTGGAAGGTGAGTGAAGATGCTGAGGATGGGTTCCTGCAGGTTGTGTTATTGGAAGGTGAGTGGAGATGCTGAGGATAGTTACTGCAGATTGTGTTATTGGAAGGTGAGTGGAGATGCTGAGGATGGGTTCCTGCAGGTTGTGTTATTGGATGGTGAGTGGAGATGCTGAGGATGGGTTCTGCAGATTGTGTTATTGGGAGGTGAGTGGAGATGCTGAGGATGGGTTCCTGCAGGTTGTGTTATTGGAAGGTGAGTGGAGATGCTGAGGATGGTTACTGCAGATTGTGTTATTGGAAGGTGAGTGGAGATGCTGAGGATGGTTACTGCAGGTTGTGTTATTGAAAGGTGAGTGGAGATGCTGAGGGTGGTTACTGCAGGTTCTGTTATTGGAAGGTGAGTGGAGATACTGAGGATGGTTACTGCAGGTTGTGTTATTGGGAGGTGAGTGGAGATGCTGAGGATGGTTACTGCAGGTTGTGTTATTGGAAGGTGAGTGGAGATGCTGAGGATGGGTTCCTGCAGGTTGTGTTATTGGAAGGTGAGCGAAGATGCTGAGGATGGGTTTCTGCAGGTTCTGTTATTGGGAGGTGAGTGGAGATGCTGACGATGGTTACTGCAGGTTATGTTACT
This sequence comes from Scyliorhinus torazame, assembly GCF_047496885.1. Taxonomy (NCBI): domain Eukaryota; kingdom Metazoa; phylum Chordata; class Chondrichthyes; order Carcharhiniformes; family Scyliorhinidae; genus Scyliorhinus; species Scyliorhinus torazame. Next base: position 30,595,028 of record NC_092711.1, on the reverse strand, counting down.
GGAAGGTGTGTGGAGATGCTGAGGATGGGTTTCTGAAGGTTGTGTTATTGGAAGGTGAGTGGAGATGCTGAGTATGGGTTTCTGCAGGTTGTGTTATGGGAAGGTGAGTGGAGATGCTGAGGATGGGTTTCTGCAGGTTGTGTTATTGGGAGGTGAGTGGAGATGCTGAGGATGGGTTTCTGCAGGTTGTGTTATTGGGAGGTGAGTGAAGATGCTGAGGATGGGTTTCTGCAGGTTGTGTTATTGGAAGGTGAGTGGAGATGCTGAGGATGGTTACTGCAGGTTGTGTTATTGGAACGTGAGTGGAGATGCTGAGGATGGGTTCCTGCAGGTTGTGTTATTGGAAGGTGAGTGAAGATGCTGAGGATGGGTTTCTGCAGGTTCTGTTATTGGGAGGTGAGTGGAGATGCTGAGGACGGTTACTGCAGGTTATGTTACTGGAAGGTGTGTGGAGATGCTGAGGATGGGTTTCTGCAGGTTGTGTTATTGGAAGGTGAGTGGAGATGCTGAGTATGGGTTTCTGCAGGTTGTGTTATGGGAAGGTGAGTGGAGATGCTGAGGATGGGTTTCTGCAGGTTGTGTTATTGGAAGGTGAGTGGAGATGCTGAGTATGGGTTTCTGCAGGTTGTGTTATTGGGAGGTGAGTGGAGATGCTGAGGATGGGTTTCTGCAGGTTGTGTTATTGGAAGGTGAGTGGAGATGCTGAGTATGGGTTTCTGCAGGTTGTGTTATTGGGAGGTGAGTGAAGATGCTGAGGATGGGTTTCTGCAGGTTGTGTTATTGGAAGGTGAGTGGAGATGCTGAGGATGGGTTTCAGCAGGTTGTGTTATTGGGAGGTGAGTGGAGATGCTGAGGATGAGTTTCTGCAGGTTGTGTTATTGGAAGGTTAGTGGAGATGCTGAGGATGGGTTTATGCAGGTTGTGTTATTGGGAGGTGAGTGGAGTTGCTGAGGATGGGTTTCTGCAGGTTGTGTTATTGGGAGGTGAGTGAAGATGCTGAGGATGTGTTTCTGCAGGTTGTGTTATTGGGAGGTGAGTGGAGATGCTGAGGTTGGGTTTCTGCAGGTTGTGTTATTGGAAGGTGAGTGAAGATGCTGAGTATGGGTTTCTGCAGGTTGTGTTATGGGAAGGTGTGTGGAGATGCTGAGGATGGTTACTGAAGGATATGTTACTGGAAGGTGTGTGGAGATGCTGAGGATGGGTTTCTGCAGGTTGTGTTATTGGAAGGTGAATGGAGATGCTGAGTATGGGTTTCTGCAGGTTGTGTTATGGGAAGGTGAGTGGAGATGCTGAGGATGTTTTTCTGCAGATTGTGTTATTGGAAGGTGAGTGGAGATGCTGAGGGTGGGTTTCTGCAGGTTGTGTTATTGGAAGGTGAGTGAAGATGCTGAGTATGGGTTTCTGCAGGTTCTGTTATTGGGAGGTGAGTGGAGATGCTGAGGATGGTTACTGAAGGATATGTTACTGGAAGGTGTGTGGAGATGCTGAGGATGGGTTTCTGCAGGTTGTGTTATTGGAAGGTGAGTGGAGATGCTGAGTATGGGTTTCTGCAGGTTGTGTTATGGGAAGGTGAGTGTAGATGCTGAGGATGTTTTTCTGCAGATTGTGTTATTGGAAGGTGAGTGAAGATGCTGAGGATGGTTTCCTGCAGGTTGTGTTATTGGAAGGTGAGTGGAGATGCTGAGGATGGTTACTGCAGATTGTGTTATTGGAAGGTGAGTGGAGATGCTGAGGATGGGTTCCTGCAGGTTGTGTTATTGGATGGTGAGTGGAGATGCTGAGGATGGTTTCTGCAGATTGTGTTATTGGGAGGTGAGTGGAGATGCTGAGGATGGGTTCCTGCAGGTTGTGTTATTGGAAGGTGAGTGGAGATGCTGAGGATGGTTACTGCAGATTGTGTTATTGGAAGGTGAGTGGAGATGCTGAGGATGGTTACTGCAGGTTGTGTTATTGAAAGGTGAGTGGAGATGCTGAGGGTGGTTACTGCAGGTTCTGTTATTGGAAGGTGAGTGGAGATGCTGAGGATGGTTACTGCAGGTTGTGTTATTGGGAGGTGAGTGGAGATGCTGAGGATGGTTACTGCAGGTTGTGTTATTGGAAGGTGAGTGGAGATGCTGAGGATGGGTTCCTGCAGGTTGTGTTATTGGAAGGTGAGCGAAGATGCTGAGGATGGGTTTCTGCAGGTTCTGTTATTGGGAGGTGAGTGGAGATGCTGACGATGGTTACTGCAGGTTATGTTACTGGAAGGTGTGTGGAGATGCTGAGGATGGGTTTCTGAAGGTTGTGTTATTGGAAGGTGAGTGGAGATGCTGAGTATGGGTTTCTGCAGGTTGTGTTATGGGAAGGTGAGTGGAGATGCTGAGGATGGGTTTCTGCAGGTTGTGTTATTGGGAGGTGAGTGGAGATGCTGAGGATGGGTTTCTGCAGGTTGTGTTATTGGGAGGTGAGTGAAGATGCTGAGGATGGGTTTCTGCAGGTTGTGTTATTGGAAGGTGAGTGGAGATGCTGAGGATGGTTACTGCAGGTTGTGTTATTGGAACGTGAGTGGAGATGCTGAGGATGGGTTCCTGCAGGTTGTGTTATTGGAAGGTGAGTGAAGATGCTGAGGATGGGTTTCTGCAGGTTCTGTTATTGGGAGGTGAGTGGAGATGCTGAGGACGGTTACTGCAGGTTATGTTACTGGAAGGTGTGTGGAGATGCTGAGGATGGGTTTCTGCAGGTTGTGTTATTGGAAGGTGAGTGGAGATGCTGAGTATGGGTTTCTGCAGGTTGTGTTATGGGAAGGTGAGTGGAGATGCTGAGGATGGGTTTCTGCAGGTTGTGTTATTGGAAGGTGAGTGGAGATGCTGAGTATGGGTTTCTGCAGGTTGTGTTATTGGGAGGTGAGTGGAGATGCTGAGGATGGGTTTCTGCAGGTTGTGTTATTGGAAGGTGAGTGGAGATGCTGAGTATGGGTTTCTGCAGGTTGTGTTATTGGGAGGTGAGTGAAGATGCTGAGGATGGGTTTCTGCAGGTTGTGTTATTGGAAGGTGAGTGGAGATGCTGAGGATGGATTTCTGCAGGTTGTGTTATTGGAAGGTGAGTGGAGATGCTGAGGATGGGTTTCAGCAGGTTGTGTTATTGGGAGGTGAGTGGAGATGCTGAGGATGGGTTTCAGCAGGTTGTGTTATTGGGAGGTGAGTGGAGATGCTGAGGATGGGTTTCTGCAGGTTGTGTTATTGGAAGGTTAGTGGAGATGCTGAGGATGGGTTTCTGCAGGTTGTGTTATTGGAAGGTTAGTGGAGATGCTGAGGATGGGTTTATGCAGGTTGTGTTATTGGGAGGTGAGTGGAGCTGCCGAGGATGGGTTTCTGCAGGTTGTGTTATTGGGAGGTGAGTGAAGATGCTGAGGATGGGGTTCTGCAGGTTGTGTTATTGGAAGGTGAGTGGAGATGCTGAGTATGGGTTTCTGCAGGTTGTGTTATGGGAAGGTGAGTGGAGATGTTGAGGATGGGTTTCTGCAGGTTGTGTTATTGGAAGGTGAGTGGAGATGCTGAGTATGGGTTTCTGCAGGTTGTGTTATGGGAAGGTGAGTGGAGAAGCAGAGGATGGGTTTCTGCAGGTTGTGTTATTGGAAGGTGAGTGGAGTTGCTGAGGATGGGTTTCTGCAGGTTGTGTTATTGGGAGGTGAGTGAAGATGCTGAGGATGGGTTTCTGCAGGTTGTGTTATTGGGAGGTGAGTGGAGATGCTGAGGATGGGCTTCTGCAGGTTGTGTTATTGGAAGGTGAGTGAAGATGCTGAGTATGGGTTTCTGCAGGTTGTGTTATGGGAAGGTGAGTGGAGATGCTGAGGATGGTTACTGAAGGATATGTTACTGGAAGGTGTGTGGAGATGCTGAGGATGGGTTTCTGCAGGTTGTGTTATTGGAAGGTGAGCGAAGATGCTGAGGATGGGTTTCTGCAGGTTCTGTTATTGGGAGGTGAGTGGAGATGCTGACGATGGTTACTGCAGGTTATGTTACTGGAAGGTGTGTGGAGATGCTGAGGATGGGTTTCTGAAGGTTGTGTTATTGGAAGGTGAGTGGAGATGCTGAGTATGGGTTTCTGCAGGTTGTGTTATGGGAAGGTGAGTGGAGATGCTGAGGATGGGTTTCTGCAGGTTGTGTTATTGGGAGGTGAGTGGAGATGCTGAGGATGGGTTTCTGCAGGTTGTGTTATTGGGAGGTGAGTGAAGATGCTGAGGATGGGTTTCTGCAGGTTGTGTTATTGGAAGGTGAGTGGAGATGCTGAGGATGGTTACTGCAGGTTGTGTTATTGGAACGTGAGTGGAGATGCTGAGGATGGGTTCCTGCAGGTTGTGTTATTGGAAGGTGAGTGAAGATGCTGAGGATGGGTTTCTGCAGGTTCTGTTATTGGGAGGTGAGTGGAGATGCTGAGGACGGTTACTGCAGGTTATGTTACTGGAAGGTGTGTGGAGATGCTGAGGATGGGTTTCTGCAGGTTGTGTTATTGGAAGGTGAGTGGAGATGCTGAGTATGGGTTTCTGCAGGTTGTGTTATGGGAAGGTGAGTGGAGATGCTGAGGATGGGTTTCTGCAGGTTGTGTTATTGGAAGGTGAGTGGAGATGCTGAGTATGGGTTTCTGCAGGTTGTGTTATTGGGAGGTGAGTGGAGATGCTGAGGATGGGTTTCTGCAGGTTGTGTTATTGGAAGGTGAGTGGAGATGCTGAGTATGGGTTTCTGCAGGTTGTGTTATTGGGAGGTGAGTGAAGATGCTGAGGATGGGTTTCTGCAGGTTGTGTTATTGGAAGGTGAGTGGAGATGCTGAGGATGGGTTTCAGCAGGTTGTGTTATTGGGAGGTGAGTGGAGATGCTGAGGATGAGTTTCTGCAGGTTGTGTTATTGGAAGGTTAGTGGAGATGCTGAGGATGGGTTTATGCAGGTTGTGTTATTGGGAGGTGAGTGGAGTTGCTGAGGATGGGTTTCTGCAGGTTGTGTTATTGGGAGGTGAGTGAAGATGCTGAGGATGTGTTTCTGCAGGTTGTGTTATTGGGAGGTGAGTGGAGATGCTGAGGTTGGGTTTCTGCAGGTTGTGTTATTGGAAGGTGAGTGAAGATGCTGAGTATGGGTTTCTGCAGGTTGTGTTATGGGAAGGTGTGTGGAGATGCTGAGGATGGTTACTGAAGGATATGTTACTGGAAGGTGTGTGGAGATGCTGAGGATGGGTTTCTGCAGGTTGTGTTATTGGAAGGTGAATGGAGATGCTGAGTATGGGTTTCTGCAGGTTGTGTTATGGGAAGGTGAGTGGAGATGCTGAGGATGTTTTTCTGCAGATTGTGTTATTGGAAGGTGAGTGGAGATGCTGAGGGTGGGTTTCTGCAGGTTGTGTTATTGGAAGGTGAGTGAAGATGCTGAGTATGGGTTTCTGCAGGTTCTGTTATTGGGAGGTGAGTGGAGATGCTGAGGATGGTTACTGAAGGATATGTTACTGGAAGGTGTGTGGAGATGCTGAGGATGGGTTTCTGCAGGTTGTGTTATTGGAAGGTGAGTGGAGATGCTGAGTATGGGTTTCTGCAGGTTGTGTTATGGGAAGGTGAGTGTAGATGCTGAGGATGTTTTTCTGCAGATTGTGTTATTGGAAGGTGAGTGAAGATGCTGAGGATGGTTTCCTGCAGGTTGTGTTATTGGAAGGTGAGTGGAGATGCTGAGGATGGTTACTGCAGATTGTGTTATTGGAAGGTGAGTGGAGATGCTGAGGATGGGTTCCTGCAGGTTGTGTTATTGGATGGTGAGTGGAGATGCTGAGGATGGTTTCTGCAGATTGTGTTATTGGGAGGTGAGTGGAGATGCTGAGGATGGGTTCCTGCAGGTTGTGTTATTGGAAGGTGAGTGGAGATGCTGAGGATGGTTACTGCAGATTGTGTTATTGGAAGGTGAGTGGAGATGCTGAGGATGGTTACTGCAGGTTGTGTTATTGAAAGGTGAGTGGAGATGCTGAGGGTGGTTACTGCAGGTTCTGTTATTGGAAGGTGAGTGGAGATGCTGAGGATGGTTACTGCAGGTTGTGTTATTGGGAGGTGAGTGGAGATGCTGAGGATGGTTACTGCAGGTTGTGTTATTGGAAGGTGAGTGGAGATGCTGAGGATGGGTTCCTGCAGGTTGTGTTATTGGAAGGTGAGCGAAGATGCTGAGGATGGGTTTCTGCAGGTTCTGTTATTGGGAGGTGAGTGGAGATGCTGACGATGGTTACTGCAGGTTATGTTACTGGAAGGTGTGTGGAGATGCTGAGGATGGGTTTCTGAAGGTTGTGTTATTGGAAGGTGAGTGGAGATGCTGAGTATGGGTTTCTGCAGGTTGTGTTATGGGAAGGTGAGTGGAGATGCTGAGGATGGGTTTCTGCAGGTTGTGTTATTGGGAGGTGAGTGGAGATGCTGAGGATGGGTTTCTGCAGGTTGTGTTATTGGGAGGTGAGTGAAGATGCTGAGGATGGGTTTCTGCAGGTTGTGTTATTGGAAGGTGAGTGGAGATGCTGAGGATGGTTACTGCAGGTTGTGTTATTGGAACGTGAGTGGAGATGCTGAGGATGGGTTCCTGCAGGTTGTGTTATTGGAAGGTGAGTGAAGATGCTGAGGATGGGTTTCTGCAGGTTCTGTTATTGGGAGGTGAGTGGAGATGCTGAGGACGGTTACTGCAGGTTATGTTACTGGAAGGTGTGTGGAGATGCTGAGGATGGGTTTCTGCAGGTTGTGTTATTGGAAGGTGAGTGGAGATGCTGAGTATGGGTTTCTGCAGGTTGTGTTATGGGAAGGTGAGTGGAGATGCTGAGGATGGGTTTCTGCAGGTTGTGTTATTGGAAGGTGAGTGGAGATGCTGAGTATGGGTTTCTGCAGGTTGTGTTATTGGGAGGTGAGTGGAGATGCTGAGGATGGGTTTCTGCAGGTTGTGTTATTGGAAGGTGAGTGGAGATGCTGAGTATGGGTTTCTGCAGGTTGTGTTATTGGGAGGTGAGTGAAGATGCTGAGGATGGGTTTCTGCAGGTTGTGTTATTGGAAGGTGAGTGGAGATGCTGAGGATGGATTTCTGCAGGTTGTGTTATTGGAAGGTGAGTGGAGATGCTGAGGATGGGTTTCAGCAGGTTGTGTTATTGGGAGGTGAGTGGAGATGCTGAGGATGGGTTTCAGCAGGTTGTGTTATTGGGAGGTGAGTGGAGATGCTGAGGATGGGTTTCTGCAGGTTGTGTTATTGGAAGGTTAGTGGAGATGCTGAGGATGGGTTTCTGCAGGTTGTGTTATTGGAAGGTTAGTGGAGATGCTGAGGATGGGTTTATGCAGGTTGTGTTATTGGGAGGTGAGTGGAGCTGCCGAGGATGGGTTTCTGCAGGTTGTGTTATTGGGAGGTGAGTGAAGATGCTGAGGATGGGGTTCTGCAGGTTGTGTTATTGGAAGGTGAGTGGAGATGCTGAGTATGGGTTTCTGCAGGTTGTGTTATGGGAAGGTGAGTGGAGATGTTGAGGATGGGTTTCTGCAGGTTGTGTTATTGGAAGGTGAGTGGAGATGCTGAGTATGGGTTTCTGCAGGTTGTGTTATGGGAAGGTGAGTGGAGAAGCAGAGGATGGGTTTCTGCAGGTTGTGTTATTGGAAGGTGAGTGGAGTTGCTGAGGATGGGTTTCTGCAGGTTGTGTTATTGGGAGGTGAGTGAAGATGCTGAGGATGGGTTTCTGCAGGTTGTGTTATTGGGAGGTGAGTGGAGATGCTGAGGATGGGCTTCTGCAGGTTGTGTTATTGGAAGGTGAGTGAAGATGCTGAGTATGGGTTTCTGCAGGTTGTGTTATGGGAAGGTGAGTGGAGATGCTGAGGATGGTTACTGAAGGATATGTTACTGGAAGGTGTGTGGAGATGCTGAGGATGGGTTTCTGCAGGTTGTGTTATTGAAAGGTGAATGGAGATGCTGAGTATGGGTTTCTGCAGGTTGTGTTATGGGAAGGTGAGTGGAGATGTTGAGGATGTTTTTCTGCAGATTGTGTTATTGGAAGGTGAGTGGAGATGCTGAGGGTGGGTTTCTGCAGGTTGTGTTATTGGAAGGTGAGTGAAGATGCTGAGTATGGGTTTCTGCAGGTTCTGTTATTGGGAGGTGAGTGGAGATGCTGAGGATGGTTACTGAAGGATATGTTACTGGAAGGTGTGTGGAGATGCTGAGGATGGGTTTCTGCAGGTTGTGTTATTGGAAGGTGAGTGGAGATGCTGAGTATGGGTTTCTGCAGGTTGTGTTATGGGAAGGTGAGTGGAGATGCTGAGGATGTTTTTCTGCAGATTGTGTTATTGGAAGGTGAGTGAAGATGCTGAGGATGGGTTCCTGCAGGTTGTGTTATTGGAAGGTGAGTGGAGATGCTGAGGATGGTTACTGCAGATTGTGTTATTGGAAGGTGAGTGGAGATGCTGAGGATGGGTTCCTGCAGGTTGTGTTATTGGATGGTGAGTGGAGATGCTGAGGATGGTTTCTGCAGATTGTGTAATTGGGAGGTGAGTGGAGATGCTGAGGATGGGTTCCTGCAGGTTGTGTTATTGGAAGGTGAGTGGAGATGCTGAGGATGGTTACTGCAGGTTGTGTTATTGGAAGGTGAGTGGAGATGCTGAGGATGGTTACTGCAGGTTGTGTTATTGGAAGGTGAGTGGAGATGCTGAGGATGGGTTCCTGCAGGTTGTGTTATTGGAAGGTGAGTGAAGATGCTGAGGATGGGTTTCTGCAGGTTCTGTTATTGGGAGGTGAGTGGAGATGCTGAGGATGGTTACTGCAGGTTATGTTACTGGAAGGTGTGTGGAGATGCTGAGGATGGGTTTCTGAAGGTTGTGTTATTGGAAGGTGAGAGGAGATGCTGAGTATGGGTTTCTGCAGGTTGTGTTATGGGAAGGTGAGTGGAGATGCTGAGGATGGGTTTCTGCAGGTTGTGTTATTGGGAGGTGAGTGGAGATGCTGAGGATGGGTTTCTGCAGGTTGTGTTATTGGGAGGTGAGTGAAGATGCTGAGGATGGGTTTCTGCAGGTTGTGTTATTGGAAGGTGAGTGGAGATGCTGAGGATGGTTACTGCAGGTTGTGTTATTGGAACGTGAGTGGAGATGCTGAGGATGGGTTCCTGCAGGTTGTGTTATTGGAAGGTGAGTGAAGATGCTGAGGATGGGTTTCTGCAGGTTCTGTTATTGGGAGGTGAGTGGAGATGCTGAGGACGGTTACTGCAGGTTATGTTACTGGAAGGTGTGTGGAGATGCTGAGGATGGGTTTCTGCAGGTTGTGTTATTGGAAGGTGAGTGGAGATGCTGAGTATGGGTTTCTGCAGGTTGTGTTATGGGAAGGTGAGTGGAGATGCTGAGGATGGGTTTCTGCAGGTTGTGTTATTGGAAGGTGAGTGGAGATGCTGAGTATGGGTTTCTGCAGGTTGTGTTATTGGGAGGTGAGTGGAGATGCTGAGGATGGGTTTCTGCAGGTTGTGTTATTGGAAGGTGAGTGGAGATGCTGAGTATGGGTTTCTGCAGGTTGTGTTATTGGGAGGTGAGTGAAGATGCTGAGGATGGGTTTCTGCAGGTTGTGTTATTGGAAGGTGAGTGAAGATGCTGAGGATGGGGTTCGGCAGGTTGTGTTATTGGGAGGTGAGTGGAGATGCTGAGGATGGGTTTCTGCAGGTTGTGTTATTGGGAGGCGAGTGAAGATGCTGAGGATGGGTTTCTGCAGGTTTTGTTATTGGAAGGTGAGTGGAGATGCTGAGGATGGGTTTGTTATTGGGAGGTTAGTGGAGATGCTGAGGATGGGTCTCTGCAGGTTGTGTTCTTGGAAGGTTAGTGGAGATGCTGAGGATGGGTTTCTGCTGGTTGTGTTATTGGAAGTTGAGTAGAGATGCTGAGGATAGGTTTCAGCAGGTTGTGTTATTGGGAGGTGAGTGGAGATGCTGAGGATGGGTTTCTGCAGGTTGTGTTATTGGGAGATGAGTGGAGATGCTGAGGATAGGTTTCTGCAGGTTGTGTTATTGGGAGGTGAGTGGAGATGCTGAGGATGGGTTTCAGCAGGTTGTGTTAATCGGAGGTGAGTGGAGATGCTGAGGATGGGTTCCTGCAGGTTGTGTTACTGGAAGGTGTGTGGAGATGCTGAGGATGGGTTTCTGCAGGTTGTGTTATTGGGAGGTGAGTGAAGATGCTGAGGATGGGTTCCTGCAGGTTGTGTTGTGGGCAGGTGAGTGGAGATGCTGAGGATGATTACTGCAGGTTGTGTTATTGGAAGGTGAGTGGAGATGCTGAGGATGGGTTCCTGCAGGTTGTGTTATTGGAAGGTGAGTGGAGATGCTGAGGATGGGTTCCTGCAGGTTGTGTTATGGGAAGGTGAGTGGAGATGCTGAGGATGGGTTTCTGCAGGTTGTGTTATTGGAAGGTGAGTGGAGATGCTGAGTATGGGTTTCTGCAGGTTGTGTTATGGGAAGGTGAGTGGAGAAGCTGAGGATGGGTTTCTGCAGGTTGTGTTATTGGAAGGTGAGTGGAGTTGCTGAGGATGGGTTTCTGCAGGTTGTGTTATTGGGAGGTGAGTGGAGATGCTGAGGGTGGGTTTCTGCAGGTTGTGTTATTGGAAGGTGAGTGAAGATGCTGAGTATGGGTTTCTGCAGGTTGTGTTATGGGAAGGTCAGTGGAGATGCTGAGGATGGTTACTGAAGGATATGTTACTGGAAGGTGTGTGGAGATGCTGAGGATGGGTTTCTGCAGGTTGTGTTATTGGAAGGTGAATGGAGATGCTGAGTATGGGTTTCTGCAGGTTGTGTTATGGGAAGGTGAGTGGAGATGCTGAGGATGTTTTTCTGCAGATTGTGTTATTGGAAGGTGAGTGGAGATGCTGAGGGTGGGTTTCTGCAGGTTGTGTTATTGGAAGGTGAGTGAAGATGCTGAGGATGGGGTTCGGCAGGTTGTGTTATTGGGAGGTGAGTGGAGATGCTGAGGATGGGTTTCTGCAGGTTGTGTTATTGGGAGGCGAGTGAAGATGCTGAGGATGGGTTTCTGCAGGTTTTGTTATTGGAAGGTGAGTGGAGATGCTGAGGATGGGTTTGTTATTGGGAGGTTAGTGGAGATGCTGAGGATGGGTCTCTGCAGGTTGTGTTCTTGGATGGTTAGTGGAGATGCTGAGGATGGGTTTCTGCTGGTTGTGTTATTGGAAGTTGAGTAGAGATGCTGAGGATAGGTTTCAGCAGGTTGTGTTATTGGGAGGTGAGTGGAGATGCTGAGGATGGGTTTCTGCAGGTTGTGTTATTGGGAGATGAGTGGAGATGCTGAGGATAGGTTTCTGCAGGTTGTGTTATTGGGAGGTGAGTGGAGATGCTGAGGATGGGTTTCAGCAGGTTGTGTTATTGGGAGGTGAGTGGAGATGCTGAGGATGGGTTCCTGCAGGTTGTGTTACTGGAAGGTGTGTGGAGATGCTGAGGATGGGTTTCTGCAGGTTGTGTTATTGGGAGGTGAGTGAAGATGCTTAGGATGGGTTCCTGCAGGTTGTGTTATGGGCAGGTGAGTGGAGATGCTGAGGATGATTACTGCAGGTTGTGTTATTGGAAGGTGAGTGGAGATGCTGAGGATGGGTTCCTGCAGGTTGTGTTATTGGAAGGTGAGTGGAGATGCTGAGGATGGGTTCCTGCAGGTTGTGTTATGGGAAGGTGAGTGGAGATGCTGAGGATGGGTTTCTGCAGGTTGTGTTATTGGAAGGTGAGTGGAGATGCTGAGTATGGGTTTCTGCAGGTTGTGTTATGGGAAGGTGAGTGGCGAAGCTGAGGATGGGTTTCTGCAGGTTGTGTTATTGGAAGGTGAGTGGAGTTGCTGAGGATGGGTTTCTGCAGGTTGTGTTATTGGGAGGTGAGTGAAGATGCTGAGGATGTGTTTCTGCAGGTTGTGTTATTGGGAGGTGAGTGGAGATGCTGAGGGTGGGTTTCTGCAGGTTGTGTTATTGGAAGGTGAGTGAAGATGCTGAGTATGGGTTTCTGCAGGTTGTGTTATGGGAAGGTGAGTGGAGATGCTGAGGATGGTTACTGAAGGATATGTTACTGGAAGGTGTGTGGAGATGCTGAGGATGGGTTTCTGCAGGTTGTGTTATTGGAAGGTGAATGGAGATGCTGAGTATGGGTTTCTGCAGGTTGTGTTATGGGAAGGTGAGTGGAGATGCTGAGGATGTTTTTCTGCAGATTGTGTTATTGGAAGGTGAGTGGAGATGCTGAGGGTGGGTTTCTGCAGGTTGTGTTATTGGAAGGTGAGTGAAGATGCTGAGTATGGGTTTCTGCAGGTTCTGTTATTGGGAGGTGAGTGGAGATGCTGAGGATGGTTACTGAAGGATATGTTACTGGAAGGTGTGTGGAGATGCTGAGGATGGGTTTCTGCAGGTTGTGTTATTGGAAGGTGAGTGGAGATGCTGAGTATGGGTTTCTGCAGGTTGTGTTATGGGAAGGTGAGTGGAGATGCTGAGGATGTTTTTCTGCAGATTGTGTTATTGGAAGGTGAGTGAAGATGCTGAGGATGGGTTCCTGCAGGTTGTGTTATTGGAAGGTGAGTGGAGATGCTGAGGATGGTTACTGCAGATTGTGTTATTGGAAGGTGAGTGGAGATGCTGAGGATGGGTTCCTGCAGGTTGTGTTATTGGATGGTGAGTGGAGATGCTGAGGATGGTTTCTGCAGATTGTGTTATTGGGAGGTGAGTGGAGATGCTGAGGATGGGTTCCTGCAGGTTGTGTTATTGGAAGGTGAGTGGAGATGCTGAGGATGGTTACTGCAGGTTGTGTTATTGGAAGGTGAGTGGAGATGCTGAGGATGGTTACTGCAGGTTGTGTTATTGGAAGGTGAGTGGAGATGCTGAGGATGGGTTCCTGCAGGTTGTGTTATTGGAAGGTGAGTGAAGATGCTGAGGATGGGTTTCTGCAGGTTCTGTTATTGGGAGGTGAGTGGAGATGCTGAGGATGGTTACTGCAGGTTATGTTACTGGAAGGTGTGTGGAGATGCTGAGGATGGGTTTCTGAAGGTTGTGTTATTGGAAGGTGAGTGGAGATGCTGAGTATGGGTTTCTGCAGGTTGTGTTATGGGAAGGTGAGTGGAGATGCTGAGGATGGGTTTCTGCAGGTTGTGTTATTGGGAGGTGAGTGGAGATGCTGAGGATGGGTTTCTGCAGGTTGTGTTATTGGGAGGTGAGTGAAGATGCTGAGGATGGGTTTCTGCAGGTTGTGTTATTGGAAGGTGAGTGGAGATGCTGAGGATGGTTACTGCAGGTTGTGTTATTGGAACGTGAGTGGAGATGCTGAGGATGGGTTCCTGCAGGTTGTGTTATTGGAAGGTGAGTGAAGATGCTGAGGATGGGTTTCTGCAGGTTCTGTTATTGGGAGGTGAGTGGAGATGCTGAGGACGGTTACTGCAGGTTATGTTACTGGAAGGTGTGTGGAGATGCTGAGGATGGGTTTCTGCAGGTTGTGTTATTGGAAGGTGAGTGGAGATGCTGAGTATGGGTTTCTGCAGGTTGTGTTATGGGAAGGTGAGTGGAGATGCTGAGGATGGGTTTCTGCAGGTTGTGTTATTGGAAGGTGAGTGGAGATGCTGAGTATGGGTTTCTGCAGGTTGTGTTATTGGGAGGTGAGTGGAGATGCTGAGGATGGGTTTCTGCAGGTTGTGTTATTGGAAGGTGAGTGGAGATGCTGAGTATGGGTTTCTGCAGGTTGTGTTATTGGGAGGTGAGTGAAGATGCTGAGGATGGGTTTCTGCAGGTTGTGTTATTGGAAGGTGAGTGGAGATGCTGAGGATGGATTTCTGCAGGTTGTGTTATTGGAAGTGAGTGGAGATGCTGAGGATGGGTTTCAGCAGGTTGTGTTATTGGGAGGTGAGTGGAGATGCTGAGGATGGGTTTCAGCAGGTTGTGTTATTGGGAGGTGAGTGGAGATGCTGAGGATGGGTTTCTGCAGGTTGTGTTATTGGAAGGTTAGTGGAGATGCTGAGGATGGGTTTCTGCAGGTTGTGTTATTGGAAGGTTAGTGGAGATGCTGAGGATGGGTTTATGCAGGTTGTGTTATTGGGAGGTGAGTGGAGCTGCCGAGGATGGGTTTCTGCAGGCTGTGTTATTGGGAGGTGAGTGAAGATGCTGAGGATGGGGTTCTGCAGGTTGTGTTACTGGGAGCTGAGTGGAGATGCTGAGGATGGGTTTCTGCAGGTTTTGTTATTGGGAGGTGAGTGGAGATGCTGAGGATGGGTTTCTGCAGGTTGTGTTATTGGAAGGTGAGAGAAGATGCTGAGGATGGGTTTCTGCAGGTTGTGTTATTGGGAGGTGAGTGGAGATGCTGAGGATGGTTTCTACAGGTTGTGTTATTGGGAGGTGAGTGGAAATGCTGAGGATGGGTTTCTGCAGATTGTGTTATTGGAACGTGAGAGAAGATGCTGAGGATGGGTTTCAGCAGGCTGTGTTATTGGGAGTGAGTAGAGATGCTGAGGATGGGTTTCTCCAGGTTGTGTTATTGGGAGGTGAGTGGAGATGCTGAGGATGGGTTTCTGCAGGTTGTGTTACTGGGAGGTGAGTGGAGATGCTGAGGATGGGTTTCTGCAGGTTGTGTTATTGGGAGGTGAGTGAAGATGCTGAGGATGGGTTTCGGCAGGTTGTGTTATTGGAAGGTGAGGGGAGATGCTGAGGATGGGTTTATGCAGGTTGTGTTATTGGGAGGTGAGTGAAGATGCTGAGGATGGGTTTCTGCAGGTTGTGTTATTGGGAGGTGAGTGGAGATGCTGAGGATGGGTTTCTGCAGGTTGTGTTATTGGAAGGTGAGTGGAGATGCTGAGGATGGGTTTCTGCAGATTGTGTTATTGGGAGGTGAGTGGAGATGCTGAGGATGGGTTTCTGCAGGTTGTGTTATTGGGAGATGAGTGAAGATGCTGAGGATGGGTTTCTGCAGGTTGTGTTATTGGAAGGTTAGTGAAGATGCTGAGGATGGGTTTCTGCAGGTTGTGTTATTGGAAGGTTAGTGAAGATGCTGAGGATGGGTTTCTGCAGGTTGTGTTATTGGGAGGTGAGTCGAGATGCTGAGGATGGGTTTCTGCAGTTTGTGTTATTGGGAGGCGAGTGAAGATGCTGAGGATGGGTTTCTGCAGGTTTTGTTATTGGAAGGTGAGTGGAGATGCTGAGGATGGGTTTGTTATTGGGAAGTTAGTGGAGATGCTGAGGATGGGTTTCTGCAGGTTGTGTTCTTGGAAGGTTAGTGGAGATGCTGAGGATGGGTTTCTGCTGGTTGTGTTATTGGAAGGTGAGTAGAGATGCTGAGGATAGGTTTCAGCAGGTTGTGTTATTGGGAGGTGAGTGGAGATGCTGAGGATGGGTTTCTGCAGGTTGTGTTATTGGGAGATGAGTGGAGATGCTGAGGATAGGTTTCTGCAGGTTGTGTTATTGGGAGGTGAGTGGAGATGCTGAGGATGGGTTTCTGCAGGTTGTGTTATTGGAAGGTTAGTGGAGATGCTGAGGATGGGTTTCTGCAGGTTGTGTTATTGGGAGGTGAGTGAAGATGCTGAGGATGGGGTTCTCCAGGTTGTGTTATTGGAACGTGAGAGAAGATGCTGAGGATGGGTTTCTGCAGGCTGTGTTATTGGGAGTGAGTAGAGATGCTGAGGATGGGTTTCTCCAGGTTGTGTTATTGGGAGGTGAGTGGAGATGCTGAGGATGGGTTTCTGCAGGTTGTGTTACTGGGAGGTGAATGGAGATGCTGAGGATGGGTTTCTGCAGGTTGTGTTATTGGGAGGTGAGTGAAGATGCTGAGGATGGGTTTCGGCAGGTTGTGTTATTGGAAGGTGAGGGGAGATGCTGAGGATGGGTTTATGCAGGTTGTGTTATTGGGAGGTGAGTGAAGATGCTGAGGATGGGTTTCTGCAGGTTGTGTTATTGGGAGGTGAGTGGAGATGCTGAGGATGGGTTTCTGCAGGTTGTGTTATTGGAAGGTGAGTGGAGATGCTGAGGATGGGTTTCTGCAGGTTGTGTTATTGGAAGGTGAGTGGAGATGCTGAGGATGGGTTTCTGCAGGTTGTGTTATTGGGAGATGAGTGAAGATGCTGAGGATGGGTTTCTGCAGGTTGTGTTATTGGAAGGTTAGT
This sequence comes from Scyliorhinus torazame, assembly GCF_047496885.1. Lineage (NCBI taxonomy): Eukaryota > Metazoa > Chordata > Chondrichthyes > Carcharhiniformes > Scyliorhinidae > Scyliorhinus > Scyliorhinus torazame. Next base: position 30,578,935 of record NC_092711.1, on the reverse strand, counting down.
GAAGATGCTGAGGATGGGTTTCTGCAGGTTGTGTTATGGGAAGGTGAGTGGCGAAGCTGAGGATGGGTTTCTGCAGGTTGTGTTATTGGAAGGTGAGTGGAGTTGCTGAGGATGGGTTTCTGCAGGTTGTGTTATTGGGAGGTGAGTGAAGATGCTGAGGATGTGTTTCTGCAGGTTGTGTTATTGGGAGGTGAGTGGAGATGCTGAGGATGGGTTTCTGCAGGTTTTGTTATTGGAAGGTGAGTGGAGATGCTGAGGATGGGTTTGTTATTGGGAGGTTAGTGGAGATGCTGAGGATGGGTTTCTGCAGGTTGTGTTCTTGGAAGGTTAGTGGAGATGCTGAGGATGGGTTTCTGCTGGTTGTGTTATTGGAAGGTGAGTAGAGATGCTGAGGATAGGTTTCAGCAGGTTGTGTTATTGGGAGGTGAGTGGAGATGCTGAGGATGGGTTTCTGCAGGTTGTGTTATTGGGAGATGAGTGGAGATGCTGAGGATAGGTTTCTGCAGGTTGTGTTATTGGGAGGTGAGTGGAGATGCTGAGGATGGGTTTCTGCAGGTTGTGTTATTGGAAGGTTAGTGGAGATGCTGAGGATGGGTTTCTGCAGGTTGTGTTATTGGGAGGTGAGTGAAGATGCTGAGGATGGGGTTCTCCAGGTTGTGTTATTGGGAGGTGAGTGGAGATGCTGAGGATGGGTTTCTGCAGGTTGTGTTATTGGAAGGTGAGAGAAGATGCTGAGGATGGGTTTCTGCAGGTTGTGTTATTGGGAGGTGAGTGGAGATGCTGAGGATGGTTTCCACAGGTTGTGTTATTGGGAGGTGAGTGGAAATGCTGAGGATGGGTTTCTGCAGGTTGTGTTATTGGAACGTGAGAGAAGATGCTGAGGATGGGTTTCTGCAGGCTGTGTTATTGGGAGTGAGTAGAGATGCTGAGGATGGGTTTCTCCAGGTTGTGTTATTGGGAGGTGAGTGGAGATGCTGAGGATGGGTTTCTGCAGGTTGTGTTACTGGGAGGTGAGTGGAGATGCTGAGGATGGGTTTCTGCAGGTTGTGTTATTGGGAGGTGAGTGAAGATGCTGAGGATGGGTTTCGGCAGGTTGTGTTATTGGAAGGTGAGGGGAGATGCTGAGGATGGGTTTATGCAGGTTGTGTTATTGGGAGGTGAGTGAAGATGCTGAGGATGGGTTTCTGTAGGTTGTGTTATTGGGAGGTGAGTGGAGATGCTGAGGATGGGTTTCTGCAGGTTGTGTTATTGGAAGGTGAGTGGAGATGCTGAGGATGGGTTTCTGCAGGTTGTGTTATTGGAAGGTGAGTGGAGATGCTGAGGATGGGTTTCTGCAGGTTGTGTTATTGGGAGATGAGTGACGATTCTGAGGATGGGTTTCTGCAGGTTGTGTTATTGGAAGGTTAGTGAAGATGCTGAGGATGGGTTTCTGCAGGTTCTGTTATTGGAAGGTTAGTGAAGATGCTGAGGATGGGTTTCTGCAGGTTGTGTTATTGGAAGGTGAGTGAAGATGCTGAGGATGGGATTCGGCAGGTTGTGTTACTGGGAGGTGAGTGGAGATGCTGAGGATGGGTTTCTGCAGTTTATGTTATTGGGAGGCGAGTGAAGATGCTGAGGATGGGTTTCTGCAGGTTTTGTTATTGGAAGGTGAGTGGAGATGATGAGGATGGGTTTGTTATTGGGAGGTTAGTGGAGATGCTAAGGATGGGTTTCTGCAGGTTGTGTTCTTGGAAGGTTAGTGGAGATGCTGAGGATGGGTTTCTGCTGGTTGTGTTATTGGAAGGTGAGTAGAGATGCTGAGGATAGGTTTCAGCAGTTTGTGTTATTGGGAGGTGAGTGGAGATGCTGAGGATGGGTTTCTGCAGGTTGTGTTATTGGGAGATGAGTGGAGATGCTGAGGATAGGTTTCTGCAGGTTGTGTTATTGGGAGGTGGGTGGAGATGCTGAGGATGGGTTTGTTATTGGGAGGTTAGTGGAGATGCTGAGGATGGGTTTCTGCAGGTTGTGTTCTTGGAAGGTTAGTGGAGATGCTGAGGATGGGTTTCTGCTGGTTGTGTTATTGGAAGGTGAGTAGAGATGCTGAGGATAGGTTTCAGCAGGTTGTGTAATTGGGAGGTGAGTGGAGATGCTGAGGATGGGTTTCTGCAGGTTGTGTTATTGGGAGATGAGTGGAGATGCTGAGGATAGGTTTCTGCAGGTTGTGTTATTGGGAGGTGAGTGGAGATGCTGAGGATGGGTTTCTGCAGGTTGTGTTATTGGAGTGTTAGTGGAGATGCTGAGGATGGGTTTCTGCAGGTTGTGTTATTGGGAGGTGAGTGAAGATGCTGAGGATGGGGTTCTCCAGGTTGTGTTATTGGGAGGTGAGTGGAGATGCTGAGGATGGGTTTCTGCAGGTTGTGTTATTGGAAGGTGAGAGAAGATGCTGAGGATGGGTTTCTGCAGGTTGTGTTATTGGGAGGTGAGTGGAGATGCTGAGGATGGTTTCTACAGGTTGTGTTATTGGGAGGTGAGTGGAAATGCTGAGGATGGGTTTCTGCAGTTTGTGTTATTGGAACGTGAGAGAAGATTCTGAGGATGGGTTTCTGCAGGCTGTGTTATTGGGAGTGAGTAGAGATGCTGAGGATGGGTTTCTCTAGGTTGTGTTATTGGGAGGTGTGTGGAGATGCTGAGGATGGGTTTCTGCAGGTTGTGTTACTGGGAGGTGAGTGGAGATGCTGAGGATGGGTTTCTGCAGGTTGTGTTATTGGGAGGTGAGTGAAGATGCTGAGGATGGGTTTCGGCAGGTTGTGTTATTGGAAGGTGAGGGGAGATGCTGAGGATGGGTTTATGCAGGTTGTGTTATTGGGAGGTGAGTGAAGATGCTGAGGATGGGTTTCTGCAGGTTGTGTTATTGGGAGGTGAGTGGAGATGCTGAGGATGGGTTTCTGCAGGTTGTGTTATTGGAAGGTGAGTGGAGATGCTGAGGATGGGTTTCTGCAGGTTGTGTTATTGGAAGGTGAGTGGAGATGCTGAGGATGGGTTTCTGCAGGTTGTGTTATTGGGAGATGAGTGAAGATGCTGAGGATGGGTTTCTGCAGGTTGTGTTATTGGAAGGTTAGTGAAGATGCTGAGGATGGGTTTCTGCAGGTTGTGTTATTGGAAGGTTAGTGAAGATGCTGAGGATGGGTTTCTGCAGGTTGTGTTATTGGAAGGTGAGTGAAGATGCTGAGGATGGGATTCGGCAGGTTGTGTTATTGGGAGGTGAGTGGAGATGCTGAGGATGGATTTCTGCAGTTTGTGTTATTGGGAGGCGAGTGAAGATGCTGAGGATGGGTTTCTGCAGGTTTTGTTATTGGAAGGTGAGTGGAGATGCTGAGGATGGGTTTGTTATTGGGAGGTTAGTGGGGATGCTGAGGATGGGTTTCTGCAGGTTGTGTTCTTGGAAGGTTAGTGGAGATGCTGAGGATGGGTTTCTGCTGGTTGTGTTATTGGAAGGTGAGTAGAGATGCTGAGGATAGGTTTCAGCAGGTTGTGTTATTGGGAGGTGAGTGGAGATGCTGAGGATGGGTTTCTGCAGGTTGTGTTATTGGGAGATGAGTGGAGATGCTGAGGATAGGTTTCTGCAGGTTGTGTTATTGGGAGGTGAGTGGAGATGCTGAGGATGGGTTTGTTATTGGGAGGTTAGTGGAGATGCTGAGGATGGGTTTCTGCAGGTTGTGTTCTTGGAAGGTTAGTGGAGATGCTGAGGATGGGTTTCTGCTGGTTGTGTTATTGGAAGGTGAGTAGTGATGCTGAGGATAGGTTTCAGCAGGTTGTGTAATTGGGAGGTGAGTGGAGATGCTGAGGATGGGTTTCTGCAGGTTGTGTTATTGGGAGATGAGTGGAGATGCTGAGGATAGGTTTCTGCAGGTTGTGTTATTGGGAGGTGAGTGGAGATGCTGAGGATGGGTTTCTGCAGGTTGTGTTATTGGAAGGTTAGTGGAGATGCTGAGGATGGGTTTCTGCAGGTTGTGTTATTGGGAGGTGAGTGAAGATGCTGAGGATGGGGTTCTCCAGGTTGTGTTATTGGGAGGTGAGTGGAGATGCTGAGGATGGGTTTCTGCAGGTTGTGTTATTGGAAGGTGAGAGAAGATGCTGAGGATGGGTTTCTGCAGGTTGTGTTATTGGGAGGTGAGTGGAGATGCTGAGGATGGTTTCTACAGGTTGTGTTATTGGGAGGTGAGTGAAAATGCTGAGGATGGGTTTCTGCAGGTTGTGTTATTGGAACGTGAGAGAAGATGCTGAGGATGGGTTTCTGCAGGCTGTGTTATTGGGAGTGAGTAGAGATGCTGAGGATGGGTTTCTCCAGGTTGTGTTATTGGGAGGTGTGTGGAGATGCTGAGGATGGGTTTCTGCAGGTTGTGTTACTGGGAGGTGAGTGGAGATGCTGAGGATGGGTTTCTGCAGGTCGTGTTATTGGGAGGTGAGTGAAGATGCTGAGGATGGGTTTCGGCAGGTTGAGTTATTGGAAGGTGAGGGGAGATGCTGAGGATGGGTTTATGCAGGTTGTGTTATTGGGAGGTGAGTGAAGATGCTGAGGATGGGTTTCTGCAGGTTGTGTTATTGGGAGGTGAGTGGAGATGCTGAGGATGGGTTTCTGCAGGTTGTGTTATTGGAAGGTGAGTGGAGATGCTGAGGATGGGTTTCTGCAGGTTGTGTTATTGGAAGGTGAGTGGAGATGCTGAGGATGGGTTTCTGCAGGTTGTGTTATTGGGAGATGAGTGAAGATGCTGAGGATGGGTTTCTGCAGGTTGTGTTATTGGAAGGTTAGTGAAGATGCTGAGGATGGGTTTCTGCAGGTTGTGTTATTGGAAGGTTAGTGAAGATGCTGAGGATGGGTTTCTGCAGGTTGTGTTATTGGAAGGTGAGTGAAGATGCTGAGGATGGGATTCGGCAGGTTGTGTTATTGGGAGGTGAGTGGAGATGCTGAGGATGGGTTTCTGCAGTTTGTGTTATTGGGAGGCGAGTGAAGATGCTGGGGATGGGTTTCTGCAGGTTTTGTTATTGGAAGGTGAGTGGAGATGCTGAGGATGGGTTTGTTATTGGGAGGTTAGTGGAGATGCTGAGGATGGGTTTCTGCAGGTTGTGTTCTTGGAAGGTTAGTGGAGATGCTGAGGATGGGTTTCTGCTGGTTGTGTTATTGGAAGGTGAGTAGAGATGCTGAGGATAGGTTTCAGCAGGTTGTGTTATTGGGAGGTGAGTGGAGATGCTGAGGATGGGTTTCTGCAGGTTGTGTTATTGGGAGATGAGTGGAGATGGTGAGGATAGGTTTCTGCAGGTTGTGTTATTGGGAGATGAGTGGAGATGCTGAGGATGGGTTTCTGCAGGTTGTGTTATTGGGAGGTGAGTGGAGATGCTGAGGATGGTTTCTACAGGTTGTGTTATTGGGAGGTGAGTGAAAATGCTGAGGATGGGTTTCTGCAGGTTGTGTTATTGGAACGTGAGAGAAGATGCTGAGGATGGGTTTCTGCAGGCTGTGTTATTGGGAGTGAGTAGAGATGCTGAGGATGGGTTTCTCCAGGTTGTGTTATTGGGAGGTGTGTGGAGATGCTGAGGATGGGTTTCTGCAGGTTGTGTTACTGGGAGGTGAGTGGAGATGCTGAGGATGGGTTTCTGCAGGTCGTGTTATTGGGAGGTGAGTGAAGATGCTGAGGATGGGTTTCGGCAGGTTGAGTTATTGGAAGGTGAGGGGAGATGCTGAGGATGGGTTTATGCAGGTTGTGTTATTGGGAGGTGAGTGAAGATGCTGAGGATGGGTTTCTGCAGGTTGTGTTATTGGGAGGTGAGTGGAGATGCTGAGGATGGGTTTCTGCAGGTTGTGTTATTGGAAGGTGAGTGGAGATGCTGAGGATGGGTTTCTGCAGGTTGTGTTATTGGAAGGTGAGTGGAGATGCTGAGGATGGGTTTCTGCAGGTTGTGTTATTGGGAGATGAGTGAAGATGCTGAGGATGGGTTTCTGCAGGTTGTGTTATTGGAAGGTTAGTGAAGATGCTGAGGATGGGTTTCTGCAGGTTGTGTTATTGGAAGGTTAGTGAAGATGCTGAGGATGGGTTTCTGCAGGTTGTGTTATTGGAAGGTGAGTGAAGATGCTGAGGATGGGATTCGGCAGGTTGTGTTATTGGGAGGTGAGTGGAGATGCTGAGGATGGGTTTCTGCAGTTTGTGTTATTGGGAGGCGAGTGAAGATGCTGGGGATGGGTTTCTGCAGGTTTTGTTATTGGAAGGTGAGTGGAGATGCTGAGGATGGGTTTGTTATTGGGAGGTTAGTGGAGATGCTGAGGATGGGTTTCTGCAGGTTGTGTTCTTGGAAGGTTAGTGGAGATGCTGAGGATGGGTTTCTGCTGGTTGTGTTATTGGAAGGTGAGTAGAGATGCTGAGGATAGGTTTCAGCAGGTTGTGTTATTGGGAGGTGAGTGGAGATGCTGAGGATGGGTTTCTGCAGGTTGTGTTATTGGGAGATGAGTGGAGATGGTGAGGATAGGTTTCTGCAGGTTGTGTTATTGGGAGATGAGTGGAGATGCTGAGGATGGGTTTCTGCAGGTTGTGTTATTGGAAGGTTAGTGGAGATGCTGAGGATGGGTTTCTGCAGGTTGTGTTATTGGGAGGTGAGTGAAGATGCTGAGGATGGGGTTCTCCAGGTTGTGTTATTGGGAGGTGAGTGGAGATGCTGAGGATGGGTTTCTGCAGGTTGTGTTATTGGAAGGTGAGAGAAGATGCTGAGGATGGGTTTCTGCAGGTTGTGTTATTGGGAGGTGAGTGGAGATGCTGAGGATGGTTTCTACAGGTTGTTTTATTGGGAGGTGAGTGGAAATGCTGAGGATGGGTTTCTGCAGGTTGTGTTATTGGAACGTGAGAGAAGATGCTGAGGATGGGTTTCTGCAGGCTGTGTTATTGGGAGTGAGTGAAGATGCTGAGGATGGGTTTCGGCAGGTTGTGTTATTGGAAGGTGAGGGGAGATGCTGAGGATGGGTTTATGCAGGTTGTGTTATTGGGAGGTGAGTGAAGATGCTGAGGATGGGTTTCTGCAGGTTGTGTTATTGAAGGTGAGTGAAGATGCTGAGGATGGGATTCGGCAGGTTGTGTTATTGGGAGGTGAGTGGAGATGCTGAGGATGGGTTTCTGCAGGTTGTGTTATTGGGAGGCGAGTGAAGATGCTGAGGATGGGTTTCTGCAGGTTTTGTTATTGGAAGGTGAGTGGAGATGCTGAGGATGGGTTTGTTATTGGGAGGATAGTGGAGATGCTGAGGATGGGTTTCTGCAGGTTGTGTTATTGGAAGGTTAGTGAAGATGCTGAGGATGGGTTTCTGCAGGTTGTGTTATTGGAAGGTTATGAAGATGCTGAGGATGGGTTTCTGCAGGTTGTGTTATTGGAAGGTGAGTGAAGATGCTGAGGATGGGATTCGGCAGGTTGTGTTATTGGGAGGTGAGTGGAGATGCTGAGGATGGGTTTCTGCAGGTTGTGTTATTGGGTGGCGAGTGAAGATGCTGAGGATGGGTTTCTGCAGGTTTTGTTATTGGAAGGTGAGTGGAGATGCTGAGGATGGGTTTGTTATTGGGAGGTTAGTGGAGATGCTGAGGATGGGTTTCTGCAGGTTGTGTTCTTGGAAGGTTAGTGGAGATGCTGAGGATGGGTTTCTGCTGGTTGTGTTATTGGAAGGTGAGGAGAGATGCTGAGGATAGCTTTCAGCAGGTTGTGTTATTGGGAGGTGAGTGGAGATGCTGAGGATGGGTTTCTGCAGGTTGTGTTATTGGGAGATGAGTGGAGATGCTGAGGATAGGTTTCTGCAGGTTGTGTTATTGGGAGGTGAGTGGAGATGCTGAGGATGGGTTTCTGCAGGTTGTGGTATTGGAAGGTTAGTGGAGATGCTGAGGATGGCTTTCTGCAGGTTGTGTTATTGGGAGGTGAGTGAAGATGCTGAGGATGGGGTTCTCCAGGTTGTGTTACTGGGAGGTGAGTGGAGATGCTGAGGATGGGTTTCTGCAGGTTTTGTTATTGGAAGGTGAGTGGAGATGCTGAGGATGGGTTTGTTATTGGGAGGTTAGTGGAGATGCTGAGGATGGGTTTCTGCAGGTTGTGTTCTTGGAAGGTTAGTGGAGATGCTGAGGATGGGTTTCTGCTGGTTGTGTTATTGGAAGGTGAGTAGAGATGCTGAGGATAGGTTTCAGCAGGTTGTGTTATTGGGAGGTGAGTGGAGATGCTGAGGATGGGTTTCTGCAGGTTGTGTTATTGGGAGATGAGTGGAGATGCTGAGGATAGGTTTCTGCAGGTTGTGTTATTGGGAGGTGAGTGGAGATGCTGAGGATGGGTTTCTGCAGGTTGTGGTATTGGAAGGTTAGTGGAGATGCTGAGGATGGCTTTCTGCAGGTTGTGTTATTGGGAGGTGAGTGAAGATGCTGAGGATGGGGTTCTCCAGGTTGTGTTACTGGGAGGTGAGTGGAGATGCTGAGGATGGGTTTCTGCAGGTTGTGTTATTGGGAGGTTAGTGGAGATGTTGAGGATGGGTTCCTGCAGGTTGTGTTATTGGAAGGTTAGTGGAGATGCTGAGGATGGGTTTCTGCAGGTTGTGTTATTGGGAGGTGAGTGGAGATGCTGAGGATGGGTTCCTGCAGGTTGTGTTATTGGGAGGTGAGTGGAGATGCTGAGGATGGGTTTCTGCAGGTTGTGTTATTGGGAGGTGAGTGGAGATGCTGAGGATGGGTTTCTGCAGGTTGTCTTATTGGAAGGTGAGTGAAGATGCTGAGGATGGGATTCTGCAGGTTGTGTTATTGGGAGGTGAGTGAAGATGCTGAGGATGGGTTTCTGCAGGTTGTGTTATTGGGAGGTGAGTGGAGATGCTGAGGATGTGTTTCTGCAGGTTGTGTTATTGGGAGGTGAGTGAAGATGCTGAGGATGGGGTTCTGCAGGTTGTGTTACTGGGAGGTGAGTAGAGATGCTGAGGATGGGCTTCTGCAGGTTGTGTTACTGGGAGGTGAGTGAAGATGCTGAGGGTGGGTTTCTGCAGGTTGTGTTATTGGGAGGTGAGTGAAGATGCTGAGGATGGGTTTCTGCAGGTTGTGTTATTGGGAGGTGAGTGAAGATGCTGAGGATGGGTTTCTGCAGGTTGTGTTATTGGGAGGTGAGTGAAGATGCTGAGGATGGGTTTCTGCAGTTTGTGTTATTGGGAGGTGAGTGGAAATGCTGAGGGTGGGTTTCTGCAGGTTGTGTTATTGGGAGGTGCGTGGAGATGCTGAGGATAGGTTTCTGCAGGTTGTGTTATTGGGAGGTGAGTAGAGATGCTGAGGATGGGTTTCTGCTGGTTGTGTTATTGGGAGGTGAGTGAAGATGCTGACGATGGGTTTCTGCAGGTTGTGTTATTGGAAGGTGAGTGAAGATGCTGAGGATGGGTTCCTGCAGGTTGTGTTATTGGAAGATGCGTGGTGATGCTGAGGATGGGTTTCTGCAGGTTGTGTTATTGGGAGGTGAGTGGAGATGCTGAGGATGGGTTTCTGCAGGTTGTGTTATTGGAAGGTGAGTGAAGATGCTGAGGATGGGTTTCTGCAGGTTGAGTTATTGGGAGGTGAGTGAAGATGCTGAGGATGGGTTTCTGCAGGTTGTGTTATTGGGAGGTGAGTGGAGATGCTGAGGATGGGTTTCTGCAGGTTGTGTTATTGGGAGGTGAGTGGAGACGCTGAGGATGGGTTTCTGCAGGTTGTGTTATTGGGAGGTGAGTGGAGATGCTGAGGATGGGTTTCTGCAGGTTGTGTTATTGGGAGGTGAGTGGAGACGCTGAGGATGGGTTTCTGCAGGTTGTGTTATTGGGAGGTGAGTGAAGATGCTGAGGATGGGTTTCTGCAGGTTGTGTTATTGGGAGGTGAGTGGAGATGGTGAGGGTTGGTTTCTGCAGGTTCTGTTATTGGAAGGTTAGTGAGGATGGGTTTCTGCAGGTTGTGTTGTGAGCTTTCGTAGAGATTAATGGAGAACAGATAATTTGGTGACCCAGCTCTGAACGAGGTCTGGGGACTGTAGTTACCGTGAATCTGGGTCTGGGACATGACCAACGAATGGAGCAGAGGTTGCAGAGAGGGAAGAGCTGAACAGATAGAGCAGAATGGTCTCTGTACCAGCATCATCGAATTTACAGTGCAGAAGGAGGCCATTCGGACCATCGAGTATGCACCAGCTCTTGGAAAGAGCACCCTACCCAAGGTCAACACCTACACCCAATCCCCATAACCTAGTAACCTCACCCAAAACTATGGGCAGTTTTGGACACTAAGGGCAATTTATCATGGCCTATCCACCTAACCCGCACATCTTTGGGCTGTGGGAGGAAACCGGAGCACCCGGAGGAAACCCGCGCACACACGGGGAGAACTTCCAGATTCCGCACAGACAGTGACCCAAGCGGGAATCGAACGTGGGACCCTGGAGATGTGAAGCACTTGTGCTATCCACAATGCTACCGTGCTGCCCTTGAGGAATGTTGGGGAATTACAAGAACACTTTACCAACCTGCTCCAAAGCCAGGAGCAAAGTTGAGGTAATCTGATATAACAAGGTGGTGGTTCCAGAACGGTGTCGCCTCCTTCAGCACGGCCTGGAGCCTGACACCAGGCTGTGGATGGCCCTGTCAAATCTGATATAACAAGGAGCTGGTTACAGAACGGTGTCACCTCCTTCAGCACGGCCTGGAACCTGACACCAGGCTGTGGATGGTCCTGTCAAATCTGATATAACAAGGAGCTGGTTACAGAACGGTGTCGCCTCCTTCAGCACGGCCTGGAGCCTGACACCAGGCTGTGGATGGCCCTGTCAAATCTGATATAACAAGGAGCTGGTTACAGAACGGTGTCACCTCCTTCAGCAAGGCCTGGAACCTGACACCAGGCTGTGGATGGTCCTGTCAAATCTGATATAACAAGGAGCTGGTTACAGAACGGTGTCGCCTCCTTCAGCACGGCCTGGAGCCTGACACCAGTCTGTGGATGGTCCTGTCAAATCTGATACAACAAGGAGCTGGTTACAGAACGGTGTCGCCTCCTTCAGCACGGCCTGGAGCCTGACACCAGGCTGTGGATGGTCCTGTCAAATCTGATATAAAAAGGTGCTGTTTACAGAACGGTGTCGCCTCCTTCAGCACGGCCTGGAGCCTGACACAAAGCTGTGGATGGTCCTGTCAAATCTGATATAACAGGGAGCTGGTTACAGAACGATGTCACCTCCTTCAGCACGGCCTGGAGCCTGACACCAGGCTGTGGATGGTCCTGTCAAATCTGATACAACAAGGAGCTGGTTACAGAACGGTGTCGCCTCCTTCAGCACGGCCTGGAGCCTGACACCAGGCTGTGGATGGTCCTTTCAAATCTGATATAACAAGGAGCTGGCTACAGAACGGTGTCGCCTCCTTCAGCACGGCCTGGAGCCTGACACCAGGCTGTGGATGGTCCTGTCAAATCTGATACAACAAGGTGCTGGTTACAGAACGGTGTCACCTCCTTCAGCACGGCCTGGAGCCTGACACCAGGCTGTGGATGGTCCAGTCAAATCTGATATAACAAGGAGCTGGTTACAGAACGGTGTCGCCTCCTTCAGCACGGCCTGGAGCCTGACACCAGGCTGTGGATGGTCCTGCCAAATCTGATATAACAAGGTGCTGGTTACAGAACGGTGTCGCCTCCTTCAGCACGGCCTGGAGCCTGACACCAGGCTGTGGATGGTCCTGTCAAATCTGATATAACAAGGAGCTGGTTACAGAACGGTGTCGCCTCCTTCAGCACGGCCTGGAGCCTGAAACCAGGCTGTGGATGGTCCTGTCAAATCTGATATAACAAGGAGCTGGTTACAGAACAGTGTCGCCTCCTTCAGCACGGCCTGGAGCCTGACACCAGGCTGTGGATGGTCCAGTCAAATCTGATATAACAAGGAGCTGGTTACAGAACCGTGTCGCCTCCTTCAGCACGGCCTGGAGCCTGACACCAGGCTGTGGATGGTCCTGTCAAATCTGATATAACAAGGAGCTGGTTACAGAACCATGTCGCCTCCTTCAGCACGGCCTGGAGCCTGACACCAGGCTGTGGATGGTCCTGTCAAATCTGATATAACAAGGTTCTGGTTACAGAACAGTGTCGCCTCCTTCAGCACGGCCTGGAGCCTGACACCAGGCTGTGGATGGTCCAGTCAAATCTGATATAACAAGGAGCTGGTTACAGAACCGTGTCGCCTCCTTCAGCACGGCCTCGAGCCTGACACCAGGCTGTGGATGGTCCTGTCAAATCTGATATAACAAGGTGCTGGTTACAGAACGGTGTCGCCTCCTTCAGCACGGCCTGGAGCCTGACACCAGGCCGTGGATGGTCCTGTCAAATCTGATATAACAAGGAGCTGGTTACAGAACGGTGTCGCCTCCTTCAGCACGGCCTGGAGCCTGACACCAGGCTGTGGATGGTCCTGTCAAATCTGATATAACAAGGAGCTGGTTACAGAACGGTGTCGCCTCCTTCAGCACGGCCTGGAGCCTGACACCAGGCTGTGGATGGTCCTGTCAAATCTGATATAACAAGGAGCTGGTTACAGAACGGTGTCACCTCCTTCAGCACGGCCTGGAGTCTGACACCAGGCTGTGGATGGTCCTGTCATATCTGATACAACAAGGAGCTGGTTACAGAACGGTGTCGCTTCCTTCAGCACGGCCTGGATCCTGACACCAGACTGTGGATGGTCCTGTCAAACTGATATAACAAGGTGCTGGTTACATCGCTCTCGACCTGGAAGGGGAGGGACTCGTCGATGGCGTGCATCGTGGCCTTTGCGATATCCGCTTTGATGCGGCTGAAGGCCTGGCGGGCCTCTGCCGACAGGGGAAAGACCGTGGACTAAATTAGCGGACGGGCCTTGTCCGCGTAGTTGGGGACCCACTGGGCGTAACAAGAGAAAAAGCCCAGGCAGTGTTTCAGGGCCTTGGAGCAGTGGGGGAGGGGGAACTCCATGAGGGGGCGCATGCATTCGGGGTCTGGGCCTATCACTCCATTTCGCACTACATAGCCGAGGATGACTAGACGGTCGGGGCTAAACACGCATTTAGAACATAGAACATAGAACGATACAACGCAGTACAGGCCCTTCGGCCCACGATGTTGCACCGACATGGGAAATCAAAAAACAAAAGCCATCTAACCTACACTATGCCAGTATCATCCATATGCTGATCCAATAAACTTTTAAATGCCCTCAATGTTGGCGAGTTCACTACTGTAGCAGGTAGGGCATTCCACGGCCTCACCACTCTTTGCGTAAAGAACCTACCTCTGACCTCTGTCCTATATCTATTACCCCTCAGTTTAAGGCTATGTCCCCTCGTGCCAGCCATTTCCATCCGCGGGAGAAGGCTCTCACTGTCCACCCTATCTAACCCCCTGATTATTTTGTATGCCTCTATTAAGTCTCCTCTTAACCTTCTTCTCTCTAACGAAAACAACCTCAAGTCCATCAGCCTTTCCTCATAAGATTTTCCCTCCATACCAGGCAACATCCTGGTAAATCTCCTCTGCACCCGCTCCAAAGCCTCTACGTCCTTCCTATAATGCGGTGACCAGAACTGTACGCAATACTCCAAATGCGGCCGTACCAGAGTTTTGTGCAGCTGCAACATGACCTCATGACTCCGGAACTCAATCCCTCTACCAATAAAGGCCAACACACCATAGGCCTTCTTCACAACCCTATCAACCTGGGTGGCAACTTTCAGGGATCTATGTACAAGGACACCGAGATCCCTCTGCTCATCCACATTTCCAAGAATTTTACCATTAGCCAAATATTCCGCATTCCTGTTATTCCTTCCAAAGTGAATCACCTCACACTTCTCCACATTAAACTCCATTTGCCACCTCTCAGCCCAGCTCTGCAGCTTATCTATGTCCCTCTGTAACCTGCTACATCCTTCCGCACTGTCGACAGCACCACCGACTTTAGTGTCGTCTGCAAATTTACTCACCCACCCTTCTGCGCCTTCCTCTAGGTCATTTATAAAAATGACAAACAGCAACGGCCCCAGAACTCATCCTTGTGGTACGCCACTTGTAACTGAATTCCATTCTGAACATTTCCCATCAACCACCACCCTCTGTCTTCTTTCAGCTAGCCAATTTCTGATCCACATCTCTAAATCACCCTCAATCCCCAGCCTCCGTATTTTATGCAATAGCCTACCGTGGGGAACCTTATCAAACGCTTTACTGAAATCCACATCAGCTGCTCTACCCTCGTGTACCAGTTCAGTCACCTTCTCAAAGAACTCGATAAGGTTTGTTAGGCATGACCTACCCTTCACAAAGCCATGCTGACTATCCCTAATCATATTATTCCTATCTAGATGATTATAAATCTTGTCTCTTATAATCCCCTCCAAGACTTTACCCACAACAGACGTGAGGCTCACCGGTCTATAGTTGCCGGGGTTGTCTCTACTCCCCTTCTTGAACAAAGGGACCACTTTTGCTATCCTCCAGTCCTCTGGCACTATTCCTGTAGCCAATGATGACATAAAAATCAAAGCCAAAGGCTCAGCAATCTCTTCCCTGGCCTCCCAGACAATCCTAGGATAAATCCCATCAGGCCCCGGGGACTTATCTATTTTCAGCCTGTCCATAATTGCCAACACCTCTTCCCTACGTACCTCAATGCCATCTATTCTAATAGCCTGGGTCTCAGCATTCTCCTCCACAACATTATCTTTTTCCTGACTGAATACTGACGAAAAATATTCATTTAGTATCGCTCCTATCTCTTCAGATTCCACACACAACTTCCCATCCCTGTCCTTGACTGGCCCTACTCTTACCCTAGTCATTCTTTTATTCCTGACATACCTATAGAAAGCTTTTGGGTTTCCCTTGATCCTACCACGCCAAATACTTCTCATGTCCCCTCCTTGCTCGTCTTAGCTCTCTCTTTAGATCCTTCCTCGCTACCTTGTAACTATCCATCGCCCCAACTGAAACTTCACACCTCATCTTCGCATAGGCCTCCTTCTTCCTCTTAACAAGAGATTCCACTTCTTTGGTAAACCACGGTTCCCTCGCTCGACACCTTCCTCCCTGCCTGATCGGTACGTACTTATCAAGAACACGCAGTAGCTGTTCCTTAAACCAGCTCCACATATCCAGTGTGCCCAACACTTGCAGCCTACTTCTACAACCTATCCCCCCCAAGTCACGTCTAATGGCATCATAATTGCCCTTCCCCCAGCTATAACTCTTGCCCTGCGGGGTATACTTATCCCTTTCCATCACTAACGTAAACGTCACCGAATTATGGTCACTGTCCCCAAAGTGCTCAACTACCTCCAAATCTAACACCTGGTGTTTCTCCCTGTTGTATGTGAGATTCAGGGCGTTTGCGGTCTGGAGGAATTTGCGGAGGTTGGCGTCGTAGTCCTGCTGGTCGTGGCCGCAGATGATGATGTTGTCGAGGTACGGGAACATGGCCCGCAAACCGTCCCGGTCAACCATTCGGTCCATCTCCCGTTGGAAGAACGCGACCCTGTTAGTGACTCCGAATAGAGCCCTTAAAAAGTGATAGAGCCACCCATCTGCTTCAAAAGCAGTGTATTTGCGGTCGCTCGAGCCGATGGGGAGCTGGTGGTAGGCGGACTTAAGGTCCACCGTGGAAAAGACCTTGTACTGTGCAATCCGATTGACCATGTCCGATATGCGGGGGAGAGGGTATGTATCTAGCTGCGTGTACCTATTGATGGTTTGACTATAGTCTATGACCATCCTCTGCTTCTTCCTGATCTTTACAACTACCACCTGGGCTCTCCAGGGACTATTGCTGGCCTGGGTTATGCCTTCCCTCAGCAGCCGCTGGGCCTCTGACCGGATAAATGTCCGGTCCTGGGCACTGTACCGTCTGCTCCTAGTGGCGACTGGTTTGCAATCCGGGGTGAGGTTCGCAAACAAGGACGGTGGGTCGACCTTGAGGGTCGCGAGGCCGCAGATAGTGAGTGGGGGTATAGGGCCGCCGAATTGAAACGTTAAACTCTGGAGGTTACACTGAAAATCCAACCCCAGGAGTGAGGCAGCGCAGAGGTGGGGAAGGACGTAAAGCCGGTAGTTCTTGAACTCCCACCCCTGCACCGCGAGGTTTGCGATGCAGAACCCTTTGATCTCTATGGAATGGGACCCTGCCGCCAGAACATTTTTTTGATTACTCGGGTGGATCGAAACAGCGTCTAACCGTATCGGGATGTATAACACTCTCCGTGCTCCCAGAGTCGATCAGGCAGGTCTCGTACCCGTTTATAAATACTGTTGTTGTTGCTGTTTGGAGCCTTCGGGGCCGCGACTGGTCCAGGGTCACAGAAGCCAGTCGTAGTTGCTGCATTGGGGCGTTTTCTTCAAGCCCCGTGGGGCCGTCCATCCCGGGGTCCTTAGCCAACAGCCAAGATGGCGGCTTCCACGGGTCGCACACGGTCGGGGGTGGACAAGGTGGCACCGCCCATGGATCGCACGTTGCCAGAGGAGCACAAAATGGCGGCGCCCATCCCTCCCGCATGGAGTCCGGGGCCCAAGATGGCGGCGCCGGTTGGCCGCACATGGATTGCTGGGAGGTGGGGGGGGGGGGTTGAGTTTGGGGTTCTCCCCCGGAGATAGCGGCTACCTCCCGGGCCTGGAACACTGCTAAAAAGTGCCCCTATTTGCCGCACCCTTTACAGGGGGCCGAGCGGGCCGGGCAGCACATTCGGGGGTGTTTCACTTGCCCAAAAAGTAGCAGCGGGGCCCCCCTGGGTGATCTGCTGCTCTGGCAGCGCAGGCCTGTGGGGGGGGGGGGCTGCCGCGCGGTCGGCGGCGTAGGCACGGGAGTTCTGCGATGCCACATCGAACGAGGCCGCGAGGGCCCGTGCTCTTTGAGGCCTAGTGTGTCTTTTTCCAGCAAGCGCTGGCGAATTTGGGACGAAAGCATACCTGCCACGAACGCATCTCAGACCAGCAGCTCTGTGTGTTCGTTAGCCGAAACCGATGGGCAGTTGCAGTTTCTCCCCAGTATTAACAGCGCACTGTAGAATTCGTCCAGCGATTCCCCGGGGATTTGTCGTCTCGCCGCGAGCTGGTGGCGTGTGTAGACCTGGTTGACGGGGCTGACGTAGATTACTCTCAGCATGGCGATCGCCGTCGGGAAATCGTCCGCGTCCTCTATGAGAGTGTAGATTTCCGGGCTCACCCTGGCAGGACCTGCAGTTTCTGGTTCTGTAACTATGCCAGGGGCCGTTCGGAGGTATCCTTCGAACCACGCGAGCCAGTGTTTAAAAGTGCCCGCTGAGTCTGCCGCGTGGGGGCTGATTCGCAGACACTCCGGAGTGAGTCGGAGCTCCATGTCCTTTAAGTCTGCGTAATAAATTGCAGCACAATCAATCACTCACGAGACGAGAAGAGAAGGAGTCGATCGATGGCTTTATTACGCAGATTTGTTCCCCAGCAGCACAGTTACAGAATGCGGCTGCTGGGAGAACCCGGGCTCTTATACTCCGCCTTACTGGGCGGTGCCAGTAGGCAGCTGTTCCACTCGGGACACAGTGTCTATCCACCAATAGCCACTCGACATCACAGGGTACCGCAATACCCCTAATACATACCACCACACAGAGGTGTCTGAAACAGCTTATTAATTGGGGCTCCCTGACCACACTGCCTGTCCCCTGCTCCCAGGGATTATTGAGCAGTAAATGGTTAACTATATACAGCACAGAGGTCTCCGAAACAGCTTTTTAATTGGGGCTCCCTGAACACAATGCCTGTCCCCTGCTCCCAGGGATTATTGAGCAGTAAATGGTTAACTATATACAGGCGCAGAGGTCACTGAAACAGCTTTTTAATTGGGGGCTCCCGAGGCCACGCTGCCTGACCCTTGCTCTCAGGGATTATTGAGCAGTAAATGGTTAACTGTATACAGGCACAGATGTCTCTGAAACAGCCATTTATTTGAGGGCTCTTGAAGTCACACTTCCTTTCCCCTGCTGCCAGGGATTATTGGGAAATAAATGGTTAACTGTATACAGCACAGAGGTCACTGAAACAGCTTTTTATTTGGGGGCGCCTGAGGCCACACTGCCTGTCCCCTGCTCCCAGGGATTATTGAGAAGTAAATGGTTAATTACATACAGCACAGAGTTCTCTGAAACAGCTTTTTAATTGGGGGCCCCAGAGGCCACACTGCCTGTCCCCTGCTCCCAGGGATTATTGAGCAGTATATGGTTAACTTTATACAGGCACAAAGGTCTCTGAAACAGCTTTTTAATTGGTGGCACCCAAGGCCAAACTGCCTGTCCCCTGCTCCCAGGGATTATTGAACAGTAAATGGTTAACTATATACAGCACAGAGGTTTCTGAAACAGCATTTTAATTCTGGGCACCCGAGGCCGAACTGCCTGTCCCCTGCTCCCAGGGATTATTGAGCAGTAAATGGTTAACTATATACAGCACAGAGGTCTCAGAAACCCCTTTTTAACTGTGTGCTCCCGAGGCCACGCTGCTTGTCCCCTGCTCCCAGGGATTATTGAGCAGTAAATGGTTCACTATATACAGCACATAGGTCTCTGAAACAGCTTTTTAATTGGGGGCTCTCGAGACCACACTGCCTGACCCCTGCTCCCAGGGATTATTGAGCAGTAAATGGGTAAATATGTACAGCACAGAGGTCTCTGAAACAGCCTTTTAATTGGGGGCTCCCGAGGCCACACTGCCTGTCCCCTGCTCCCAGGGATTATTGAGCAGTAAATGGTTAACTGGAAACAGCACAGAGATCTCGGAAACAGCTTTTTAATTGGGGGCTCCCGAGGCCACACTGCCTGTCCCCTGCTCCCAGGGATTACTGAGAAGTAAATGGATAACTCTGTACAGCACAGAGGTCTCTGAAACAGCTTTTTAATTGGGGGCTCCCGATGCCACGCTGCCTGACCCTTGCTCTCAGGGATTATTGAGCAGTAAATGGTTAACTATATTCAGGCACAGAGGTCTCTGAAACAGCCATTTAATTGAGGGCTCTTGAAGCCACACTGCCTTTCCCCTGCTGCCAGGGATTATTGGGAAGTAAATGGTTAACTGTATACAGCACAGAGGTCTCTGAAACAGCTTTTTAATTGGGGTCTCCCAGACCACACTGCCTGTCCCCTGCTCCGAGGGATTATTGAGCAGTAATTGGTTAACTATATACAGCACAGAGGCCACTAAAACAGTTTTTTTAATTGGTGGCTCCCGAGGCCACACTGGCTGTCCCCTGCTCCCAGGGATTATTGGGAAGTACACGGTTAACTATATACAGGCACAGAGGTCTCTGAAACAGCATTATAATTGGGGGCTCCCGAGGCCACACTGCCTGTCCCCTGCTCCCAGGGATTATTGAGCAGTAAATGGGTAACTATGTACAGCACAGAGGTATCTGAAACAGCCTTTTATTTGGGGGCTCCCGAGGCCACACTGCCTGTCCCCTGCTCCCAGATATTATTGAGCAGTAAATGGTTAACTGTATACAGCACAGAGATCTCGGAAACAGCTTTTTATTGGGGGCTCCCGAGGCCAACCTGCCTGTCCCCTGCTCGCAGGGATTATTGAGAAGTAAATGGATAACTCTGTACAGCACAGAGGTCTCTGAAACAGCTTTTTAATTGGGGGCACCCGAGGCTACACTGCCTGTCCCCTGCTCCGAAGGATTATTGAGCAGTAAATGGTTAACTATTTACAGCAAAGAGGTCTCTGAAACAGCTTTTTAAATGGGTGCTCCCGGACCACACTGCCTGCCCCTTGCTCCCAGGGATTATTGAGCAGTAAATGGTTAACTATATACAGGCGCAGAGGTCACTGAAACAGCTTTTTAATTGGGGGCTCCCGAGGCCACGCTGCCTGTCCCCTGCTTCCAGGGATTATTGAGCAGTAATTGGTTAACTATATACAGGCACAAATGTCTCTGAAACAGCTTTTTAATTGGCGACTCCCAAGGCCAAACAGCCTACCCCTGCTCCCAGGGATTATTGAGCAGTAAATGGTTAACTATATACAGCACATAGGTCTCTAAAAGAGCTTTTTAATTGGGGGCTCTCGAGACCACACTGCCTGACCCCTGCTCCCAGGGATTATTGAGCAGTAAATGGTTAACTGTATACAGCACAGAGGTCTCTGAAACAGCTTTTTAATTGGGTCTCCCAGACCACACTGCCTGTCCCCTGCTCCCAGGGATTATTGAGCAGTGAATGGCTAACAATATACAGCACAGAGGTCTCTGAAAATGCTTTTTAATTGGGGGCTCCCGAGACCAAACTGCCTGTCCCCTGCTCCGAAGGATTATTGAGCAGTAAATGGTTAACTATATACAGGAACAGAGGTCTCTGAAACAGATTTTTAATTGGGGGCTCCCGTGGCCACACTGCCTGACCCCTGCTCCCAGGGATTATTGAGAAGTAAATGGTTAATTATATACAGCACAGAGGTCTCTGAAACAGCTTTTTAATTGGGGGCTCCCGAGGCCACACTGCCTGTCCCCTGCTCCCAGGGATTAGTGAGAAGTAAATGGTTAATTATATACAGCATAGAGGTCTCTGAAACAGCTTTTTAATTGGGGGCTCCCGAGGCCACACTGCCTGTCCCCTGCTCCCAGGGATTAGTGAGAAGTAAATGGTTAATTATATACAGCACAGAGGTCTCTGAAACAGCTTTTTAATTGGGGGCTCCCAAGGCCTCACTGGCTGTCCACTGCTCCCAGGGATTATTGGGAAGTACACGGTTAACTTTATACAGCGCAGAGGCCTCTGAAACAGCTTTTTAATTGGGGGCTCCCAAGGCCTCACTGCCTGTCCCCTGCTCCCAGGGATTAGCGAGCAATAAATGGTTAACTATATACAGCACAGAGGTCTCTGAAACAGCATTTTAATTCTGGGCACCCGAGGCCGAACTGCCTGTCCCCTGCTCCCAGGGATTATTGAGCAGTAAATGGTTAACTATATACAGCACAGAGGTCTCAGAAACCCCTTTTTAACTGTGTGCTCCCGAGGCCACGCTGCTTGTCCCCTGCTCCCAGGGATTATTGACCAGTAAATGGTTAACTATATACAGCACATAGGTCTCTGAAACAGCTTTTTAATTGGGGGCTCTCGAGACCACACTGCCTGACCCCTGCTCCCAGGGATTATTGAGCAGTAATTGGTTAACTATATACAGGCACAAATGTCTCTGAAGCAGCTTTTTAATTGGCGACTCCCAAGGCCAAACAGCCTACCCCTGCTCCCAGGGATTATTGAGCAGTAAATGGTTAACTATATACAGCACATAGGTCTCTAAAAGAGCTTTTTAATTGGGGGCTCTCGAGACCACACTGCCTGACCCCTGCTCCCAGGGATTATTGAGCAGTAAATGGTTAACTGTATACAGCACAGAGGTCTCTGAAACAGCTTTTTAATTGGGGTCTCCCAGACCACACTGCCTGTCCCCTGCTCCCAGGGATTATTGAGCAGTGAATGGCTAACAATATACAGCACAGAGGTCTCTGAAAATGCTTTTTAATTGGGGGCTCCCGAGACCAAACTGCCTGTCCCCTGCTCCGAGGGATTATTGAGCAGTAAATGGTTAACTATATACAGGAACAGAGGTCTCTGAAACAGCTTTTTAATTGGGGGCTCCCGTGGCCACACTGCCTGACCCCTGCTCCCAGGGATTATTGAGAAGTAAATGGTTAATTATATACAGCACAGAGGTCTCTGAAACAGCTTTTTAATTGGGGGCTCCCGAGGCCACACTGCCTGTCCCCTGCTCCCAGGGATTAGTGAGAAGTAAATGGTTAATTATATACAGCATAGAGGTCGCTGAAACAGCTTTTTAATTGGGGGCTCCCGAGGCCACACTGCCTGTTCCCTGCTCCCATGGATTAGTGAGAAGTAAATGGTTAATTATATACAGCACAGAGGTCTCTGAAACAGCTTTTTAATTGGGGGCTCCCAAGGCCTCACTGGCTGTCCACTGCTCCCAGGGATTATTGGGAAGTACACGGTTAACTTTATACAGCACAGAGGCCTCTGAAACAGCTTTTTAATTGGGGGCTCCCAAGGCCTCACTGCCTGTCCCCTGCTCCCAGGGATTAGTGAGCAATAAATGGTTAACTATATACAGCACAGAGGTCTCTGAAACAGCATTTTAATTCTGGGCACCCGAGGCCGAACTGCCTGTCCCCTGCTCCCAGGGATTATTGAGCAGTAAATGGTTAACTATATACAGCACAGAGGTCTCAGAAACCCCTTTTTAACTGTGTGCTCCCGAGGCCACGCTGCTTGTCCCCTGCTCCCAGGGATTATTGACCAGTAAATGGTTAACTATATACAGCACATAGGTCTCTGAAACAGCTTTTTAATTGGGGGCTCTCGAGACCACACTGCCTGACCCCTGCTCCCAGGGATTATTGAGCAGTAAATGGGTAAATATGTACAGCACAGAGGTCTCTGAAACAGCCTTTTAATTGGGGGCTCCCGAGGCCACACTGCCTGTCCCCTGCTCCCAGGGATTATTGAGCGGTAAATGGTTAACTGCAAACAGCACAGAGATCTCGGAAACAGCTTTTTAATTGGGGGCTCCCGAGGCCACACTGCCTGTCCCCTGCTCCCAGGGATTATTGAGAAGTAAATGGATAACTCTGTACAGCACAGAGGTCTCTGAAACAGCTTTTTAATTGGGGGCTCCCGAGGCCACACTGCCTGTCCCCTGCTCCCAGGGATTAGTGAGAAGTAAATGGTTAATTATATACAGCACAGAGGTCTCTGAAACAGCATTTTAATTGGGGGCTCCCAAGGCCTCACTGGCTGTCCACTGCTCCCAGGGATTATTGGGAAGTACACGGTTAACAATATACAGCACAGAGGCCTCTGAAACAGCTTTTTAATTGGGGGCTCCCGAGGCCTCAGTGCCTGTCCCCTGCTCCCAGGGATTAGTGAGCAATAAATGGTTAACTATATACAGCACAGAGGTCTCTGAAACAGCATTTTAATTCTGGGCACCCGATGCCGAACTGCCTGTCCCCTGCTCCCAGGGATTATTGAGCAGTAAATGGTTAACTATATACAGCACAGAGGTCTCAGAAACCCCTTTTTAACTGTGTGCTCCCGAGGCCACGCTGCTTGTCCCCTGCTCCCATGGATTATTGACCAGTAAATGGTTAACTATATACAGCACATAGGTCTCTGAAACAGCTTTTTAATTGGGGGCTCTCGAGACCACACTGCCTGACCCCTGCTCCCAGGGATTATTGAGCAGTAAATGGGTAAATATGTACAGCACAGAGGTCTCTGAAACAGCCTTTTAATTGGGGGCTCCCGAGGCCACACTGCCTGTCCCCTGCTCCCAGGGATTATTGAGCGGTAAATGGTTAACTGGAAACAGCACAGAGATCTCTTTTTAATTGGGGGCTCCCGAGGCCACACTGCCTGTCCCCTGCTCCCAGGGATTATTGGGAAGTAAATGGTTAACTGTATACAGCACAGAGGTCTCCCAAACAGCTTTTTCATTGGGTGCTGCGAGGCCACACTGCCTGTCCCCTGCTCCAAGGGATTATTGAGCAGTAAATGGTTAACTATATACACGCGCAGTGTTCTCTGACACAGCATTTTAATTGGGGGCTCCCGGACCACACTGCCTGTCCCCTGCTCCCAGGGATTATTGAGCAGTAAATGGTTAAATATATACAGCACAGAGGTCTCTGAAACAGCTTTTTAATTGGGGGCTCCCGAGGCCACACTGCCTGTCCCCTGCTCCCAGGGATTATTGAGAAGTAAATGGTTAATTACATACAGCACAGAGTTCTCTGAAACAGCTTTTTAATTGGGGGCCCCCGAGTCCACACTGCCTGTCCCCTGCTCCCAGTGATTATTGAGCAGTATATGGTTAACTATATACAGGCACAAAGGTCTCTGAAACAGCTTTTTAATTGGTGACACCCAAGGCCAAACTGCCTGTCCCCTGCTCCCAGGGATTATTGAGCAGTAAATGCTTAACTATATACAGCACAGAGGTCTCTGAAACAGCTTTTTAATTGGGGTCTCCCAGACCACACTGCCTGTCCCCTGCTCCGAGGGATTATTGAGCAGTAAATGGTTAACTATATACAGGCACAGAGGTCTCTGAAACAACATTTTAATTGTGTGCTCCCGGAGCCACACTGCCTGTCCCCTGCTCCCAGGGATTATTGAGCAGTAAATGGTTAACTATATACAGCACAGAGGTATCTGAAACACCTTTTTAACTGGGGGCTCCCGAGGCCACACTGCCTGTCCCCTGCTCCCAGGGATTATTGAGCAGTAAATGGTTAAATATATACAGCACATAGGTCTCTAAAACAGCTTTTTAATTGGGGGCTCTCGAGACCACACTGCCTGACCCCTGCTCCCACGGATTATTGAGCAGTAAATGGGTAACTATGTACAGCACAGAGGACTCTGAAACAGCCTTTTAATTGGGGGCTCCCGAGGCCACACTGCCTGTCCCCTGCTCCCAGGGATTATTGAGCAGTAAATGGTTAACTGTATACAGCACAGAGATCTCGGAAACAGCTTTTTAATTGGGGGCTCCCGAGGCCAACCTGCCTGTCCCCTGCTCCCAGGGATTATTGAGAAGTAAATTGATAACTCTGTACAGCACAGAGGTCTCTGAAACAGCTTTTTAATTGGGGTCTCCCAGACCACACTGCCTGTCCCATGCTCCGAGGGATTATTGAGCAGTAAATGGTTAACTATATACAGCACAGAGGTCTCTGAAACAGCTTTTTAATTGGGGGCTCCCGAGGCCACACTGCCTGTCCCCTGCTCCCAGGGATTAGTGAGAAGTAAATGGTTAATTATATACAGCACGGAGGTCTCTGAAACAGCTTTTTAATTGGGGGCTCCCAAGGCCTCACTGGCTGTCCCCTGCTCCCAGGGATTATTGAGCAGGAAATGGTTAACTATATACAGCACAGAGGTCTCAGAAACCCTTTTTTAACTGTGTGCTCCCGAGGCCACGCTGCCTGTCCCCTGCTCCCAGGGATTATTGACCAGTAAATGGTTAACTATATACAGCACATAGGTCTCTGAAACAGCTTTTTAATTGGGGGCTCTCGAGAGCACACTGCCTGAGCCCTGCTCCCACGGATTACTGAGCAGTAAATGGGTAACTATGTACAGCACAGAGGTCTCTGAAACAGCCTTTTAATTGGGGGCTCCCGAGGCCACACTGCCTGTCCCCTGCTCCCAGGGATTATTGATCAGTAAATGGTTAACTGTATACAGCACAGAGATCTCGGAAACAGCTTTTTAATTTTGGGCTCCCGAGGCCAACCTGCCTGTCCCCTGCTCCCAGGGATTATTGAGAAGTAAATGGATAACTCTGTACAGCACAGAGATCTCTGAAACCGCTTTTTAATTGGGGGCACCCGAGGCCACACTGCCTGTCCCCTGCTCCGAAGGATTATTGAGCAGTAAATGGTTAACTATATACAGCAAAGTGGTCTCTGAAACAGCTTTTTAAATGGGTGCTCACGGACCACACTGCCTGTCCCTTGCTCCCAGGGATTATTGAGCAGTAAATGGTTAACTATATACAGGCGCAGAGGTCACTGAAACAGCTTTTTAATTGGGGGCTCCCGAGGCCACGCTGCCTGACCCTTGCTCTCAGGGATTATTGAGCAGTAAATGGTTAACTATATACAGGCACAGATGTCTCTGAAACAGCCATTTATTTGAGGGCTCTTGAAGTCACACTTCCTTTCCCCTGCTGCCAGGGATTATTGGGAAGTAAATGGTTAACTGTATACAGCACAGAGGTCTCCCAAACAGCTTTTTCATTGGGTGCTGCGAGGCCACACTGCCTGTCCCCTGCTCCAAGGGATTATTGAGCAGTAAATGGTTAACTATATACACGCGCAGTGTTCTCTGACACAGCATTTTAATTGGGGGCTCCCGGACCACACTGCCTGTCCCCTGCTCCCAGGGATTATTGAGCAGTAAATGGTTAACTATATACAGCACAGAGGTCTCTGAAACAGCTTTTTAATTGGGGGCTCCCGAGGCCACACTGCCTGTCCCCTTCTCCCAGGGATTATTGAGAAGTAAATGGTTAATTACATACAGCACAGAGTTCTCTGAAACAGCTTTTTAATTGGGGGCCCCCGAGGCCACACTGCCTGTCCCCTGCTCCCAGGGATTATTGAGCAGTATATGGTTAACTATATACAGGCACAAAGGTCTCTGAAACAGCTTTTTAATTGGTGACACCCAAGGCCAAACTGCCTGTCCCCTGCTCCCAGGGATTATTGAGCAGTAAATGCTTAACTATATACAGCACAGAGGTCTCTGAAACAGCTTTTTAATTGGGGTCTCCCAGACCACACTGCCTGTCCCCTGCTCCCAGGGATTATTGAGCAGTGAATGGCTAACAATATACAGCACAGAGGTCTCTGAAACAGCTTTTTAATTGGGGGCTCCCAAGGCCTCACTGGCTGTCCCCTGCTCCCAGGGATTATTGGGAAGCACACGGTTAACTATATACAGCATAGAGGCCTCTGAAACAGCTTTTTAATTGGGGGCTCCCGAGGCCACCCTGCCTGTCCCCTGCTCCCAGGGATTATTGAGCAGTAAATGGTTAACTATATACAGCACAGAGGTCTCTGAAACAGCTTTTTAATTGGGGTCTCCCAGACCACACTGCCTGTCCCCTGCTCCCAGGGATTATTGAGCAGTGAATGGCTAACAATATACAGCACAGAGGTCTCTGAAAATGCTTTTTAATTGGGGGCTCCCGAGACCAAACTGCCTGTCCCCTGCTCCGAGGGATTATTGAGCAGTAAATGGTTAACTATATACAGCAACAGAGGTCTCTGAAACAGCTTTTTAATTGGGGGCTCCCGTGGCCACACTGCCTGTCCCCTGCTCCCAGGGATTAGTGAGAAGTAAATGGTTAATTATATACAGCACAGAGGTCTCTGAAACAGCTTTTTAATTGGGGGCTCCCGAGGCCACACTGCCTGTCCCCTGCTCCCAGGGATTAGTGAGAAGTAAATGGTTAATTATATACAGCACAGAGGTCTCTGAAACAACATTTTTATATGGGGGCTACCAAGGCCTCACTGGCTGTCCACTGCTCCCAGGGATTATTGGGAAGTACACGGTTAACTATATACAGCACAGAGGCTTCTGAAACAGCTTTTTAATTGGGGGCTCCCGAGGCCTCACTGCCTGTCCCCTGCTCCCAGGGATTATTGAGCAGTAAATGGTTAACTATATACAGCACAGAGGTCTCAGAAACCCCTTTTTAACTGTGTGCTCCCGAGGCCACGCTGCTTGTCCCCTGCTCCCAGGGATTATTGACCAGTAAATGGTTAACTATATACAGCACATAGGTCTCTGAAACAGCTTTTTAATTGGGGGCTCTCGAGACCACACTGCCTGACCCCTGCTCCCAGGGATTATTGAGCAGTAAATGGGTAAATATGTACAGCACAGAGGTCTCTGAAACAGCCTTTTAATTGGGGGCTCCCGAGGCCACACTGCCTGTCCCCTGCTCCCAGGGATTATTGAGCGGTAAATGGTTAACTGGAAACAGCACAGAGATCACGGAAACAGCTTTTTAATTGGGGGCTCCCGAGGCCACACTGCCTGTCCCCTGCTCCCAGGGATTATTGAGAAGTAAATGGATAACTCTGTACAGCACAGAGGTCTCTGAAACAGCTTTTTAATTGGGGGCTCCCGAGGCCACGCTGCCTGACCCTTGCTCTCAGGGACTATTGAGCAGTAAATGGTTAACTATATACAGGCACAGAGGTCTCTGAAATAGCCATTTAATTGAGGGCTCTTGAAGCCACACTGCCTTTCCCCTGCTGCCAGGGATTATTGGGAAGTAAATGGTTAACTGTATACAGCACAGAGGTCTCCCAAACAGCTTTTTCATTGGGTGCTGCGAGGCCACACTGCCTGTCCCCTGCTCCAAGGGATTATTGAGCAGTAAATGGTTAACTATATACACGCGCAGTGTTCTCTGACACAGCATTTTAATTGGGGGCTCCCGGACCACACTGCCTGTCCCCTGCTGCCAGGGATTATTGAGCAGTAAATGGTTAAATATATACAGCACAGAGGTCTCTGAAACAGCTTTTTAATTGGGGGCTCCCGAGGCCACACTGCCTGTCCCCTGCTCCCAGGGATTATTGAGAAGTAAATGGTTAATTACATACAGCACAGAGTTCTCTGAAACAGCTTTTTAATTGGGGGCCCCCGAGGCCACACTGCCTGTCCCCTGCTCCCAGTGATTATTGAGCAGTATATGGTTAACTATATACAGGCACAAAGGTCTCTGAAACAGCTTTTTAATTGGTGACACCCAAGGCCAAACTGCCTGTCCCCTGCTCCCAGGGATTATTGAGCAGTAAATGCTCAACTATATACAGCACAGAGGTCTCTGAAACAGCTTTTTAATTGGGGTCTCCCAGACCACACTGCCTGTCCCCTGCTCCGAGGGATTATTGAGCAGTAAATGGTTAACTATATACAGGAACAGAGGTCTCTGAAACAACATTTTAATTGTGTGCTCCCGGAGCCACACTGCCTGTCCCCTGCTCCCAGGGATTATTGAGCAGTAAATGGTTAACTATATACAGCACAGAGGTATCTGAAACACCTTTTTAACTGGGGGCTCCCGAGGCCACACTGCCTGTCCCCTGCTCCCAGGGATTATTGAGCAGTAAATGGTTAACTATATACAGCACATAGGTCTCTAAAACAGCTTTTTAATTGGGGGCTCTCGAGACCACACTGCCTGACCCCTGCTCCCAGGGATTATTGAGCAGTAAATGGTTAAATACGTACAGCATAGAGGTCTCTGACACAGCCATTTAATTGGGGGCTCCTGAAACCACACTGCCTTTCCCCTGCTGCCAGGGATTATTGGGAAGTAAATGGTTAACTGTATACAGCACAGAGTTCTCCCAAACAGCTTTTTCATTGGGTGCTGCGAGGCCACACTGCCTGTCCCCTCCTCCAAGGGATTATTGAGCAGTAAATGGTTAACTACATACACGCGCAGTGTTCTCTGACACAGCATTTTAATTGGGGGCTCCCGGACCACACTGCCTGTCCCCTGCTCCCAGGGATTATTGAGCAGTAAATGGTTAATTATATACAGCACAGAGGTCTCTGAAACAGCTTTTTAATTGGGGGCTCCCGAGGCCACACTGCCTGTCCCCTGCTCCCAGGGATTATTGAGAAGCAAATGCTTAATTACATACAGCACAGAGGTCTCTGAAGCAGCTTTTTAATTGGGGGCTCCCGAGGCCACACTGCCTGTCCCCTGCTCCCAGGGATTATTGAGCAGTAAATGGTGAACTATATAATGGCACAGAGGTCTCTGAAACAGCTTTTTAATTGGGGGCTTCCGAGGCCAAACTGCCTTCCCACTGCTTCCAGGGATTATTGAGCAGTAAATGGTTAACTATGTCCAGGCACAGAGGTCTCTGAAACAGCTTTTTAATTGGGGGCTCCCGAAACCACACTGTCTGTCCCCTGCTCCCAGGGATTATTGAGCAGTAAATGATTAACTATATACAGCACAGAGGTCTCTGAAACAGCGTTTTAATTGGGGGCTCCCGGACCACACTGCCTGTCCCCTGCTCCCAGGGATTATTGAGAAGCAAATGGTTAACTATATACTGCTCAGAGGTCTCTGAAACAGCTTTTTAATTGGGGGCTCCCGGAGACACACTGCCTGTCCCCTGCTCCCAGGGATTATTGAGAAGTAAATAGTTAATTATATACAGCACAGAGGTCTCTGAAACAGCTTTTTAATTGGGGGCTCCCGAGGCCACACTGCCTGTCCCCTGCTCCTAGGTATTATTGAGCAGTAAATGGTTAACTATATTCAGGCACAGAAGTCTGTGAAACAGCTTTTTAATTGGGGGCTCCCGAGCCCACACTGCCTGTCCCCTGCTCCGATCGATTATTGAGCAGTAAATGGTTAACTATATACAGCACAGAGTATCTGAAACACCTTTTTAACTGGGGGCTCCCGAGGCCACACTGCCTGTCCCCTGCTCCCAGGGATTATTGAGCAAGAAATGGTTAACCTTGTACAGCACAGATGTCTCTGAAACAGCCTTTTAATTGGGGGCTCCCGAGGCCACACTGCCTGTACCCTGCTCCCAGGGATTATTGGGCAGTAAATGGTTAACTATATATAGGCACAGAGGTCTCTGAAACAGCTTTTTAATTGGGGGCTCCCGTAACCACACTGCCTGTCCCCTGCTCCCAGGGATTATTGAGCAGTAAATGGTTAACTATATACAGCACAGAAGTCTCTGAAACAGCATTTTAATTGGGGCTCCCGAGGCCACACTGCCTGTCCCCTCCTCCCAGGGATTATTGAGCAGTAAATGGTTAACTATATACAGCACAGAGGTCCCTGAGACAGCTTTTTAATTGGGGCCCCCGAGGCCGCACTGCCTGTCCCCTGCTCCCAGGGATTATTGAGCAGTAATTGGTTAATTATATACTGCACAGAGGTCTCTGAAACAGCTTTTTAATTGTGGGCTCCCGGACCACACTGCCTGTCCCCTGCTCCGAGGGATTATTGAGCAGTAAATGGTTAACTATATACAGGCGCAGAGATTACTGAAACAGCTTTTTAATTGGGGGCTCCCGAGGCCACACTGCCTGTCCCCTGCTCTCAGGGATTATTGAGAAGTAAATGGTTAATTATATACAGCACAGAGGTCTCTGAAACAGCTTTTTAATTGGGGGCTCCCAAGGCCTCACTGGCTGTCCCCTGCTCCCAGGGATTATTGGAAAGTACACGGTTAACTATATACAGCATAGAGGTCTCTGAAAGAGCTTTTTAATTGGGGGCACCCGAATCCAAACTACCTGTTTCCTGCTCCCAGGGATTATTGGGACGTACACGGTTAACTATATACAGCATAGAGGTCTCTGAAACAGCTTTTTAATTGGGGGCTCCCGAGGCCAAACTGCCTTCCCCCTGCTTCCAGGGATTATTGAGCAGGAATTGGTTAACTATATACAGGCATAAAGGTCTCTGAAACAGCTTTTTAATTGGGGGCCCCCGAGGCCACACTGCCTGTCCCCTGCTCCCATGGATTATTGAGCAGTAAATGCTTAACTATATACAGCACAGAGGTCTCTGAAACAGCTTTTTAATTGGGGTCTCCCAGACCACACTGCCTGTCCCCTGCTCCGAGGGATTATTGAGCAGTAAATGGTTCACTAAATACAGCACAGAGGTTTCTGAAACAGCTTTTTAATTGGGGGCTCCCGAGGCCACACTGCCTGTCCCCTGCGCCCAGGGATAATTGAGCAGTTAATGTTTAATTATATACAGCACAGAGGTCTCTGAAACAGCTTTTTAATTGGGAGCTCCCGAGGCCACACTGCCTGTCCCCTGCTCCCAGGGATTATTGAGCAGTAAATGGTTAACGACATACAGCACAGAGGTCTCTGAAACTGCTTTTTAATTGGGGGCTCCCGGAGCCACACTGCCGGTCCCCTGCTCCCAGGGATTATTGAGCAGTAAATGGTTAACTGTATACAGGCACAGAGGTTTCTGAAACAGCATTTTAATTGGGGGCTCCCGGAGCCACACTGCCTGTCCCCTGCTCCCAGGGATTATTGAGAAGCAAATGGTTAACTATATACTGCACAGAGGTCTCTGAAACAGCTTTTTAATTTGGGCTCCCGGAGACACACTGCCTGTCCCCTGCTCCCAGGGATTATTGAGAAGTAAATGGTTAATTATGTACAGCACAGAGGTCTCTGAAACAGCTTTTTAATTGGGGGCTCCCGAGGCCACACTGCCTGTCCCCTGCTCCTCGGGATTATTGAGCAGTGAATGGTTAACTATATTCAGGCACAGAAGTCTCTGAAACAGCTTTTTAATTGGGGGCTCCCGAGGCCACACTGCCTGTCCCCTGCTCCCATCGATTATTGAGCAGTAAATGGTTAGCGAATACAGCACAGAGTATCTGAAACACCTTTTTAACTGGGGGCTCCCGAGGCCACACTGCCTGTCCCCTGCTCCCAGGGATTATTGGGAAGTAAATGGTTAACTACGTTCAGCACAGAGGTCTCTGAAACAACTTTTTAACTGGGGGCTCCCGAGGCCACACTGCCTGACCCCTGCTCCCAGGGATTATTGAGCAGTAAATGGTTAACTATATACAGCACAGAGGCCTCTGAAACAGCTTTTTAATTGGGGGCTCCCGAGGCCACACTGCCTGTCCCCTGCTCCCAGGGATTATTGAGCAGTAAATGGTTAACTATATACAGCACAGAGGTATCTGAAACACCTTTTTAACTGGGGGCTCCCGAGGCCACACTGCCTATCCCCTGCTCCCAGGGATTATTGAGCAGTAAATGGTTAACTGTATACAGCACAGAGATCTCGGAAACAGCTTTTTAATTGGGGGCTCCCGAGGCCAACCTGCCTGTCCCCTTCTCCCAGGGATTATTGAGAATTAAATGGATAACTCTGTACAGCACAGAGGTCTCTGAAACAGCTTTTTAATTGGGGTCTCCCAGACCACATTGCCTGTCCCCTGCTCCCAGGGATTATTGAGCAGTGAATGGCTAACAATATACAGCACAGAGGTCTCTGAAACAGCTTTTTAATTGGGGGCTCCCGAGACCAAACTGCCTGTCCCCTGCTCCGAGGGATTATTGAGCAGTAAATGGTTAACTATATACAGCACAGAGGTCTCTGAAACAGCTTTTTAATTGGGGGCTCCCGTGGCCACACTGCCTGTACCCTGCTCCCAGGGATTATTGAGAAGTAAATGGTTAATTATATACAGCACAGAGGTCTCTGAAACAGCTTTTTAATTGGGGGCTCCCAAGGCCTCACTGGCTGTCCACTGCTCCCAGGGATTATTGGGAAGTACACGGTTAACTATATACAGCACAGAGGCCTCTGAAACAGCTTTTTAATTGGGGACTCCCGAGGCCTCACTGCCTGTCCCCTGCTCCCAGGGATATTGAGCAATAAATGGTTAACTATATACAGCACAGAGGTCTCTGAAACAGCTTTTTAATTCTGGGCAGCCGAGGCCGAACTGCCTGTCCCCTGCTCCCAGGGATTATTGAGCAGTAAATGGTTAACTATATACAGCACAGAGGTCTCAGAAACCCCTTTTTAACTGTGTGCTCCTGAGGCCACGCTGCCTGTCCCCTGCTCCCAGGGATTATTGACCAGTAAATGGTTAACTATATACAGCACATAGGTCTCTGAAACTGCTTTTTAATTGGGGGCTCTCGAGACCACACTGCCTGACCCCTGCTCCCACGGATTATTGAGCAGTGAATGGGTAACTATGTACAGCACAGAGGTCTCTGAAACAGCCTTTTAATTGGGGGCTCCCGAGACCACACTGCCTGTCCCCTGCTCCCAGGGATTATTGAGCGGTAAATGGTTAACTGGAAACAGCACAGAGATCGCGGAAACAGCTTTTTAATTGGGGGCACCCGAGGCCACACTGCCTGTCCCCTGCTCCCAGGGATTATTGGGAAGTAAATGGTTAACTACGTACAGCACAGAGGTCTCTGAAACAACTTTTTAACTGGGGGCTCCCGAGGCCACACTGCCTGACCCCTGCTCCCAGGGATTATTGAGCAGTAAATGGTTAACTATATACAGCACAGAGGCCTCTGAAACAGCTTTTTAATTGGGGGCTCCCGAGGCCACACTGCCTGTCCCCTGCTCCCAGGGATTATTGAGCAGTAAATGGTTAACTATATACAGCACAGAGGTATCTGAAACACCTTTTTAACTGGGGGCTCCCGAGGCCACACTGCCTATCCCCTGCTCCCAGGGATTATTGAGCAGTAAATGGTTAACTGTATACAGCACAGAGATCTCGGAAACAGCTTTTTAATTGGGGGCTCCCGAGGCCAACCTGCCTGTCCCCTTCTCCCAGGGATTATTGAGAATTAAATGGATAACTCTGTACAGCACAGAGGTCTCTGAAACAGCTTTTTAATTGGGGGCTCCCGAGGCCTCACTGCCTGTCCCCTGCTCCCAGGGATTATTGAGCAATAAATGGTTAACTATATACAGCACAGAGGTCTCTGAAACAGCTTTTTAATTCTGGGCACCCGAGGCCGAACTGCCTGTCCCCTGCTCCCAGGGATTATTGAGCAGTAAATGGTTAACTATATACAGCACAGAGGTCTCAGAAACCCCTTTTTAACTGTGTGCTCCTGAGGCCACGCTGCCTGTCCCCTGCTCCCAGGGATTATTGACCAGTAAATGGTTAACTATATACAGCACATAGGTCTCTGAAACTGCTTTTTAATTGGGGGCTCTCGAGACCACACTGCCTGACCCCTGCTCCCACGGATTATTGAGCAGTGAATGGGTAACTATGTACAGCACAGAGGTCTCTGAAACAGCCTTTTAATTGGGGGCTCCCGAGGCCACACTGCCTGTCCCCTGCTCCCAGGGATTATTGAGCGGTAAATGGTTAACTGGAAACAGCACAGAGATCGCGGAAACAGCTTTTTAATTGGGGGCTCCCGAGGCCACACTGCCTGTCCCCTGCTCCCAGGGATTATTGAGAAGTAAATGGATAACTCTGTACAGCACAGAGGTCTCTGAAACAGCTTTTTAATTGGGGGCTCCCGAGGCCACGCTGCCTGACCCTTGCTCTCAGGGATTATTGAGCAGTAAATGGTTAACTATATACAGGCACAGAGGTCTCTGAAACAGCCATTTAATTGAGGGCTCTTGAAGCCACACTGCCTTTCCCCTGCTGCCAGGGATTATTGGGAAGTAAATGGTTAACTGTATACAGCACAGAGGTCTCCCAAACAGCTTTTTCATTGGGTGCTGTGAGGCCACACTGCCTGTCCCCTGCTCCAAGGGATTATTGAGCAGTAAATGGTTAACTATATACACGCGCAGTGTTCTCTGACACAGCATTTTAATTGGGGGCTCCCGGACAACACTGCCTGTCCCCTGCTCCCAGGGATTATTGAGCAGTAAATGGTTAACTATATACAGCACAGAGGTCTCTGAAACTGCTTTTTAATTGGGGGCTCCCGGAGCCACACTGCCTGTCCCCTGCTCCCAGGGATTATTGAGCAGTAAATGGTTAACTGTATACAGGCACAGAGGTTTCTGAAACAGCATTTTAATTGGGGGCTCCCGGAGCCACACTGCCTGTCCCCTGCTCCCAGGGATTATTGAGAAGCAAATGGTTAACTATATACTGCACAGAGGTCTCTGAAACAGCTTTTTAATTGGGGGCTCCCGGAGCCACACTGCCTGTCCCCTGCTCCCAGGGATTATTGAGAAGTAAATGGTTAATTATGTACAGCACAGAGGTCTCTGAAACAGCTTTTTAATTGGGGGCTCCCGAGGGCACACTGCCTGTCCCCTGCTCCTCGGGATTATTGAGCAGTAAATGGTTAACTATATTCAGGCACAGAAGTCTCTGAAACAGCTTTTTAATTGGGGGCTCCCGAGGCCACACTGCCTGTCCCCTGCTCCCATCGATTATTGAGCAGTAAATGGTTAGCTATATACAGCACAGAGTATCTGAAACACCTTTTTAACTGGGGGCTCCCGAGGCCACACTGCCTGTCCCCTGCTCCCAGGGATTATTGGGAAGTAAATGGTTAACTACGTACAGCACAGAGGTCTCTGAAACAACTTTTTAACTGGGGGCTCCCGAGGCCACACTGCCTGACCCCTGCTCCCAGGGATTATTGAGCAGTAAATGGTTAACTATATACAGCACAGAGGCCTCTGAAACAGCTTTTTAATTGGGGGCTCCCGAGGCCACACTGCCTGTCCCCTGCTCCCAGGGATTATTGAGCAGTAAATGGTTAACTATATACAGCACAGAGGTATCTGAAACACCTTTTTAACTGGGGGCTCCCGAGGCCACACTTCCTATCCCCTGCTCCCAGGGATTATTGAGCAGTAAATGGTTAACTGTATACAGCACAGAGATCTCGGAAACAGCTTTTTAATTGGGGGCTCCCGAGGCCAACCTGCCTGTCCCCTTCTCCCAGGGATTATTGAGAATTAAATGGATAACTCTGTACAGCACAGAGGTCTCTGAAACAGCTTTTTAATTGGGGTCTCCCAGACCACACTGCCTGTCCCCTGCTCCCAGGGATTATTGAGCAGTGAATGGCTAACAATATACAGCACAGAGGTCTCTGAAACAGCTTTTTAATTGGGGGCTCCCGAGACCAAACTGCCTGTCCCCTGCTCCGAGGGATTATTGAGCAGTAAATGGTTAACTATATACAGGAACAGAGGTCTCTGAAACAGCTTTTTAATTGGGGGCTCCCGTGGCCACACTGCCTGTACCCTGCTCCCAGGGATTATTGAGAAGTAAATGGTTAATTATATACAGCACAGTGGTCTCTGAAACAGCTTTTTAATTGGGGGCTCCCAAGGCCTCACTGGCTGTCCACTGCTCCCAGGGATTATTGGGAAGTACACGGTTAACTATATACAGCACAGAGGCCTCTGAAACAGCTTTTTAATTGGGGGCTCCCGAGGCCTCACTGCCTGTCCCCTGCTCCCAGGGATTATTGAGCAATAAATGGTTAACTATATACAGCACAGAGGTCTCTGAAACAGCTTTTTAATTCTGGGCACCCGAGGCCGAACTGCCTGTCCCCTGCTCCCAGGGATTATTGAGCAGTAAATGGTTAACTATATACAGCACAGAGGTCTCAGAAACCCCTTTTTAACTGTGTGCTCCTGA
This sequence comes from Scyliorhinus torazame, assembly GCF_047496885.1. NCBI lineage: Eukaryota > Metazoa > Chordata > Chondrichthyes > Carcharhiniformes > Scyliorhinidae > Scyliorhinus > Scyliorhinus torazame. The sequence continues at coordinate 30,542,161 of NC_092711.1, read as the reverse complement.
GGCCACGCTGCCTGTCCCCTGCTCCCAGGGATGATTGACCAGTAAATGGTTAACTATATACAGCACATAGGTCTCTGAAACTGCTTTTTAATTGGGGGCTCTCGAGACCACACTGCCTGACCCCTGCTCCCACGGATTATTGAGCAGTGAATGGGTAACTATGTACAGCACAGAGGTCTCTGAAACAGCCTTTTAATTGGGGGCTCCCGAGGCCACACTGCCTGTCCCCTGCTCCCAGGGATTATTGAGCGGTAAATGGTTAACTGGAAACAGCACAGAGATCGCGGATACAGCTTTTTAATTGGGGGCTACCGAGGCCACACTGCCTGTCCCCTGCTCCCAGGGATTATTGAGAAGTAAATGGATAACTCTGTACAGCACAGAGGTCTCTGAAACAGCTTTTTAATTGGGGGCTCCCGAGGCCACGCTGCCTGACCCTTGCTCTCAGGGATTATTGAGCAGTAAATGGTTAACTACATACAGGCACAGAGGTCTCTGAAACAGCCATTTAATTGAGGGCTCTTGAAGCCACACTGCCTTTCCCCTGCTGCCAGGGATTATTGGGAAGTAAATGGTTAACTGTATACAGCAAAGAGGTCTCCCAAACAGCTTTTTCATTGGGTGCTGCGAGGCCACACTGCCTTTCCCCTGCTCCAAGGGATTATTGAGCAGTAAATGGTTAACTATATACACGCGCAGTGTTCTCTGACACAGCATTTTAATTGGGGGCTCCCGGACAACACTGCCTGTCCCCTGCTCCCAGGGATTATTGAGCAGTAAATGGTTAACTATATACAGCACAGAGGTCTCTGAAACAGCTTTTTAATTGGGGGCTCCCGAGGCCACACTGCCTGTCCCCTGCTCCCAGGGATTATTGAGAAGTAAATGGTTAATTACATACAGCACAGAGTTCTCTGAAACAGCTTTTTAATTGGGGGCCCCCGAGGCCACACTGCCTGTCCCCTGCTCCCAGTGATTATTGAGCAGTATATGGTTAACTATATACAGGCACAAAGGTCTCTGAAACAGCTTTTTAATTGGTGACACCCAAGGCCAAACTGCCTGTCCCCTGCTCCCAGGGATTATTGAGCAGTAAATGCTTAACTATATACAGCACAGAGGTCTCTGAAACAGCTTTTTAATTGCGGTCTCCCATACCACACTGCCTGTCCCCTACTCCGAGGGATTATTGAGCAGTAAATGGTTAACTATATACAGGCACAGAGGTCTCTGAAACAACATTTTACTTGGGTGCTCCCGGAGCCACACTGCCTGTCCCCTGCTCCCAGGGATTATTGAGCAGTAAATGGTTAACTATATACAGCACAGAGGTATCTGAAACACCTTTTTAACTGGGGGCTCCCGAGGCCACACTGCCTGTCCCCTGCTCCCAGGGATTATTGAGCAGTAAATGGTTAACTATATACAGCACATAGGTCTCTAAAACAGCTTTTTAATTGGGGGCTCTCGAGACCACACTGCCTGACCCCTGCTCCCACGGATTATTGAGCAGTAAATGGGTAACTATGTACAGCACAGAGGACTCTGAAACAGCCTTTTAATTGGGGTCTCCCGAGGCCACACTGCCTGTCCACTGCTCCCAGTGATTATTGAGCAGTAAATGGTTAACTGTATACAGCACAGAGATCTCGGAAACAGCTTTTTAATTGGGGGCTCCCGAGGCCAACCTGCCTGTCCCCTGCTCCCAGGGATTATTGAGAAGTAAATGGATAACTCTGTACAGCACAGAGGTCTCTGAAACAGCTTTTTAATTGGGGTCTCCCAGACCACACTGCCTGTCTCCTGCTCCGAGGGATTATTGAGCAGTAAATGGTTAACTATATACAGCACAGAGGTCTCTGAAACAGCTTTTGAATTGGGGGCTCCCGAGGCCAAACTGCCTGTCCCCTGCTCCCAGGGATTAGTGAGAAGTAAATGGTTAATTATATACAGCACAGAGGTCTCTGAAACAGCTTTTTAATTGGGGGCTCCCAAGGCCTCACTGCCTGTCCCCTGCTCCCAGGGATTATTGAGCAGTAAATGGTTAACTATATACAGCACAGAGGTCTCAGAAACCCCTTTTTAACTGTGTGCTCCCGAGGCCACGCTGCCTGTCCCCTGCTCCCAGGGATTATTGACCAGTAAATGGTTAACTATATACAGCACATAGGTCTCTGAAACAGCTTTTTAATTGGGGGCTCTCGAGACCACACTGCCTGAGCCCTGCTCCCAGGGATTATTGAGCAGTAAATGGGTAACTATGTACAGCACAGAGGTCTCTGAAACAGCCTTTTAATTGGGGGCTCCCGAGGCCACACTGCCTGTCCCCTGCTCCCAGGGATTATTGATCAGTAAATGGTTAACTGTATACAGCACAGAGATCTCGGAAACAGCTTTTTAATTTTGGGCTCCCGAGGCCAACCTGCCTGTCCCCTTCTCCCAGGGATTATTGAGAAGTAAATGGATAACTCTGTACAGTACAGAGGTCTCTGAAACAGCTTTTTAATTGGGGTCTCCCAGACCACACTGCCTGTCTCCTGCTCCGAGGGATTATTGAGCAGTAAATGGTTAACTATATACAGCACAGAGGTCTCTGAAACAGCTTTTGAATTGGGGGCTCCCGAGGCCAAACTGCCTGTCCCCTGCTCCCAGGGATTAGTGAGAAGTAAATGGTTAATTATATACAGCACAGAGGTCTCTGAAACAGCTTTTTAGTTGGGGGCTCCCAAGGCCTCACTGCCTGTCCCCTGCTCCCAGGGATTATTGAGCAGTAAATGGTTAACTATATACAGCACAGAGGTCTCAGAAACCCCTTTTTAACTGTGTGCTCCCGAGGCCACGCTGCCTGTCCCCTGCTCCCAGGGATTATTGACCAGTAAATGGTTAACTATATACAGCACAGAGGTCTCTGAAACCGCTTTTTAATTGGGGGCACCCGAGGCCACACTGCCTGTCCCCTGCTCCGAAGGATTATTGAGCAGTAAATGGTTAACTATATACAGCAAAGTGGTCTCTGAAACAGCTTTTTAAATGGGTGCTCCCGGACCACACTGCCTGTCCCTTGCTCCCAGGGATTATTGAGCAGTAAATGGTTAACTATATACAGGCGCAGAGGTCACTGAAACAGCTTTTTAATTGGGGGCTCCCGAGGCCACGCTGCCTGACCCTTGCTCTCAGGGATTATTGAGCAGTAAATGGTTAACTATATACAGGCACAGAGGTCTCTGACACAGCCATTTATTTGATGGCTCTTGAAGTCACACTTCCTTTCCCCTGCTCCCAGGGATTAGTGAGAAGTAAATGGTTAATTATATACAGCACAGAGGTCTCTGAAACAGCGTTTTAATTGGGGGCTCCCAAGGCCTCACCGGCTGTCCCCTGCTCCCAGGGATTATTGGGAAGTACACGGTTAACTATATACAGGCACAGAGGTCTCTGAAACAGCATTTTAATTGGGGGCTCCCGAGGCCACACTGCCTGTCCCCTGCTCCCAGGGATTATTGAGCAGTAAATGGGTAACTATGTACAGCACAGAGGTCTCTGAAACAGCCTTTTAATTGCGGGCTCCCGAGGCCACACTGCCTGTCCCCTGCTCCCGTGGATTATTGAGCAGTAAATGGTTAACTGTATACAGCACAGAGATCTCGGAAACAGCTTTTTAATTGGGGGCTCCCGAGGCCAACCTGCCTGTCCCCTGCTCGCAGGGATTATTGAGAAGTAAATGGATAACTCTGTACAGCACAGAGGTCTCTGAAACAGCTTTTTAATTGGGGGCACCCGAGTCTACACTGCCTGTCCCCTGCTCCGAAGGATTATTGAGCAGTAAATGGTTAACTATATACAGCAAAGAGGTCTCTGAAACAGCTCTTTAAATGGGTGCTCCCGGACCACACTGCCTGCCCCTTGCTCCCAGGGATTATTGAGCAGTAATTGGTTAACTATATACAGGCACAAATATCTCTGAAACAGCTTTTTAATTGGCGACTCCCAAGGCCAAACAGCCTACCCCTGCTCCCAGGGATTATTGAGCAGTAATTGGTTAACTATATACAGCACAGAGGCCACTGAAACAGCTTTTTTAATTGGCGGCTCCCGAGGCCACACTGTCTGTCCCCTGCTCCCAGGGATTATTGAGCAGTAAATGATTATCTATATATAGCACAGAGGTCTCTGAAACAGCTTTTTACGGGGAGCTCCCGAGGCCTCACTGCCTGTCCCCTGCTCCCAGGGATTATTGAGCAGTAAATGGTTAACTAGATACAGCACAGAGTATCTGAAACAACTTTTTAACTGGGGGCTCCCGAGGCCACACTGCCTGACCCCTGCTCCCAGGTATTATTGAGCAGTAAATGGTTAAATACGTACAGCATAGAGGTCTCTGACACAGCCATTTAATTGGGTGCTCCTGAAACCACACTTCCTTTCCCCTGCTGCCAGGGATTATTGGGAAGTAAATGGTTAACTGTATACAGAACAGAGGTCTCCCAAACAGCTTTTTCATTGGCTGCTGCGAGGCCACACTGCCTGTCCCCTCCTCCAAGGGATTATTGAGCAGTAAATGGTTAAATATATACACGCGCAGTGTTCTCTGACACAGCATTTTAATTGGGGGCTCCCGGACCACACTGCCTGTCCCCTGCTCCCAGGGATTATTGAGCAGTAAATGGTTAACTATATACAGCACAGAGGTCTCTGAAACAGCTTTTTAATTGGCGGCTCCCGGACCACACTGCCTGTCCCCTGCTTCCAGGGATTATTGAGCAGTAAATGGTTAACTATATACTGCACAGAGTATCTGAAACAGCTTTTTAATTGGGGCTTTCCGAGGCCAAACTGCCTTCCCCCTGCTTCCAGGGATTATTGAGCAGTAAATGGTTAACTATGTACAGGCACAGAGGTCTCTGAAACAGCTTTTTAATTGGGGACTCCCAAGGCCAAACAGACTACTCCTGCTCCCAGGGATTATTGAGCAGTAATTGGTTAACTATATACAGCACAGAGGTCTCTGACACAGCTTTTTAATTGGGGGCTCCCGAAGACACACTGTCTGTCCCCTGCTCCCAGGGATTATTGAGCAGTAAATGATTAACTATATACAGCACAGGGGTCTCTGAAGCAGCGTTTTAATTGGGAGCTCCCGGACCACACTGCCTGTCCCCTGCTCCCAGGGATTATTGAGAAGCAAATGGTTAACTTTATACTGCTCAGAGGTCTCTGAAACAGCTTTTTAATTGGGGCTCCCGGAGACACACTGCCTGTCCCCTGCTCCCAGGGATTATTGAGCAGTCAATAGTTAATTATATACAGCACAGAGGTCTCTGAAACAGCTTTTTAATTGGGGGCTCCCGAGGCCACACTGCCTGTCCCCTGCTCCTAGGTATTATTGAGCAATAAATGGTTAACTATATTCAGGCACAGAAGTCTCTGAAACAGCTTTTTAATTGGGGGCTCCCGAGCCCACACTGCCTGTCCCCTGCTCCCATCGATTATTGAGCAGTAAATGGATAACTATACACAGCACAGAGTATCTGAAACACCTTTTTAACTGGGGGCTCCCGAGGCCACACTGCCTGTCCCCTGCTCCCAGGGATTATTGAGCAGTAAATGGTTAACCTTGTACAGCACAGATGTCTCTGAAACAGCCTTTTAATTGGGGGCTCCCGAGGCCACACTGCCTGTACCCTGCTCCCAGGGATTATTGGGAAGAAAATGGTTAACTATATACAGGCGCAGAGGTCACTGAAACAGCTTTTTAATTGGAGGCTCCCGAGGCCACGCTGCCTGACCCTTGCTCTCAGGGATTATTGAGCAGTAAATGGTTAACTATATACAGGCACAGAGGTCTCTGAAACAGCTGTTTAATTGGGGGCTCCCGTAACCACACTGCCTGTCCCCTGCTCCCAGGGATTATTGAGCAGTAAATGGTTAACTATATACAGCACAGAAGTCTCTGAAACAGCATTTTATTTGGGGCTCCCGAGGCCACACTGCCTGTCCCATGCTCCCAGGGATTATTGAGCAGTAAATGGTTAATTATATACTGCACAGAGGTCTCTGAGACAGCTTTTTAATTGGGGCTCCCGAGGCCGCACTGCCTGTCCCCTGCTCCCAGGGATTATTGAGCAGTAAATGGTTAACTATATACAGGCGCAGTGTTCTCTGACACAGCATTTTAATTGGGGGCTCCCGGACCACACTGCCTGTCCCCTGCTCCCAGGGATAATTGAGCAGTAAATGGTTAGCTATATACAGCACAGAGGTCTCTGAAACAGCTTTTTAATTGGGGGCTCCCGGACCACACTGCCTGCCCCTGCTCCCAGGGATTATTGAGCAGTAAATGGTTAACGATATACTGCACATAGGTCACTGAAACAGCTTTTTAATTGGGGGCGCCTGAGGCCACGCTGCCTGTACCCTGCTCCCAGGGATTATTGAGTAGTAAATGGTTAACTCTATACAGGCACAGATGTCTCTGAAACAGCTTTTTAATTGGGGGCTCCCGGACCTCACTGCCTGTCCCTGCTCCCAGGGATAATTGAGCAGTAAATGGTTAACTATATACAGCACAGAGTATCTGAAACAGCTTTTTAATTGGTGACTCACAAGGCCAAACTGCCTGTCCCCTGCTCCCAGGGATTATTGAGCAGGAAATGGTTAACTATATAATGCACAGTGGCCTCTGAAACAGCTTTTTAATTGGGGGCTCCCCAGGCCACACTGCCTGTCCCCTGCTCCCAGGGATTGTTGAGCAGTAAATGGTTAACTATATACAGCTCAGAGGTCACTGATTCAGCTTTTTAATTGGGGGCTCCCAGAGCCACACTGCCTGTCCCCTGCTCCGAAGGATTATTGAGCAGTAAATGGTTAACTATAAAATGCACAGAGGCCTCTGAAACAGCTTTTTAATTGGGGGCTCCCAAGGCCACACTGCCTGTCCCCTGCTCCCAGGAATTATTGAGCAGTAAATGGTTAACTGTATACAGCACAGAGATCTCGGAAACAGCTTTTTAATTGGTGGATCCCGAGACCAACCTGACTGCCCCCTTCTCCCAGGGATTATTGAGAAGTCAGTGGATAACTCTGTACAGTACAGAGGTCTCTGAAACAGCTTTTTAATTGGGAGCACCCGAGGCTACACTGCCTGTCCCCTGCTCCGAAGGATTAATGAGCATTAAATGGTTAACTATATACAGCAAAGAGGTCTCTGAAACAGCTTTTTAAATGTGTGCTCCCGGACCACACTGCCTGTCCCTTGCTTAATGAGCATTAAATGGTTAACTATATACAGCACAGAGGTCTCTGAAACAGCTTTTTAATTGGGGGCTCCCGAGGCCACACTGCCTGTGCCCTGCTCCCAGGGATTATTGAGAAGTAAATGGTTAACTATATACAGGCGCAGAGGTCACTGAAACAACTTTTTAATTGGAGGCTCCCGAGGCCACGCTGCCTGTCCCCTGCTCCCAGGGATTATTGAGCAGTAAATGGTTAACTATATACAGCACAGAGTATCTGAAACAGCTTTTTAATTGGGGGCTCCCGAGGCCACACTGCCTGTCCCCTGCTCCCAGGGATTATTGAGCAGTAAATGGTTAACTATATGCAGCACAGAGTATCTGAAACAGCTTTTTAATTGGGGGCCCCTGAGGCCAAACTGCCTGTCCCCTGCTCCCAGGGATTATTGAGCAGTAAATGGTTAACTATATACAGGCACAAAGGTCTCTGAAACAGCTTTATAATTGGTGACTCATAAGGCCAAACTGCCTGTCCCCTGCTCCCAGGGATTATTGAGCAGTAAATGGTTAACTATATAATGCACAGTGGCCTCTGAAACAGCTTTTTAATTGGGGGCTCCCCAGGCCACACTGCCTGTCCCCTGCTCCCAGGGATTGTTGAGCAGTAAATGGTTAACTATATACAGCACAGAGGTCACTGATTCAGCTTTTTAATTGGGGGCTCCCAGAGCCACACTGCCTGTCCCCTGCTCCGAAAGATTATTGAGCAGTAAATGGTTAACTATAAAATGCACAGAGGCCTCTGAAACAGCTTTTTAATTGGGGGCTCCCAAGGCCACACTGCCTGTCCCCTGCTCCCAGGGATTATTGAGCAGTAAATGGTTAACTGTATACAGCACAGAGATCTCGGAAACAGCTTTTTAATTGGGGGATCCCGAGGCCAACCTGCCTGCCCCCTTCTCCCAGGGATTATTGAGAAGTAAATGGATAACTCTGTACAGTACAGAGGTCTCTGAAACAGCTTTTTAATTGGGAGCACCCGAGGCTACACTGCCTGTCCCCTGCTTCGAAGGATTAATGAGCAGTAAATGGTTAACTATATACAGCAAAGAGGTCTCTGAAACAGCTTTTCAAATGGGTGCTCCCGGACCACACTGCCTGTCCCTTGCTCCCAGGGATTATTGAGCAGTAAATGGTTAACTATATACAGCACAGAGGTCTCTGAAACAGCTTTTTAATTGGGGGCTCCCGAGGCCAACCTGCCTGCCCCCTTCTCCCAGGGATTATTGAGAAGTAAATGGATATCTCTGTACAGTACAGAGGTCTCTGAAACAGCTTTTTAATTGGGAGCACCCGAGGCTACACTGCCTGTCCCCTGCTCCGAAGGATTAATGAGCAGTAAATGGTTAACTATATACAGCACAGAGTATCTGAAACAGCTTTTTAATTGGTGACTCACAAGGCCAAACTGCTTGTCCCCTGCTCCCAGGGATTATTGAGCAGTAAATGGTTAACTATATAATGCACAGTGGCCTCTGAATCAGCTTTTTAATTGGGGGCTCCCTAGGCCACACTGCCTGTCCCCTGCTCCCAGGGATTGTTGAGCAGTAAATGGTTAACTATATACAGCACAGAGGTCACTGATTCAGCTTTTTAATTGGGGGCTACCAGAGACACACTGCCTGTCCCCTGCTCCCAGGGATTGTTGAGCAGTAAATGGTTAACTATATACAGCACAGAGGTCTCTGAAACAGCTTTTTAATTGGGAGCTCCCGGACCACACTGCCTGTCCCCTGCTCAGAGGGATTATTGAGCAGTAAATGGTTAATTATATACAGCACAGAAGTCTCTGATACAGCCTTTTAATTGGGGCTCCCGAGGCCACACTGCCTGTCCCCTCCTCCCAGGGATTATTGAGCAGTAAATGGTTAACTATATACAGACACAGATGTCTCTGAAACAGCTTGTTAATTGGGGGCTCCCGAGGCCACACTGCCTGTCCCCTGCTCCCAGGGATTATTGAGCAGTAAATGGTTAACTATATACAGCACAGAGGTCTCTGAAACACCTTTTTAACTGGGGGCTCCCGAGGCCACACTGCCTGTCCCCTGCTCCCAGGGATTATTGAGCAGTAAATGGTTAACTATATACAGCACAGAGTATCTGAAACAGCTTTTTAATTGGGGGCTCCCGAGGCCACACTGCCTGTCCCCTGCTCCCAGGGATTATTGAGCAGTAAATGGTTAACTATATACAGCACAGAGTATCTGAAACAGCTTCTTAATTGGGGGCCCCTGAGGTCAAACTACCTGTCCCCTGCTCCCAGGGATTATTGAGCAGTAAATGGTTAACTATATACAGGCACAAAGGTCTCTGAAACAGATTTTTAATTGGTGACTCATAAGGCCAAACTGCCTGTCCCCTGCTCCCAGGGATTATTGAGCAGTAAATGGTTAACTATATAATGCACAGTGGCCTCTGAAACAGCTTTTTAATTGGGGGCTCCCCAGGCCACACTGCCTGTCCCCTGCTCCCAGGGATTGTTGAGCAGGAAATGGTTAACTATATACTGCACAGAGGTCACTGATTCAGCTTTTTAATTGGGGGCTCCCGAGGCCACACTGCATGACCCCTGCTCCCAGGGATTATTGAGCAGTAAATGGTTAACTATATACAGCACAGAGGTCACTGAAACAGCTTTTTAACTGGGGGCTCCCGAGGCCACACTGCCTGACCCCTGCTCCCAGGGATTATTGAGCAGTAAATGGTTAACTCAGTACAGCACAGAGGTCTCTGAAACAGTTTTTTAATTGGGGGCACCCGAGGCTACACTGCCTGTCCCCTGCTCCGAAGGATTATTGAGCAGTAAATGGTTAACTATATACAGGCGCAGAAGTCTCTGAAACAGCTTTTTGAATGGGTGCTCCCGGACCACACTGCCTGTCCCTTGCTCCCAGGGATTATTGAGCAGTAATTGGTTAACTATATACAGGCGCAGAGGTCACTGAAACAGCTTTTTAATTGGGAGCTCCAGAGGCCACACTGCCTGACCCTTGCTCTCAGGGATTATTGAGCAGTAAATGGTTAACTATATACAGGCACAGATGTCTCTGAAACAGCTTTTTAATTGGGGGCTCCCGAGGCCACACTGCCTGTCCCCTGCTCCCAGGGATTATTGAGCAGTAAATGGTTAACTATATACAGCACAGAGGTCTCTGAAACAGCCTTTTAATTGGGGGCTCCCGAGGCCACACTGCCTGTCCCCTGCTCCCAGGGATTATTGAGAAGTAAATGGTTAATTATATACAGCACAGAGGTCTCTGAAACAGCTTTTTAATTGGGGGCTCCCAAAGCCTCACTGGCTGTCCCCCGCTGCCAGGGGTTATTGAGAAGTAAATGGTTAACTATATACAGGCACAGAGGTCTCTGAAACAGCTTTTTAATTGGGAGCTCCCGAGGCCACACTGCCTGTCCCCTGCTCCCTGGGATTATTGGGAAGTACACGGTTAACTATATACAGCGCAGAGGTCTCCGAAACAGCTTTTTAATTGGGGGTTACCGAGGCCAAACTGCCTTCCCCCTGCTTCCAGGGATTATTGAGCAGTAATTGGTTAACTATATACAGGCACAAAGGTCTCTGAAACAGCTTTTTAATTGGGGACTCCCAAAGCCAAACAGCCTACCCCTGCTCCCAGGGATTATTGAGCAGTAATTGGTTAACTATATACAGCACAGAGGCCTCTGAAACAGTTTTTTTAATTGGGGGCTCCCGAAGCCACACTGCCTGTCCCCTGCTCCCAGGGATTATTGAGCAGTAAATGGTTAACTATATACAGCACAGAGGTCTCTGAAACACCTTTTTAACTGGGGGGTCCCGAGGCCACACTGCCTGTCCCCTGCTCCCAGGGATTATTGAGCAGTAAATGGTTAACTATATACAGCACAGAGTATCTGAAACAGCTTTTTAATTGGGGGCTCCCGAGGCCACACTGCCTGTCCCCTGCTCCCAGGGATTATTGAGCAGTAAATGGTTAACTATATACAGCACAGAGTATCTGAAACAGCTTCTTAATTGGGGGCCCCTGAGGTCAAACTACCTGTCCCCTGCTCCCAGGGATTATTGAGCAGTAAATGGTTAACTATATACAGGCACAAAGGTCTCTGAAACAGATTTTTAATTGGTGACTCATAAGGCCAAACTGCCTGTCCCCTGCTCCCAGGGATTATTGAGCAGTAAATGGTTAACTATATAATGCACAGTGGCCTCTGAAACAGCTTTTTAATTGGGGGCTCCCCAGGCCACACTGCCTGTCCCCTGCTCCCAGGGATTGTTGAGCAGGAAATGGTTAACTATATACTGCACAGAGGTCACTGATTCAGCTTTTTAATTGGGGGCTCCCGAGGCCACACTGCATGACCCCTGCTCCCAGGGATTATTGAGCAGTAAATGGTTAACTATATACAGCACAGAGGTCACTGAAACAGCTTTTTAACTGGGGGCTCCCGAGGCCACACTGCCTGACCCCTGCTCCCAGGGATTATTGAGCAGTAAATGGTTAACTCAGTACAGCACAGAGGTCTCTGAAACAGTTTTTTAATTGGGGGCACCCGAGGCTACACTGCCTGTCCCCTGCTCCGAAGGATTATTGAGCAGTAAATGGTTAACTATATACAGGCGCAGAAGTCTCTGAAACAGCTTTTTGAATGGGTGCTCCCGGACCACACTGCCTGTCCCTTGCTCCCAGGGATTATTGAGCAGTAATTGGTTAACTATATACAGGCGCAGAGGTCACTGAAACAGCTTTTAAATTGGGAGCTCCAGAGGCCACACTGCCTGACCCTTGCTCTCAGGGATTATTGAGCAGTAAATGGTTAACTATATACAGGCACAGATGTCTCTGAAACAGCTTTTTAATTGGGGGCTCCCGAGGCCACACTGCCTGTCCCCTGCTCCCAGGGATTATTGAGCAGTAAATGGTTAACTATATACAGCACAGAGGTCTCTGAAACAGCCTTTTAATTGGGGGCTCCCGAGGCCACACTGCCTGTCCCCTGCTCCCAGGGATTATTGAGAAGTAAATGGTTAATTATATACAGCACAGAGGTCTCTGAAACAGCTTTTTAATTGGGGGCTCCCAAAGCCTCACTGGCTGTCCCCCGCTGCCAGGGGTTATTGAGAAGTAAATGGTTAACTATATACAGGCACAGAGGTCTCTGAAACAGCTTTTTAATTGGGAGCTCCCGAGGCCACACTGCCTGTCCCCTGCTCCCTGGGATTATTGGGAAGTACACGGTTAACTATATACAGCGCAGAGGTCTCCGAAACAGCTTTTTAATTGGGGGTTACCGAGGCCAAACTGCCTTCCCCCTGCTTCCAGGGATTATTGAGCAGTAATTGGTTAACTATATACAGGCACAAAGGTCTCTGAAACAGCTTTTTAATTGGGGACTCCCAAAGCCAAACAGCCTACCCCTGCTCCCAGGGATTATTGAGCAGTAATTGGTTAACTATATACAGCACAGAGGCCTCTGAAACAGTTTTTTTAATTGGGGGCTCCCGAAGCCACACTGCCTGTCCCCTGCTCCCAGGGATTATTGAGCAGTAAATGGTTAACTATATACAGCACAGAGGTCTCTGAAACACCTTTTTAACTGGGGGGTCCCGAGGCCACACTGCCTGTCCCCTGCTCCCAGGGATTATTGAGCAGTAAATGGTTAACTATATACTGCACATATGTCTCTGAAATATCTTTTTAATTGGAGGTTCTCGAGACCACACTGCCTGTCCCCTGCAACCAGGGATTATTGAGCAGTAAATGGTGAACTATATACAGCACAGAGTATCTGAAACAGCTTTTTAATTGGGGGCTCCAGGAGCCACTGCCTGGCCCCTGCTCCCAGGGATTATTGAGCAGTAAATGGTTAACTGTATACAGCACAGAGATCTCGGAAACAGCTTTTTAATTGGGGGCTCCCGAGGCTAACCTGCCTGTCCCCTTCTCCCAGGGATTATTGAGAAGTAAATGGATAACTCTGTACAGCACAGAGGTCTCTGAAACAGTTTTTTAATTGGGGGCACCCGAGGCTACACTGCCTGTCCCCTGCGCCGAAGGATTATTGAGCAGCAAATGGTTAACTATATACAGGCGCAGAAGTCTCTGAAACAGCTTTTTCAATGGGTGCTCCCGGACCTCACTGCCTGTCCCTTGCTCCCAGGGATTATTGAGCAGTAAATGGTTAACTATATACAGGCGCAGAGGTCACTGAAACAGCTTTTTAATTGGGGGCTCCCGAGGCCACTCTGCCTGTCCCCTGCTCGCAGGGATTATTGAGCAGTAAATGGTTAACTATATACAGGCACAGATGTCTCTGAAACAGCTTTTTAATTGGGGGCTCCCGAGGCCACACTGACTGTCCCCTGCTGTCAGGGATTATTGAGCAGTAAATGGTTAACTATATACAGCACAGAGGTCTCTGAAACAGCTTTTAATTGGGGGCTCCAGAGGACACACTGCCTGTCCCCTGCTCCCAGGGATTATTGAGCAGTAAATGGTTAACTATGTACAGCACAGAAGTCTCTGAAACGCCCTTTTAATTGGGGCTCCCGAGGCCACACTGCCTGTCCCCTGCTCCAAGGGATTATTGAGCAGTAAATGGTTAATTATGTACAGGCACAGAGGTCTCTGAAACAGCTTTTGAATTGGGGGCTCCCGAGGCCACACTGCCTGACCCCTGTTCCCAGGGGTTGCTGAGCAGTAAATGGTTAACTCTATACAGGCACAGAGATGTCTGAAACAGCTTTTTAATTGGGGGCTCCCGAGGCCAACCTGCCTGTCCCTTCTCCCAGGGATTATTGAGCAGTAAATGGTTAACTGTATACAGGCGCAGAGATCACTGAAACAGCTTTTTAATTGGGGGCTCCCGGACCACACTGCCTGTCCCCTGCTCCCAGAGATTATTGAGAAGTAAATGGTTAATTATATACAGCACAGAGGTCTCTGAAACAGCTTTTTAATTGGGGGCTTTCAAGGCCTCACTGGCTGTCCCCCGCTGCCAGGGGTTATTGAGAAGTAAATGGTTAACTATATACAGGCACAGAGGTCTCTGAAACAGCTTTTTAATTGGGAGCTCCCGAGGCCACACTGCCTGTCCCCTGCTCCCAGGGATTATTGGGAAGTACACGGTTCACTATATACAGCATAGAGGTCTCTGAAACAGCTTTTTAATAAGGGGCTCCCGAGGCCAAACTGCCTGTCCCCTGCTCCCAGGGATTATTGAGCAGTAATTGGTTAACTATATACAGGCACAGAGGCCTCTGAAACAGTTTTTTTAAATGGATGCTCCCGGACCACACTGCCTGTCCCTTGCTCCCAGGGATTATTGAGCAGTAAATGGTTAACTATATACAGGCGCAGAGGTCACTGAAACAGCTTATTAATTGGGAGCTCCCGAGGCCACACTGCCTGACCCTTGCTCTCAGGGATTATTGAGCAGTAAATGGTTAACTATATACAGGCACAGATGTCTCTGAAACAGCTTTTTAATTGGGGGCTCCCGAGGCCACACTGCCTGTCCCGTGCTCCCAGGGATTATTGAGCAGTAAATGGTTAACTATATACAGGCACAGATTTCTCTGAAACAGCTTTTTAATTGGGGGCTCCCGAGGCCACACTGCCTGTCCCCTGCTCCCAGGGATTATTGAGCAGTAAATGGTTAACTATATACAGCACAGAGGTCTCTGAAACAACCTTTTAATTGGGGGCTCCCGAGGCCAAACTGCCTGTCCCCTGCTCCCAGGGATTATTGAGCAGTAAATGGTTAACTATGTACAGCACAGAAGTCTCTGAAACGGCCTTTTAATTGAGGCTCCCGAGGCCACACTGCCTGTCCCCTGCTCCAAGGGATTATTGAGCAGTAAATGGTCAACTCTATACAGGCACAGAGGTCTCTGAAACAGCTTTTTAATTGGGGGCTCCCGAGGCCACACTGCCTGACCCCTGTTCCCAGGGATTGCTGAGCAGTAAATGGTTAACTCTATACAGGCACAGAGATGTCTGAAACAGCTTTTTAATTGGGGGCTCCCGAGGCCACACTGCCTGACCCCTGTTCCCAGGGATTGCTGAGCAGTAAATGGTTAACTCTATACACGCGCAGAGATCACTGAAACAGCTTTTTAATTGGGGGCTCCCGGACCACACTGCCTGTCCCCCGCTGCCAGGGGTTATTGAGAAGTAAATGGTTAACTATATACAGGCACACAGGTCTCTGAAACAGCTTATTAATTGGGAGCTCCCGAGGCCACACTGCCTGTCCCCTGCTCCCAGGGATTATTGGGAGTACACGGTTCACTTTATACAGCATAGAGGTCTCTGAAACAGCTTTTTAATTGGGGGCTCCCGAGGCCAAACTGCCTTCCCCCTGCTTCCAGGGATTATTGAGCAGTAATTGGTTAACTATATACAGGCACAAAGGTCTCTGAAACAGCTTTTTAATTGGGGGCTCCCGAGGCCACACTGCCTGTCCCCTGCTCCCAGGGATTATTGAGCAGTAAATGGTTAACTATATACAGCACAGAGGCCTCTGAAACAGCTTTTTAATTGGGGGCTGCTGGAGCCACACTGCCTGTCCCCTGCTCCCAAGGATTATTGAGTAGTAAATGGTTAATTATATACTGCACAGAGCCCTCTGAAACAGCTTTTTAATTGTGGGCTCCCGGACCACACTGCCTGTCCCCTGCTCCCAGGGTTTATTGAGCAGTAAATGGTTAACTATATACAGGCACAGAGGTCTCTGAAACAGCTTTTTAATTGGGGGCTCCCGAGTCCACACTGCCTGCCCCCTGCTCCCAGGGATTATTGAGCAGTAAATGGTTAACCATATACAGCAAAGACGTCTCTGAAACAGCTTTTTAATTGGCGGCTACCGAGGCCACACTGCCTGTCCCCTGCTCCCAGGGATTATTGAGCAGTAAATGGTTAACTATATACAGCAAAGAGGTCTCTGACACAGCATTTTAATTGGGGTCACCCGGACCACACTGCCTGACCCCTGCTCCCAGGGATTATTGAGCAGTAAATGGTTAGCTATATAGCACACAGGTCTCTGAAACAGCTTTTTAACTGGGGGCTCCCGAGGCCACACTGCCTCTACCCTGCTCCAAGGGATTATTGAGCAGTAAATGGTTAACTATATACAGCACAGAGGTCTCTGACACAGCATTTTAATTGGGGTCTCCCGGACCACACTGCCTGACCCCTGCTCCCAGGGATTATTGAGCAGTAAATGGTTAGCTATATACAGCACACAGGTCTCTGAAACAGCTTTTTAATTGGGGGCTCCCGAGGCCACCCTGCCTGCCCCCTGCTCCCAGGGATTATTGAGCAGTAAATGGTTAACCATATACAGCAAAGACGTCTCTGAAACAGCTTTTTAATTTGGGGCTCACGGACCACACTGCCTGTCCCCTGCTCCCAGGGATTATTGAGAAGCAAATGGTTAACTATATACAGCACAGAGGTCTCTGAAACAGCTTTTTAATTGGGGGCTCCCGAGGCCACCCTGCCTGCCCTCTGCTCCCAGGGATTATTGAGCAGTAAATGGTTAACCATATACAGCAAAGACGTCTCTGAAACAGCTTTTTAATTGGGGGCTCACGGACCACACTGCCTGTCCCCTGCTCCAAGGGACTATTGAGAAGTAAATGGTTAACTATATACAGCACAGAGGTCTCTGAAACAGCTTTTTAATTGGGGGCTCCCAAGGCCACACTGCCTGTCCCCTGCTCCCAGGGATTATTGAGCAGTAAATGGTTAACTATATACAGCACAGAGGTCTCTGAAACAGCTTTTTAATTGGGGGCTTCCGAGGCCACACTGCCTGCTCCCTGCTCCCAGGGATTATTGAGAAGTAAATGGTTAATTATATACTGCACAGAGGTCTCTGAAACAGCTTTTTAATTGGGGGCTCTCGAGACCACACTGCCTGAGCCCTGCTCCCAGGGATTATTGAGCAGTAATTGGTTAACTATATACAGCACAGAGGCCTCTGAAACAGTTTTTTAAATTGGTGGCTCCCGAAGCCACACTGCCTGTCCCCTGCTCCCAGGGATTATTGAGCAGTAAATGGTTAACTATATACAGCACAGAGGTCTCTGAAACACCTTTTTAACTGGGGGGTCCCGAGGCCACACTGCCTGTCCCCTGCTCCCAGGGATTATTGAGCAGTAAATGGTTAACTATATACTGCAGATATGTCTCTGAAATATCTTTTTAATTGGAGGTTCTCGAGACCACACTGCCTGTCCCCTGCAACCAGGGATTATTGAGCAGTAAATGGTGAACTATATACAGCACAGAGTATCTGAAACAGCTTTTTAATTGGGGGCTCCCGGAGCCACTGCCTGGCCCCTGCTCCCAGGGATTATTGAGCAGTAAATGGTTAACTGTATACAGCACAGAGATCTCGGAAACAGCTTTTTAATTGGGGGCTCCCGAGGCTAACCTGCCTGTCCCCTTCTCCCAGGGATTATTGAGAAGTAAATGGATAACTCTGTACAGCACAGAGGTCTCTGAAACAGTTTTTTAATTGGGGGCACCCGAGGCTACACTGCCTGTCCCCTGCGCCGAAGGATTATTGAGCAGAAAATGGTTAACTATATACAGGCGCAGAAGTCTCTGAAACAGCTTTTTCAATGGGTGCTCCCGGACCTCACTGCCTGTCCCTTGCTCCCAGGGATTATTGAGCAGTAAATGGTTAACTATATACAGGCGCAGAGGTCACTGAAACAGCTTTTTAATTGGGGGCTCCCGAGGCCACTCTGCCTGTCCCCTGCTCGCAGGGATTATTGAGCAGTAAATGGTTAACTATATACAGGCACAGATGTCTCTGAAACAGCTTTTTAATTGGGGGCTCCCGAGGCCACACTGACTGTCCCCTGCTCTCAGGGATTATTGAGCAGTAAATGGTTAACTATATACAGCACAGAGGTCTCTGAAACAGCTTTTAATTGGGGGCTCCAGAGGACACACTGCCTGTCCCCTGCTCCCAGGGATTATTGAGCAGTAAATGGTTAACTATGTACAGCACAGAAGTCTCTGAAACGCCCTTTTAATTGGGGCTCCCGAGGCCACACTGCCTGTCCCCTGCTCCAAGGGATTATTGAGCAGTAAATGGTTAATTATATACAGGCACAGAGGTCTCTGAAACAGCTTTTGAATTGGGGGCTCCCGAGGCCACACTGCCTGACCCCTGTTCCCAGGGGTTGCTGAGCAGCAAATGGTTAACTCTATACAGGCACAGAGATGTCTGAAACAGCTTTTTAATTGGGGGCTCCCAAGGCCAACCTGCCTGTCCCTTCTCCCAGGGATTATTGAGCAGTAAATGGTTAACTGTATACAGGCGCAGAGATCACTGAAACAGCTTTTTAATTGGGGGCTCCCGGACCACACTGCCTGTCCCCTGCTCCCAGGGATTATTGAGAAGTAAATGGTTAATTATATACAGCACAGAGGTCTCTGAAACAGCTTTTTAATTGGGGGCTCCCAAGGCCTCACTGGCTGTCCCCCGCTGCCAGGGGTTATAGAGAAGTAAATGGTTAACTATACACAGGCACAGAGGTCTCTGAAACAGCTTTTTCATTGGGAGCTCCCGAGGCCACACTGCCTGTCCCCTGCTCCCAGGGATTGTTGGGAAGTACACGGTTCACTATATACAGCATAGATGTCTCTGAAACAGCTTTTTAATAAGGGGCTCCCGAGGCCAAACTGCCTGTCCCCTGCTCCCAGGGATTATTGAGCAGTAAATGGTTAACTATATACAGGCGCAGAGGTCACTGAAACAGCTTATTAATTGGGAGCTCCCGAGGCCACACTGCCTGACCCTTGCTCTCAGGGATTATTGAGCAGTAAATGGTTAACTATATACAGGCACAGATTTCTCTGAAACAGCTTTTTAATTGGGGGCTCCCGAGGCCACACTGCCTGTCCCCTGCTCCCAGGGATTATTGAGCAGTAAATGGTTAACTATATACAGCACAGAGGTCTCTGAAACAACCTTTTAATTGGGGGCTCCCGAGGCCAAACTGCCTGTCCCCTGCTCCCAGGGATTATTGAGCAGTAAATGGTTAACTATGTACAGCACAGAAGTCTCTGAAACGGCCTTTTAATTGAGGCTCCCGAGGCCACACTGCCTGTCCCCTGCTCCAAGGGATTATTGAGCAGTAAATGGTTAACTCTATACAGGCACAGAGGTCTCTGAAACAGCTTTTTAATTGGGGGCTCCCGAGGCCACACTGCCTGACCCCTGTTCCCAGGGATTGCTGAGCAGTAAATGGTTAACTCTATACAGGCACAGAGATGTCTGAAACAGCTTTTTAATCGGGGGCTCCCGAGGCCACACTGCCTGACCCCTGCTCCCAGGGATTATTGAGCAGTAAATCGTTAACCATATACAGCAAAGACGTCTCTGAACAGCTTTTTAATTGGGGGCTCGTGGACCACACTGCCTGTTCCCTGCTCCCAGGGATTATTGAGCAGTAAATGGTTAAATACGTACAGCACAGAGGTCTCTGAAACAGCCTTTTAATTGGGGGCTCCCGAGGCCTCACTGCCTCTACCCTGCTCCCAGGGATTATTGAGCAGTAAATGGTGAACTATATACAGCACAGAGGTCTCTGAAACAGCTTTTTAATTGGGGGCTCCCGGACCACACTGCCTGTCCCCTGCTCCCAGGGATTATTGAGCAGTAAATGGTTAACTATATACAGCACAGAGTATCTGAAACAGCTTTTTAATTGGGGGCTCCCGAGGTCACACTGCCTGTCCCCTGCTCCCAGGGATTATTGAGAAGTAAATGGTTCACTATATACTGCACAGAGGTCATTGATTCAGCTTTTTAATTGGGGGCTCCCGAGGCCACACTGCCTGTCCCCTGCTCCCAGGGATTATTGAGCAGTAAATGGTTAACTATATATACAGGTGCAGTGGTCTCTGACACTGCATTTTAACTGGTGGACCCCTGACCACACTGCCTGTCCCCTGCTCCCAGGGATTATTGAGCAGTAAATGGTTAAATATATACAGCACAGAGGTCTCTGAATCAGCTTTTTAATTGGGGTTCTCGAGGCCACACTGCGTGACCCCTGCTCCCAGGGATTATTGAGCAGTAAATGGTTAAATACGTACAGCACAGAGGTCTCTGAAACAGCCTTTTAATTGGGGGCTCCCGAGGCCTCACTGCCTCTACCTTGCTCCCAGGGATTATTGAGCAGTAAATGGTTAACTATATACAGCACAGAGGTCTCTGAAACAGCTTTTTAATTGGCGGCTCCCGAAGCCACACTGCCTGTCCCCTGCTCCCAGGGATTATTGAGAAGTAAATGGTTAACTATATACAGCACAGAGGTCTCTGACACAGCATTTTAATTGGGGTCTCCCGGACCACACTGCCTGACCCCTGCTCCCAGGGATTATTGAGCAGTAAATGGTTAAATACATACAGCACAGAGGTCTCTGAAACACCTTTTTAATTGGCGGCTCCCGAGGCCACACTGCCTGACTCCTGCTCCCAGGGATTATTGAGCAGTAAATCGTTAACCATATACAGCAATGACGTCTCTGAACAGCTTTTTAATTGTGGCTCACGGACCACACTGCCTGTTCCCTGCTCCCAGGGATTATTGATAATTAAATGGTTAACCATATACAGCACAGAGGTCTCTGAATCAGCTTTTTATTTGGGGTTCTCGAGGCCACACTGCGTGACCCCTGCTCCCAGGGATTATTGAGCAGTAAATGGTTAAATAAGTACAGCACAGAGGTCTCTGAAACAGCCTTTTAATTGGGGGCTCCGGAGGCCACACTGCCTGTCCCCTGCTCCCAGGGATTATTGAGCAGTAAATGGTTAACTATATACAGCACAGAGTATATGAAACAGCTTTTTAACTGGGGGCTCCTGAGGCCACACTGCCTGTTCCCTGCTCCCAGGGATTATTGATAATTAAATGGTTAACCCTATGCAGCACAGAGGTCTATGAATCAGCTTTTTAATTGGAGTTCTCGAGGCCACACTGCGTGACCCCTGCTCCCAGGGATTATTGAGCAGTAAATGGGTAAATACGTACAGCACAGAGGTCTCTGAAACAGCCTTTTAATGGGCGGCTCCCGAGGCCTCACTGCCTCTACCCTGCTCCCAGGGATTATTGAGCAGTAAATGTTTAACTATATACAGCACAGAGGTCTCTGAAACAGCTTTTTAATTGGCGGCTCCCGAGGCCACACTGCCTGTCCCCTGCTCCCAGGGATTATTGAGCAGTAAATGGTTAACTATATACAGCACAGAGGTATCTGACACAGCATTTTAATTGCGGTCTCCCGGACCACACTGCCTGAGCCCTGCTCCCAGGGATTATTGAGCTGTAAATGGTTTGCTATATACAGCACACAGGTCTCTGAAACAGCTTTTTAATTGGGGGCTCCCGAGGGCACACTGCCTGTACACTGCTCCCAGGGATTATTGAGAAGTAAATGGTTAACTATATACAGCACAGAGGTCTCTGACACAGCATTTTAATTGGGGTCTCCCGGACCACACTGCCTGACCCCTGCTCCCAGGGATTATTGAGCAGTAAATGGTTAAATACATACAGCACAGAGGTCTCTGAAACACCTTTTTAATTGGCGGCTCCCGAGGCCACACTGCCTGTCCCCTGCTCCCAGGGATTATTGAGCAGTAAATGGTTAACTATATACAGCACAGAGTATCTGAAACACCTTTTTAACTGGGGGCTCCTGAGGCCACACTGCCTGTTCCCTGCTCCCAGGGATTATTGATAATTAAATGGTTAACCATATACAGCACAGAGGTCTCTGAATCAGCTTTTTAATTGGGGTTCTCGATGCCACACTGCGTGACCCCTGCTCCCAGGGATTATTGAGCAGTAAATGGTTAAATAAGTACAGCACAGAGGTCTCTGAAACAGACTTTTAATTGGGGGCTCCGGAGGCCACACTGCCTGTCCCCTGCTCCCAGGGATTATTGAGCAGCAAATGGTTAACTATATACAGCACAGAGTATATGAAACAGCTTTTTAACTGGGGGCTCCTGAGGCCACACTGCCTGTTCCCTGCTCCCAGGGATTATTGATAATTAAATGGTTAACCCTATGCAGCACAGAGGTCTATGAATCAGCTTTTTAATTGGAGTTCTCGAGGCCACACTGCGTGACCCCTGCTCCCAGGGATTATTGAGCAGTAAATGGTTAAATACGTACAGCACAGAGGTCTCTGAAACAGCCTTTTAATGGGGGGCTCCCGAGGCCTCACTGCCTCTACCCTGCTCCCAGGGATTATTGAGCAGTAAATGGTTAACTATATACAGCACAGAGGTCTCTGAAACAGCTTTTTAATTGGCGGCTCCCGAGGCCACACTGCCTGTCCCCTGCTCCCAGGGATTATTGAGCAGTAAATGGTTAACTATATACAGCACAGAGGTATCTGACACAGCATTTTAATTGCGGTCTCCCGGACCACACTGCCTGAGCCCTGCTCCCAGGGATTATTGAGCTATAAATGGTTAGCTATATACAGCACACAGGTCTCTGAAACAGCTTTTTAATTGGGGGCTCCCGAGGGCACACTGCCTGTACACTGCTCCCAGGGATTATTGAGAAGTAAATGGTTAACTATATACAGCACAGAGGTCTCTGACACAGCATTTTAATTGGGGTCTCCCGGACCACACTGCCTGACCCCTGCTCCCAGGGATTATTGAGCAGTAAATGGTTAAATACATACAGCACAGAGGTCTCTGAAACACCTTTTTAATTGGCGGCTCCCGAGGGCACACTGCCTGTCCCCTGCTCCCAGGGATTATTGAGCAGTAAATGGTTAACTATATACAGCACAGAGTATCTGAAACACCTTTTTAACTGGGGGCTCCTGAGGCCACACTGCCTGTCCCCTGCTCCCAGGGATTATTGAGCAGTAAATGGTTAACTATATACAGCACAGAGTATCTGAAACACCTTTTTAATTGGGGGCTCCCGAGACCACACTGCCTGTTCCCTGCTCCCAGGGATTATTGATAATTAAATGGTTAACCATATACAGCACAGAGGTCTCTGAATCAGCTTTTTAATTGGGGTTCTCGAGGCCACACTGCGTGACCCCTGCTCCCAGGGATTATTGAGCAGTAAATGGTTAAATACGTACAGCACAGAGGTCTCTGAAACAGCCTTTTAATTGGGGGCTTACGGACCACACTGCCTGCTCCCTGCTCCCAGGGATTATTGAGCAGTAAATGGTTAACTATATGCAGCACAGAGTATCTGAAACAGCTTTTTCATTGGGTGTATTTGTTGCGGAGGTTAGTGTGTGTGGGGTTAGTGTGTGTGTAGTGGGGATGTTAGTGTGTGAGGGGGTGTTTGTGTGTGGGGGGGTTAGTGTGTGTGTGTGTGTGTGTGTGGGACGGATAGTGTGTGTGGAGGGTGTTAGTGTGTGCGGGCGGTGAGTTAGTGTGTGTGGGGGAGGAGTTTATTGTGTGTGTGGGGGGGGGGCCTAGTGTGTGTGTGGTGGGGGTTAGTTTTTGTTGGGTGTGGTTAGTGTGTGTTGGGGGTGTTAGTGTGTGTGGGGGGTTTAGTGTGTGGTGGGGGTTAGTGTGTTGGGGGGGGTTAGTGTGTGTGGGGGTGTTAGTGTGTGTGGTGGGGGTTAGTGTGTGTTGGGTGTGGTTAGTGTGTGTTGGTTGTGGTTAGTGTGTGTTGGGTGTGTAAGTGTGTGTGTGGGGGGTTAGTGTGTGTGTGGTGGGGGTTAGTGTGTGTTGGGGTGGTTATTGTGTGTTGGGTGTGGTCAGTGTGTGTTGGGGAGGAGTTTATTGTGTGTGTGGGGGGGGCTAGTGTGTGTGTGGTGGGGGTTAGTGTTTGTTGGGTGTGGTTAGTGTGTGTTGGGGGTGTTAGTGTGTGTGGGGGGTTTAGTGTGTGGTGGGGGTTAGTGTGTGGGGGGGGGTTAGTGTGTGTGGGGGTGTTAGTGTGTGTGGTGGGGGTTAGTGTGTGTTGGGTGTGGTTAGTGTGTGTTGGTTGTGGTTAGTGTGTGTTGGGTGTGTTAGTGTGTGTGGGGGGGGTTAGTGTGTGTGTGGTGGGGGTTAGTGTGTGTTGGGGTGGTTATTGTGTGTTGGGTGTGGTTAGTGTGTGTTGGGTGTGTTAGTGTGTGTGGGGGGGTTAGTGTGTGTGCGGTGGGGGTTAGTGTGTGTTGGGGTGGTTATTGTGTGTTGGGTGTGTTAGTGTGTGTGGGGGTGTTAGTGTGTGTGTGGTGGGGGTTAGTGTGTGTTGGGTGTGGTTAGTGTGTGTGGGGGTGTTAGTGTGTGTGGGGGGTTTAGTGTGTGGTGGGGGTTAGTGTGTGGGGGGGGGGTTAGTGTGTGTGGGGGTGTTAGTGTGTGTGGTGGGGGTTAGTGTGTGTTGGGTGTGGTTAGTGTGTGTTGGTTGTGGTTAGTGTGTGTTGGGTGTGTTAGTGTGTGTGGGGGGGGGTTAGTGTGTGTGTGGTGGGGGTTAGTGTGTGTTGGGGTGGTTATTGTGTGTTGGGTGTGGTTAGTGTGTGTTGGGTGTGTTAGTGTGTGTGGGGGGGTTAGTGTGTGTGCGGTGGGGGTTAGTGTGTGTTGGGGTGGTTATTGTGTGTTGGGTGTGTTAGTGTGTGTGGGGGTGTTAGTGTGTGTGTGGTGGGGGTTAGTGTGTGTTGGGTGTGGTTAGTGTGTGTGGGGGTGTTAGTGTGTGTGGGGGTGTTAGTGTGTGTGTGGGGGGTTAGTGTGTGTTGGGGTGGTTATTGTGTGTGTGGGGGATAGTGTGTGTGGGGGTGTTTGTGTGTGTGTTTATTTGGGGGGTTTAGTGTGTGGGGGGTTTAGTGTGTGTGAAGGGGCTAGTGTGTGTGAGGGGTGGGGATTAATGTGTGTGTGGGGGGTTAGTATGTGTGTTTGTGTGGGTGGGGTAGCTAGTGTGTGTGTGAGGGCGATTAGTGTGTGTGAGGGAGGGTTAGTGTGTGTGGGGGGGTTAGTGTGTGTGTGGTGGGTGTTAGTGTGTGTGGGGGGGGTTAGTGTGTGTGGGGGGTTAGTGTGTGTGAGGGAGGGTTAGTGTGTGTGTGGGAGGGTTAGTGTGTGTGTGGGAGGGTTAGTGTGTGTGTGGTGGGGGTTAGGGTGTGTGTGTGGGGGTTAGTGTGTGTGTGTCGGAGGGGTTAGTGTGTGTGTGGGAGGGTTAGTGTGTGTGTGTGGGGGGGTTAGTGTGTGTGAGGGAGGGTTAGTGTGTGTGTGGGAGGGTTAGTGTGTGTAGGGGGGGTTAGTGAGTGTGTGTGGGGGGTTAGTGTGCGTGAGGGAGGGTTAGTGTGTGTGGGGGGGGGTTAGTGTGTGTGTGGTGGGGGTTAGTGAGTGTGAGGGAGGGTTAGTGTGTGTCTGGGAGGGTTAGTGTGAGTGTGGTGGGGGTTAGTGTGTGTGTGGGAGGGTTAGTATGTCTGGGGGGGGTTAGTGTGTGTGTGGTGGGGGTTAGTGTGTGTGTGGGAGGGTTAGTGTGTGTGTGGGGGGTTAGTGTGTGTGAGGGAGGGTTAGTGTGTGTGGGGGGGGTTAGTGTGTGTGAGGGAGGGTTAGTGTGTGTGTGGGAGTGTTAGTGTGTGTGTGGTGGGGGTTAGTGTGTGTGTGGGGGGTTAGTGTGTGTGAGGGAGGGTTAGTGTGTGTGGGGGGGGTTAGTGTGTGTGGTGGGGGTTAGTGTGTGTGAGGGAGGGTTAGTGTGTGTGTGGGGGAGTGTTAGTGTGTGTGTGGTGGGGGTTAGTGTGTGTGTGGGAGGGTTAGTATGTCTGGGGGGGGGTTAGTGTGTGTGTGGTGGGGGTTAGTGTGTGTGTGGGAGGGTTAGTGTGTCTGGGGGGGGGGTTCGTGTGTGTGTGGTGGGGGTTAGTGTGTGTGTGGTGGGGGTTAGTGTTAGTGTGTGTGGGGGGGGGTTAGTGTGTGTGGGGGGTTAGTGTGTGTGAGGGAGGGTTAGTGTGTGTGTGGGAGGGTTAGTGTGTGTGTGGGGGGTTAGTGTGTGTGAGGGAGGGTTAGTGTGTGTGGGGGGGGTTAGTGTGTGTGAGGGAGGGTTAGTGTGTGTGTGGGAGTGTTAGTGTGTGTGTGGTGGGGGTTAGTGTGTGTGTGGGGGGTTAGTGTGTGTGAGGGAGGGTTAGTGTGTGTGTGGGGGGTTAGTGTGTGTGGTGGGGGTTAGTGTGTGTGAGGGAGGGTTAGTGTGTGTGTGTGGGAGTGTTAGTGTGTGTGTGGTGGGGGTTAGTGTGTGTGTGGGAGGGTTAGTATGTCTGGGGGGGGGGTTAGTGTGTGTGTGTCGGAGGGGTTAGTGTGTGTGTGGGAGGGTTAGTGTGTGTGTGTGGGGGGGTTAGTGTGTGTGAGGGAGGGTTAGTGTGTGTGTGGGAGGGTTAGTGTGTGTAGGGGGGGTTAGTGAGTGTGTGTGGGGGGTTAGTGTGCGTGAGGGAGGGTTAGTGTGTGTGGGGGGGGGTTAGTGTGTGTGTGGTGGGGGTTAGTGAGTGTGAGGGAGGGTTAGTGTGTGTCTGGGAGGGTTAGTGTGAGTGTGGTGGGGGTTAGTGTGTGTGTGGGAGGGTTAGTATGTCTGGGGGGGGTTAGTGTGTGTGTGGTGGGGGTTAGTGTGTGTGTGGGAGGGTTAGTGTGTGTGTGGGGGGTTAGTGTGTGTGAGGGAGGGTTAGTGTGTGTGGGGGGGGTTAGTGTGTGTGAGGGAGGGTTAGTGTGTGTGTGGGAGTGTTAGTGTGTGTGTGGTGGGGGTTAGTGTGTGTGTGGGGGGTTAGTGTGTGTGAGGGAGGGTTAGTGTGTGTGGGGGGGGTTAGTGTGTGTGGTGGGGGTTAGTGTGTGTGAGGGAGGGTTAGTGTGTGTGTGGGGGAGTGTTAGTGTGTGTGTGGTGGGGGTTAGTGTGTGTGTGGGAGGGTTAGTATGTCTGGGGGGGGGTTAGTGTGTGTGTGGTGGGGGTTAGTGTGTGTGTGGGAGGGTTAGTGTGTCTGGGGGGGGGGGGTTCGTGTGTGTGTGGTGGGGGTTAGTGTGTGTGTGGTGGGGGTTAGTGTTAGTGTGTGTGGGGGGGGTTAGTGTGTGTGGGGGGTTAGTGTGTGTGAGGGAGGGTTAGTGTGTGTGTGGGAGGGTTAGTGTGTGTGTGGGGGGTTAGTGTGTGTGAGGGAGGGTTAGTGTGTGTGGGGGGGTTAGTGTGTGTGAGGGAGGGTTAGTGTGTGTGTGGGAGTGTTAGTGTGTGTGTGGTGGGGGTTAGTGTGTGTGTGGGGGGTTAGTGTGTGTGAGGGAGGGTTAGTGTGTGTGGGGGGGGTTAGTGTGTGTGGTGGGGGTTAGTGTGTGTGAGGGAGGGTTAGTGTGTGTGTGTGGGAGTGTTAGTGTGTGTGTGGTGGGGGTTAGTGTGTGTGTGGGAGGGTTAGTATGTCTGGGGGGGGGGTTAGTGTGTGTGTGGTGGGGGTTAGTGTGTGTGTGGGAGGGTTAGTGTGTCTGGGGGGGGGGTTCGTGTGTGTGTGGTGGGGGTTAGTGTGTGTGTGGTGGGGGTTAGTGTGTGTGTGTGGTGGGGGTTAGTGTGTGTGTGGTGGGGGTTAGTGTGTGTGTGGGAGGGTTAGTGTGTGTGTGGTGGGGGTTAGTGTGTGTGTGGGGGGGGTAGTGTGTGTGTGGTGGGGGTTAGTGTGTGTATGGGGGGTTAGTGTGTGTGAGGGAGGGTTAGTGTGTGTGGTGGGGGTTAGTGTGTGTGGTGGGGGTTAGTGTGTGTGAGGGAGGGATAGTGTGTGTGTGGGAGGGTTAGTGTGTGTGTGGTGGGGGTTAGTGTGTGTGTGGGAGGGTTAGTATGTCTGGGGGGGGTTATTGTGTGTGTGTGGTGGGGGTTAGTGTGTGTGTGGGAGGGTTAGTGTGTCTGGGGGGGGTTAGTATGTGTGTGGTGGGGGTTAGTGTGTGTGTGGGAGGGTTAGTGTGTGTGTGGTGGGGGTTAGTGTGT
The DNA here is from genome assembly GCF_047496885.1 of Scyliorhinus torazame. NCBI lineage: Eukaryota > Metazoa > Chordata > Chondrichthyes > Carcharhiniformes > Scyliorhinidae > Scyliorhinus > Scyliorhinus torazame. The sequence goes on along the minus strand of NC_092711.1, from coordinate 30,513,934 downwards.
GTGTGGGGGGGGTTAGTGTGTGTGTGGTGGGGGTTAGTGTGTGTGGGGGGTTAGTGTGTGTGGGGTGGGTTAGTGTGTGTGTGGGGGGTTAGTGTGTGTGGGGTGGGGGGGTGTGTGTGTGGGAGGTTAGTGTGTCTGCGGTGGGGGAGTGTGTTTGGGGGGTTAGTGTGTATGGGGTGGGGGAATGTGTGTGGGAGGGTTAGTGTGTGTGGGGTGGGGGAGTGTGTGTGGGGGGGGTTAGTGTGTGTGTGGTGGGGGTTAGTGTGTGTGTGTGGGGGGTTAGTGTGTGTGGGGTGTGTGGGGGTGGTTTAGTGTGTGTGGGGTGGGGGAGTGTGTGTGTGGGGGGTTAGTGTGTGTGGGGTGGGGGAGTGTGTGTGGGGGGTTAGTGTGTATGTGGGGGATTAGTGTGTGTCAGGGTGTGTGGGTGTCGTTTAGTGTGTGTGGGTGGGAGGGGGAACAGTGTGTGTGGGTGTTAGTATGAGTGGGGGTGTTAGTGTGTGTGGGGGGGTTAGTGTGTGTGTGGATGGGGGTCAGTGTGTGTCGAGTGGGGTCAGTGTGTGGAGGGGTTAGTGCGTGTGGAGGGGTTAGTGTGTGTGAGGGAGGGTTAGTGTGTGTGGGGGGGGTTAGTGTGTGTGTGGGGGGTTAGTGTGTGTGGGGTGGGGTCAGTGTGTGGAGGGGTTAGTGCGTGTGGAGGGGTTAGTGTGTGTGTGGGGGGTTAGTGTGTGTGGGGGTGGGTTAGTGTCTGTGGGGGTTAGTATGTCTGTGGTTGAGGGGGTTAGTGTGTGTGGGGGGGGTAGTGTCTGTCGAGGGGGCAGTGTGTGTGTGGAGGGTGGTGTGTGTGTGGAGGGACGTTTGAGTGTGTGTATTAGAGTCTGTGTGTGTCTGTATTTCTGTGTATATTAGCGTATCTGTGAGTGTCGGTGTGTGTGTGAGAATGTGGGCATTAGACTGTGTGTGAGAGTGTATTAGTGTCTATGTGTGTGAGTGTCTCTATTAGTGTGTGGGTGTTTGTGTATTAATGTCTCTGTCGGTCCGTGAGCTGTGTACTAGTGTCTCTCTGTGTGTGAGTGTCTGTATTAGTGTATCTGTGTGTCTGTGAATGTGTCTTAGTGTCTCTGTGTGTGTATTAGTGTCGCTGTGTGTGTGTGAGTGTATGCATTAGAGTCTCCCTGTGTCTGTGAGTGTGTATATTATTGTCTCTGTGTATCACTGTGTGTGTATTACTATCTGTGTCTGTGCGTTAGTGTATGTGTGTGTGTGTATTAGTGCCAGTGTGAGTTTGTGAGTGTGTGTATTAGTGTCTGTGTGTGTGAGTGTGTATGTGTGTATTGGTGCCAGTGTCTGTCTGTCTGTGAGTGCGTGTATTGTTGTCTGTGTATGTGAGTGTGTGTATTAGTGTCTGTATGTGTGTCTGTGAGTGTGTATTAGTGTATCTATGTGTCAGTGAGTGTGTGTACTAGTGTCTGTGTGTGTGTGAGTGTGTGTTAGTGTCTGTGTGTGTCTGAGTGTGTGTGAGAATGTGTGCATTAGTGTCTGTTTGTGTGAGTGCGTTAGTGGCTATGTGTGTGAGTGTCTCTATTAATGTGTGTGTGTTTGTGTATTAGTGTCTCTGTCGGTCTGTGAGCTGTGTACTAGTGTCTCTCTGTGTGTGAGTTGGTGTATTAGTGTATCTGTGTGTCTGTGAATGTGTATTAGTGTCTCTGTGTGTTAGTGTGTGTATTAGTGTCTGCGTGTGACTGTGAGTCTGTGTATTAGTGTCTGTGTATTAGTGTATGTGTGGTGTATGTATTAGTGTCTGCTTGTGTCTGTGAGTGTGTGTATTAGTGTCTCTGTGTGTCTGTGTGTGTGCATTACAATCTCCCTGTGTCTGTGAGTGTGTATATTGTTGTCTCTGTGTATCAGTGAGTGTGTGTATTAGTTTATGTGTGTGTGTGTGTTAGTGCGTGTATTAGTGCATGTGTGTGTGACTGTGTGTATTAGTGTCGCTGTGTGTGAGTGTATGCATTCCAGTCTACCTGTGTCTGTGAGAGTGTATATTACTCTCTCTGTGCATCGTTAGAGTGTGTATTAGTATCTGGTGTGTGTGTGTTAATGTCTGTGTGTATTAGTGCCAGTTTGTGTCTGTGAGTGGGTGTATTAGGGTCTGTGTGTGTGTATTAGTGTCTGTATGTGTTTCTGTGAGTGTGTATTAGTGTCTGTGTGTCTGTGAGTGTGTAATAGTGTTTCTTTGAGCCTGTGAGTGTGTATTAGTGCCAGCGTGTGTCTGTGAGAACATAAGAACTAGGAGCAGGAGTCGGTCATCTGGCCCCTCGAGCCTGCTCCACCATTCAATGAGATCATGGCTGATCTAGAACATAGAACATAGAACAATACAGCGCAGTACAGGCCCTTCGGCCCACGATGTTGCACCGAAACAAAAGCCATCTAACCTACACTATGACATTATCATCCATATGTTTATCCAATAAACTTTTAAATGCCCTCAATGTTGGCGAGTTCACTACTGTAGCAGGTAGGGCATTCCACGGCTTCACTACTCTTTGCGTAAAGAACCTACCTCTGACCTCTGTCCTATATCTATTACCCCTCAGTTTAAAGTTATGTCCCCTCGTGCCAGCCATATCCATCCGCGGGAGAAGGCTCTCACTGTCCACCCTATACAACCCCCTGATCATTTTGTATGCCTCTATTAAGTCTCCTCTTAACCTTCTTCTCTCCAACGAAAACAACCTCAAGTCCGTCAGCCTTTCCTCATAAGATTTTCCCTCCATACCAGGCAACATCCTGGTAAATCTCCTCTGCACCCGCTCCAAAGCCTCCACGTCCTTCCTATAATGCGGTGACCAGAACTGTACGCAATACTCCAAATGCGGCCGGACCAGAGTTCTGTACAGCTGCAACATGACCTCCCGACTCCGGAACTCAATCCCTCGACCAATAAAGGCCAACACTCCATAGGCCTTCTTCACAACCCTATCAACCTGGGTGGCAACTTTCAGGGATCTATGTACATGGACACCTAGATCCCTCTGCTCAGCCACACTTTCAAGAACTTTACCATTAGCCAAACATTCCGCATTCCTGTTATTCCTTCCAAAGTGAATCACCTCACACTTCTCTACATTAAACTCCATTTGCCACCTCTCAGCCCAGCTCTGCAGCTTATCTATATCCCTCTGTAACCTGCTACATCCTTCCACACTATCGACAACACCACCGACTTTAGTATCGTCTGCAAATTTACTCACCCACCCTTCTGCGCCTTCCTCTAGGTCATTGATAAAAATGACAAACAGCAACGGCCCCAGAACAGATCCTTGTGGTACTCCACTTGTGACTGTACTCCATTCTGAACATTTCCCATCAACCACCACCCTCTGTCTTCTTTCAGCTAGCCAATTTCTGATCCACATCTCTAAATCACCCTCAATCCCCAGCCTCCGTATTTTTTGCAATAGCCTACCGTGGGGAACCTTATCAAACGCTTTGCTGAAATCCATATACACCACATCAACTGCTCTACCCTCGTCTACCTGTTCAGTCACCTTCTCAAAGAACTCAATAAGGTTTGTGAGGCATGACCTACCCTTCACAAAGCCATGCTGACTATCCCTGATCATATTATTCCTATCTAGATGATTATAAATCTTGTCCCTTATAATCCCCTCCAAGACTTTACCCACTACAGACGTGAGGCTCACCGGTCTATAGTTGCCGGGGTTGTCTCTGCTCCTCTTTTTGAACAAAGGGACCACATTTGCTGTCCTCCAGTCCTCTGGCACTATTCCTGTAGCCAATGATGACATAAAAATCAAAGCCAAAGGTCCAGCAATCTCTTCCCTGGCCTCCCATAGAATCCAAGGATAAATCCCATCAGGTCCCGGGGACTTATTGTGGACTCAGCTCCACTTTCCGGCCCGAACACCATAACCCTTAATCCCTTTATTCTTCAAAAAACTATCTATCTTTATCTTAAAAACATTTAGTGAAGGAGCCTCTACTGCTTCACTGGGCAAGGAATTCTATAGATTCACAACCCTTTGGGTGAAGACGTTCCTCCTAAACTCAGTCCTAAATCTACTTCCCCTTATTTTGAGGCTATGCCCCCTAGTTCTGCTTTAACCCGCCAGTGGAAACAACCTGCCCGCATCTATCCTATCTATTCCCTTCATAATCTTATATGTTTCTATAAGATCCCCCCTCATCCTTCTACATTCCAACGAGTACAGTCCCAGTCTACTCAACCTCTCCTCGTAATCCAACCCCTTCAGCTCTGGGATTAACCTAGTGAATCTCCTCTGCACACCCTCCAGTGCCAGTACGGCATTTCTCAAGTAAGGAGACCAAAACTGAACACAATACTCCAGGTGTGGCCTCACTAACACCTTATACAATTGCAGCATAACCTCCCTAGTCTTGAACTCCATCCCTCTAGCAATGATGGACAAAATTCCATTTGCCTTCTTAATCACCTGTTGCACCTGTAAACCAACTATTTGCGACTCATGCACTAGCACACCCAGGTCTCTCAGCACAGCAGCATGTTTTAATATTTTATCATTTAAATAATAATCCCTTTTGCTGTTATTCCTACCAAAATGGATAACCTCACATTTGTCAACATTGTATTCCATCTGCCAGACCCTAGCCCATTCACTTAGCCTATCCAAATCCCTCTGCAGACTTCCAGTATCCTCTGCACTTTTTGCTTTACCACTGATCTTAGTGTCGTCTGCAAACTTGGACACATTGCCCTTTGTCCCCAACTCCAAATCATCGATGTAAATTGTGAACAATTGTGGGCCCAACACTGATCCCTGAGGGACACCACTAGCTACTGATTGCCAACCAGTGAAACACCCATTAATCCCCACTCTTTGCTTTCCATCAAGTAACCAATCCTCTATCCATGCTACTACTTTCCCCTTAATGCCATGCATCTTTATCTTATGCAGTAACCTTGTGTGTGGCACCTTGTCAATGGTATTCTGAAATCCAGATATACCACATCCATTCGCTCCCCGTTATCTACCGCACTGGTCATGTCCTCAAAAATTCCACTAAATTAGTTAGGCACGACCTGCCCATTATGAACCCATGCTGCATCTGCCCAATGGGACAATTTCCATCCAGATGCCTCGCTATTTCTTCCTTGATGATAGATTCCAGCATCTTCCCTACTACCGAAGTTAAGCTCACTGGCCTATAATTACCCGCTTTCTGCCTACCTCCTTTTTTAAACAGTGGTGTCACGTTTGCTAATTTCCAATCCGTGTATTAGTGTCTATGTGTGTGAGTGTGTGTATTAGTGACTGTATGTGTGTCTGTAAGTGTGTATTAGTGTATCTATGTGTCGGTGAGTGAGTGTATTAGTGTGTCTGTGTGTGTGTGTTTTAGTGTCTGTGTGTGTGTGTGTGTGTCTGTGTCTCTGTGTGCGTCTTTGGGTTTGTGCATTAGTGTATGTGTGTGGCTGTGTGTGTTTGTGAGTTTGTGTGTTACTGTCTGTGTCTTTGAGTGTGTGTATTACTATATGTGCGTGTGTGTGTATTAGTGTCTCTGTGTGCTGTGCGAGTGTGTATTTTAATGCATCTGCGTGCCAGTGAGTGAGTGTATTAGTGTCTGTGTGTGAGTGGTGTATGCGTGACTCTGTGTGTCTGTGTGTGTGTATTAGTGTCTCTGTGTGTGTATTTGAGTTTGTGCATTAGTATATGTGTGTGTCTGTGTGTGTCTGTGTGTGTGTATTAGTGTCTGTGTTTGTGTGAGTGTGTGTATTAGTTTACCTGCATGTCAGTGTGTGTGTGTATTAGTGTCTGTGTGTGAGTGGTTGTATTAGTTTCTCTGTGTGTGTGTATTAGTGTCTCTGTCTGTATCTTTGAGTTTGTGCATTAGTGCATGTGTGTGTCTGTGTGTATGTATTAGTGTATGTGAGTGTGTGCATTAGTGTCTGAGTTGTGTGAGTGAGTTGATTAGTGTCTCTGTGTGTATCTGAGACTGGGTATTTTAGTGTCTCTGTGTGTCAGTGAGTGTCTGTCTTAGTGTCTGGGAGAGTGTGTGAATATTCGTGCCTCTGCGTGACTGTGAGTGTGTGTGTCAGTGTCTCTGTGTTTGCAAGTGTGTATTAGTGTCTCTGTGTGACTGTGAGTGTGTGTCTTTGTGTGTATGTGAGTGTGTGTAATTGTGTGTCTGCGAGTGTGTGTATTAGTGTCTCTGTGTGTCTGCGAGTGTGTGTATTAGTGTCTCGGTGTATCTGTGAGTGTGTGTATTAGTGTCTCTGTGTGTATGTGAGTGTGTGTATTAGTGTCTCTGTGTGTCTGTGAGTGTGTGTATTAGTGTCTCTGTGTGTATGTGAGTGTGTGTATTAGTGTCTCTGTGTGTCTGTGAGTGTGTGTATTAGTGTCTCTGTGTGTCTGTGAGTGTGTGTATAGTGTCTCTGTGTGTCTGTGAGTGTGTGTATTAGTGTCTCTGTGTGTCTGTGAGTGTGTGTATTAGTGTCTCTGTGTGTATGTGAGTGTGTGTATTAGTGTCTCTGTGTGTCTGTGAGTGTGTGTATTAGTGTCTCTGTGTGTCTGCGAGTGAGTGTATTAGTGTCTCTGTGTGTATGTGAGTGTGTGTATTAGTGTCTCTGTGTGTCTGTGAGTGTGTGTATTAGTGTCTCTGTGTGTGTGTGAGTGTGTGTATTAGTGTCTCTGTGTGTCTGTGAGTTTGTGTATTAGTGTCTCGGTGTATCTGTGAGTGTGTGTATTAGTGTCTCTGTGTGTATGTGAGTGTGTGTATTAGTGTCTCTGTGTGTCTGTGAGTGTGTGTATTAGTGTCTCGGTGTGTCTGTGAGTGTGTGTATTAGTGTCTCTGTGTGTATGTGAGTGTGTGTATTAGTGTCTCTGTGTGTATGTGAGTGTGTGTATTAGTGTCTCTGTGTGTCTGTGAGTGTGTGTATTAGTGTCTCGGTGTGTCTGTGAGTGTGTGTATTAGTGTCTCTGTGTGTATGTGAGTGTGTGTATTAGTGTCTCTGTGTGTCTGTGAGTGTGTGTATTAGTGTCTCTGTGTGTCTGCGAGTGTGTGCATTAGTGTCTCGGTGTATCTGTGAGTGTGTGTATTAGTGTCTCTGTGTGTCTGTGAGTGTGTGTATTAGTGTCTCTGTGTCTGTGAGTGTGTGTGTTAGTGTCTCTGTGTGTCCGTGAGTGTGTGTATTAGTGTCTCTGTGTGTATGTGAATGTGTGTATTAGTGTCTCTGTGTGTCTGTGAGTGTGTGTATTAGTGTCTCTGTGTGTATGTGAGTGAGTGTATTAGTGTCTATGTGTGTATGTGAGTGTGTGTATTAGTGTCTCTGTGTGTCTGTGAGTGTGTGTATTAGTGTCTCTGTGTGTCTGTGAGTGTGTGTATTAGTGTCTCTGTGTGTCTGTGAGTGTGTGTATTAGTGTCTCTGTGTGTATGTGAGTGAGTGTATTAGTGTCTATGTGTGTATGTGAGTGTGTGTATTAGTGTCTCTGTGTGTCTGTGAGTGTGTGTATTAGTGTCTCTGTGTGTCTGTGAGTGTGTGTATTAGTGTCTCTGTGTGTCTGTGAGTGTGTGTGTTAGTGTCTCGGTGTATCTGTGAGTGTGTGTATTAGTGTCTCTGTGTGTATGTGAGTGTGTATTAGTGTCTCTGTGTGTCTGTGAGTGTGTGTATTTGTGTTATGGGCCAGGGTTTAGAGAACCACAAAGTGTATCTTGGAGTTCCCCTGACCCACAAATGTTAATAGATTGTGTTATGGGGAGCACATGGCCCACACTACAGTGGGGTACAGCAGAAATGGAAACGTATTTTTCGAAGCAAAACAATGTTTATTCTATAAGCTCAAGTTAACCTTTTAAAAACATACAGTGAACAACTTAGGAACCATTAATTCAAATTCAACCCCCAAAGAATACAACACTAAGTAATCCGAAAGCTGTCCTTTTGACACCCAGAAGACTTCAGACACATTTTACCAGAGGGACATTAGGTTTACATTCACTACTGAGAACATTTATAATTCTGAATTCACCAAATGATCAAGGGATAGTTTCTCATGGCAGAGAGATCAACAGTACACCTGCTCTGTCTGGCTTCAGCTCCAACACTGAAAACAAATCTAAAACACACCCTGGAGCAAACAGCCAAAATGAAAGAAAAACCGGACAGACAGCCCATCTCCACACAATCTCTGACATCACTGCAGTAATAAACACCCATTTCTGTAAGGTACTTCACTATAGATATTTATATACACACCCATTTATAAACATCCATTTCTTACAGGTACTCGCACATGACAGTGTCTGTGTGTGTGTGTGAGAGTGTGTGCATTAGAGTCTCCATGTGCCTGTGGGTGTGTGGATGTATGTCTCTGTGTGTCTGTGAGAAAGTGAATAAGTCTGTGTGTGTGTATTAGTGTCTCTATGTGTGTCTGTGAGTGTGTGTATTAGTGTCTCTGTGTCTGAGAGTGCGTTAGTGTCTCTGTGTCTGAGAGTGCGTTAGTGTCTCTGTGTGTATGTAAGTGTGTGTATTTGTGTGTCTGTGAGTGTGCGTATTAGTGCCTCTGTGTGTTTGTGAGTGTGTGTATTAGTGTTTCTGTGTGTCTGTGAGTGTGTGTGCTACTGTCTGTGTGAGTCTGTGAGTGTATGTATTAGTGTGTCTGTGAGTGTGTGTATTGGTGCCTCTGTTTGTCTGTGAGTGTGTGCATTAGTGTGTGTGTGTGATTGTGTGTATTAGTGTCCCTGTGTGTTTCAATTTATCTATCAATGTATCTGTGTATTTCTGTGTGTGTGAGTTTTGTGTCTCTGGGTCTGTAAGTGTGTACATTAGTGTCTCTGTGTGTCAGTGAGTGTGTGAATTAGTGTCTCTGGGTGTCTGTGAGTGTGTGTATTAGTGTCTGTGTGTGACTGTGAGTGTATGTATTAGTGCGCCTGTGTGTGTGTGTATTCATGTCTGTATGTGTCTGTGAGTGTGTGTATTAGTGTATCTGTGAGTCTGTGAGTGTGTATTAGTGCCTGTGGGTGAGTATGTGTATTATTGTGTCTGTGTCTCTGAGTGTGTATATTACTGTCTCTATGTATCAGTGAGTGTGTGTAATAGTGTCTGTGTGTGCATGTGGATTAGTGTCTATGTGTGCCTGTGAGTGTGTGCATTAGTACTTGTGTGTGAGAGTGTGTGTATTAGTGTGCATGTATGTGTGTCTGTGAGTGTCTGTTTGTGTGTGTCTTTGTGTGTGTGTGACTGAGTATGTATTAGTGTATCTGCTTGTCAGTGAGTGTGTGTATTAGTGTCTGTGTGTCGTTGAGTGTGTGTATTAGTGTCTGTGTATGGCTGTGTGTGTTTATGAGTTTGTGTATTCGTGCCTCTGCCTGTGTCTTTGTGTGTCCGTATTAGTGTCTATGTGTGTGAGTGGGTGTATTAATGTCTGTGTTTGTGTCTGTGAGTGTGTGTATTATTGTCTCTGTGTGAGTGTGTGTGTATTTGTGTCTCTGTGTCTGTGAGTGTGAATTAGTGTCCCTGTGTGTGTCTGTTTTGTGTGAGTGTGTGTATTAGTGTTTCTGTGTGTGAGTGTGCGTATTGCTATCTGTGTGTTTGTCTGTGAGTGTGTGCATTAGTGTATCTGTGTGTGTGTATTAGTGTCTGTGTGTGAGTGTGTGTGTGTATTAGAGTCTCTGTTTAGGTCTGTGAGTGGATGTTTATTAGTGCATCTGTGTGTGAGATTGTGCCCATTGGTGTCTTTGTGTGTGTGAGTGAGTGTGTGTATTAGGGTCTATCTGTGTGTCTGTGAGTGTGTGTATTTGTGTTTGCGTGTGTGACTGTGTGTGTGTGTGTGTGTATTACTGTCTCTGTGTGAGTGTGTATTTGTGTCCCTGTGTGTGTCTGTGAGTGTGTGTATTACTGTCTGTGTGTGTGTGCATTAGTGCTTGTGTGTATTACTGTGCATGTGTGTGTGCCTGTGAGTATGTATTAGTGAATCTGCGTGTCAGTGCGTGTGTGTATTAGTCTATCTACAGGTCGGCGCAACATCGAGGGCTGAAGGGCCTGTACTGCACTGTAATGTTCTGTGTTCTATGTTCTATCTGTGTGCCTGAGAGTGTGTGTATTTGTGTATGTGTGAATGTGTGTATTAGAGTCTTTGTGTGCGGCTGTGAGTGTGTCTATTAGTTTCTGTGTGTGTATATTCGTGTCTCTGTCTGTCTGTGTGTGGATGTATTAATGTCTGCGTAAGTCAGTGATTGTGTGTATTAGTGTATCTGTGTGTGAGTGTGTGTATTAGTGTCGCAGTCTGTCTGTGAGTGTTTATTAGAGTCTGTGTGTGAGTATGTGTATTATTGTCTCTGTGCCTGTGAGTGTGTTTATCAGTGTCAGTGTGTGTGTGTGTATTAGTGTCAGTGTGTGTCTGTGAGTGTGTATATTTATTTCTCTATGTGTCTGTGTGTGTGAATTATTGTCTGTGTGTGTATTAGTGTCTGTGTGTGTCTGTGAGTTTGTATTAGTGTATCTGCGTGTCAGTGAGTGTGCGTCTTTGTGTCTGTTTGCGTGAGTGTGTGTATTAGTTTCTCTGTGTGTCTTTGAGCGTGTGTATTAGTGCCTCTGTTTCTGTGAGTGTTTGTATTAGTGTATCAGTGTCAGTGAGTGTGCGTCTTTGTGTCTGTTTGCGTGAGTGTGTGCATTAGTGTCTCTGTGAGTGTGTATTAGTGCCTTTGTGCCTGAGTATATTACTGTCTCTGTGTGAGTGTGTTAGTGTCTGTGTGAGTGTGAGTGTATTACTGTCTTTGTATGTGTGTGTGTGAGTGTGTTAGTGTCTGTGTGAGTGTATTGCTGTCTCTGCATGTGTGTGTGAGTGTGTTAGTGTCTGTGTGAGTGTGAGTGTATTACTGTCTCTGCATGTGTGTGTGTGAGTGTGTGTGTATTACTGTCTCTGTATGAGTGTGTGAGTGTGTTAGTCTCTGTTTGAGTGCATTACAGTCTCTGTCTGTGCGTGTGTGTGCATTACTGTGTGTGTGTTAGTATCTGTGTGAGTGTGAGTGTATTGCTGTATCTGCTTGCGTGTGTGTGAGTGTATTACTGTCTGTGTGTGTGAGTGTGTTAGTGTCTGTGTGGGTATGCGAGTGTATTGCTGTCTCTGTATGTGTGAGTGTGAGTGTATTACTGTCTCTGTATGTGTTCGTGAGTGTATTACTGTCTCTGTATGTGTGTATGTGTGTGTTAGTGTCTGTGTGTGTGTGAGTGTATTACTGCCTCTGGATGTGTGTGAGTGTGTGTCAGAGTATGTGAGTGTATTACTGTCTCTGTCTGTGTGTGTATGCGAGTGTGTTACTGTATGCATGTGTGTGGTTCAGTGTCTGTGTGAGTGTGAATGCATAACTGTCTCTGTCCGTGTGTGTGTGTGTGTATTACTGTATGTGTGTCGGTGTGTCTGTTACTGTCTGTGTGAGTGTGAGGGTATTACTGTCTCTGTATGTGTGTGTCAGTGTGTGTTAGTGTCTGTGTAAGTGTGAGTATATTACTGTCTCTGTATGTGCGTGTGAGTGTGTTAGTGTCTGTGTGAGTGGTCTGTGAGTGTGTGTGTGTGTGTTAGTGTCTGTGTGTGTGTCAGTGTCAGTGTGTGAGTGTGAGTATATGAGTGTGTGTGTGAGTGCATTACTGTCTGTGTGTGAGTGTGTTACTGTTTCTGTATGTGTGTATTAGTATATATTTATTTGACTCCCTCCACACCACGCCGACCATACTTGTGATGTCTTTCCCAGGCTGATGTATAATTTCATTGTGTATTTCCCTTCCTCACAGTGAACCTCATCACAATTGTGGTCCTGAAGAGAAGAAACTGTGGGCTGTCCAAATGTGTGACTTGTTACCTGTTGGCCATGGCAGTGGGGGATCTCCTGGTCGTGATTCTCGACCTGATATTCAGACACATTCCCATTGTTTTTAGGGAACAGTTTTATTTCCTGTGGTCCATCCCCGTGTGTAATATCCACGCCGCCCTGCTTTATGCAGCCACTGACTGTTCTGTCTGGTTCACCGTCACTTTCACCTTTGATCGATTTGTGGCCATTTGTTGCCCGAGGCTGAAAAGTAAATATTGCAGCGAGAAAACGGCGGCTGTGGTTCTGGGAACAGTGGCTGTGCTGAGCTGTCTGAAGGACATTTCCTGGGGGGTGATGCTGTCCGGTGGGTATCGGCTGTGGAACAACCCCTGGTTTTGTGATGTCACAGACAGTGTTCGGTTCTCTCCGGTCTGGGGACCAATCGAGTTCCTCCACCACATTCTAACCCCGGGTGTTCCATTCGCCCTGATTCTGCTGCTCAATGTTCTCACCGTCAGACACATTGTCCTGAGCAGCAGGGCCCGCAGGAGACTCCGGGCTCACAGCAGTGGGCACAGTGCCAGAGACCCAGAGATGGAGAGTCGGAGCAAATCCATCATGTTACTCTTCATTATCTCCGCCAACTTCATCCTGTTATGGTCAACGTTCATGCTTTATTCTATATGGAGCCGGATGTGGTGGCTGGGGTATTACTCTGTATGGTTAGATGAGTTTGTTCAGGAATTGGGCTTCATGCTGCAGCTCCTGAGTTGCTGCACAAACACTGCGATTTACGCCGTGACACAGACTCAGTTCAGGCAGCAGTTGAAAAATGTGCTGAAAGTTCCCTTTCGTTCAATTCTTCAATTCATTAAATCCTGAGAGGAAACCCCACCCACACGGCATCTCTCTCCTCGCACTGCCGGTAAAACTGACCCTCCCCAGCCAGCCTCACCCTGACTTACCATTCTGCATGAGCAGGACTATCGGTGGGTGGGTGTGACTCCCCCCATTGCCGATCAGCTGGGTATGTCCTCCCCCCATTGCCGATCTGCTGGGTCTGTCCTTCCCCGCATTGCCGATCAGCTGGGTGTGTGCTACCCCCCATTGCCGATCAGCTGGGTGTGTGCCTCCCCCATTGCCGATCAGCTGGGTGTGTGCTACCCCCCATTGCCGATCAGCTGGGTGTGTGCTTCCCCCCCATTGCCGATCAGCTGGGTCTGTCCTTCCCCCCCATTGCCGATCAGCTGGGTGTGTGCTACCCCCCATTTCCGATCAGCTGGGTCTGTCCTTCCCCCAATTGCCGATCAGCTGGGCGTGTGCTTCCCCCCATTGCCGATCAGCTGGGAGTGTGCTTCCCCCCATTGCCGATCAGCTGGGTGTGTGCTTCCCCCATTGCCGATCAGCTGGGTGTGTGCTTCCCCCCATTGCCGATCAGCTGGGTGTGTCCTTCACCACATTGCCGATCAGCTGGATGTGTGCTACCCCCCATTGCCGATCAGCTGGGAGTGTGCCTCCCCCCATTGCCGATCAGCTGGGTGTGTCCTTCCCCCCATTGCCGATCAGCTGGCAGTGTGCTTCCCCCCATTGACAAACAGCTGGGAGTGTGCTTCCCCCCATTGACGAACAGCTGGGAGTGTGCTTCCCCCCATTGACGAACAGCTGGGAGTGTCCTTCCCCGTATTGCCGATCAGCTGGGTCTGTCCTTCCCCCCATTGCCGATCAGCTGGGTGTGTGCTTCCCCGCATTGCCGATCAGCTGGGTGTGTGCTTCCCCCCATTGCCGACCAGCTGGGTCTGTCCTTCCCCGCATTGCCGATCAGCTGGGTGTGTGCTTCCCCCCATTGCCGATCAGCTGGGTGTGTGCTTCCCCCCATTGCCGATCAGCTGGGTGTGTGCTTCCCCCATTGCCGATCAGCTGGGTCAGTGTGACTCCCCCATGGCCCATCAGCTGGGTGTGTGTGACTCCGTCATGGCCGATCAGTTGTGTCTGTGTGACTCCCCCATTGCCGATCAGCTGGGTCAGTGTGACTCCCCCATGGCCGATCAGCTGGGTCTTGTGTGACTCCCCCATGGCCCATCAGCTGGGTGTGTGTGACTCCGTCATGGCCGATCAGTTGTGTCTGTGTGACTCCCCCCATGGCCAATCAGCTGGGAATGTGCCTTCGCCATGGCCGATCAGCTGGTTGTGTGTGACTCCGCCATTGCCGATCAGCTGGGTGTGTGCCTCACACTTAAACACAGTCTGTGCAGCAGGATGTGCCCCAGACAGAGATACAGACAGACACAGAGACACAGACAGAGACACAGACAGAGACAGGGACACAGATAGAGACACAGACAGAGACATAGACAGAGACACAGACACAGTCACAGACAGAGAGACACAGACAGAGGCTGAGACACACACACAGACAGAGACACTGACAGAGATACAGACACAGACAGAGGCAGAGACACAGACAGAGATACAGAGACAGTCACAAACACAGACACAGACAGAGAAAGAGACAGAGACACAGACATAGACAGAGACACAGACAGAAACACAGACAGAGTCACAGACCCAGACAGAGACACAGACATAGGCAGAGACACAGACATAGACAGAGACACAGACATAGACACAGACAGACAGAAACGCAGATATAGACACAGACAGAGAGAGATAGAACAACACAGGCAGAGTCACAGACAGAAACGCAGAAAGATTCAGAGACACAGACAGAGACACAGACCCACATAGAGACCAAACTGAGATACATACACAGGCAGAGACACAGACACAAACACAGACAGAGAAGCAGACAGAAACACAGACAGAAACGCAGAGAGAGGGAGACACTGACAGAGACACAGACAGAGTTATAGACATAGACACAGACAGAGACACAGACACAGACAGAAACACAGGCAGACCTGAGACACAGGCAGACCTGAGACACAGACACAGACTCAGACAGAGACACAGCCTAAGACACAGACAGGCACAGACAGAGACACAGACACGGGCAGAACAGAGACACAGACAGAGACAGGGACACAGAGAGATACAGTCTCAGACACAGACACATACAGAGAGACAGACACAGACAGAAACACAGACAGAGACACAGACACGGGCAGAACAGAGACACAGACAGAGACATAGACAGAGCCACAGACACAGGCAGAACAGAGGCCAGACAGAGACACAGACTGAAACACAGACACAGGCACAGACCGAGACATAGCCTGAGACACAGACAGAGACACGCACAGAGACACGCACAGAGGCACAGACAGAGGCACAGACAGAGGCACAGACAGAGGCACAGACACAGAGTCAGACACAGAGTCAGACACAGACACAGACTGAGACACACACACACAGACACAACCTGAGACACAGACAGAGACAGAGACACAGACACAGACACAGACACAGAGTCACATGCACAGACAGAGAGACAGACAGATACACAGACAGAAACACAGACAAAGACAGAGGCACAGACAGAGACACAGACAGAGACACAGACATAAACACAGACAGAGTCTCAGGCACAGACAGAGAGACAGACAGATACACAAGCACAGACAGAAACACAGACATAGACAGAGGCACAGACAGAGACACAGACAGAGACAGCGACACAGACATAAACACGGACAGACACAGACAGACACAGACAAGAGAGAGAGAAAAACATGGTCAGAGACACAGACAGATACGCAGGCAGATTCAGTGTCACAGCCAGAGACACAGACAGACACAGACTTACATAGAGACCAAACTGAGACACATACACAGACAGAGACACAGATACAGACACCAACACAAGCACAGAGACACAGACTGGGACACAGACAGATACACAGGCACAGACAGAAACACAGACATAGACAGAGGCACAGACAGAGACACAGACAGAGACAGAGACACAGACATAAACACAGACAGACACGTACAGACACAAGCAGACACAGCCAGACACAGACAGAGAGAGAGAGAAAAACACGGTCAGAGACACTGACAGAAACGCAGGCAGATTCAGTGTCACAGACAGAGACATTGACAGAGACACAGACTTACATAGAGACCAAACTGAGACACATACACAGACAGAGACACAGATACAGACACCAACGCAAGCACAGAGACACAGACTGGGACACAGACAGAGACACAGACACAGTCAGAGAGACAGTCAGCGCTACAGGCATAGACACAGACACAGGCACAGACAGAGACACAGACAGAGACAGAGAATCAGACAGAAACACAGAGACAGACAGAGAGAAACACACAGATACATGCAGAGACACAGACATAAACAGTGACACAGACAGAGACGCAGACACACACAGAGACAGCGACTGGGACACAGACAGAGACACAGACACAGTCAGAGAGACAGTCAGCGCTACAGGCATAGACACATACAGAGACACAGGCACAGACAGAAACACAGAGAGAGTCACAGGCCCAGACAGAGACAGAGACACAGAAAGAGTAACAGACACAGACAGAGACACAGACAGATATTCAGGCACAGACAGAGACACAGTCATAGACAGAGACACAGACAGAGACACAGATAGAGACATTGACAGGGTCACAGACAGAGAAAGAGAAAAAGACACAGGCAGAGACCCAGACAGAAATGCAGACAGATTCAGAGACACAGACAGAGACACAGACAGAGACACAGACACAGACACAGACAGAGACACAGTCAAAGTCACAGACACAGACAGGGACACAGACAGGGACACAGACAGGGACACAGACACAGACAGAGACACAGGCACAGACACAGAGACAGAGACTCAGACAGAGACTCAGACAGAGACACAGACAGAGACACAGATACAGACAGAGACACAGACAGAGACACAGGCACAGACACAGACACAGACACCGACAGAGACACAGACCCAGACCCAGACACAGAGTCAAAGAACCAGACAGAGACACAGACACAGACACAGATTTAGAGAGAGACACAGACAGAGGCACAAACACAGACAGAGAAACAGAAGAAACATAGACAGAAACACAGACAGAAACACAGAGAGAGGGAGACAGATACACGCAGAGACACAGACAGAGACACAGACACAGACAGAGATAGAAAAAGAGACACAGACAGAGAAAAAGACACAGACACAGATAGAAACACAGCCTGAGACACAGACAGGCACAGACAGAGATACAGACACGGGCAGAACAGACACACAGACAGAGACACAGACAGAGACATAGACACAGACACAGCCAGAGGCCGGTGTCCCCCTGCCGCCGATATCACCCCCTCCCCGATATCACCCCCTCCCCGATATCACCCCCTCCCCGATATCACCCCCTCCCCGATATCCCCCCTCCCCGACATCAACCCCTCCCCGATATCACCCCCCTCCCCGATATCACCCCTCCCCGATATTACCCCCTCCCCGATATCACCCCCCTCCCCGATATCACCCCCTCCCCGATATCACCCCCTCCCAGATATCACCCCCCTCCCCGATATCCCCTCCCCGATAGCACCCCCTCCCCGATATCACCCTCGCCCCAATATCACCCCCGCACCGATATCACCCCCTCCCCGATACCACCCCCTCCCCGATATCACCCCCTCCCCTATATCACCCCCTCCCCGATATCACCCCCCTCCCCGATATCACCCCCTCCCCGATATCACCCCCTCCCCGATATCACCCTCGCCCCGATATCACCCCCTCCCCGATATCACCCCCTCCCCGATATCACCCCCTCCCCGATATAACACCCCTCCCCGATATCACCCCCCTCCCAGATATCACCCCCCTCCCCGATATCACCCCCCTCCCCGATATCACCCCCTCCCCGATATCACCCCCTCCACGATATCACCCCCCTCCCCGATATCATCCCCTCCCTGATATCACCCCCTCCCCGATATCACCCCCCTCCCCGATATCACCCCCTCCCCGATATCACCCCCTCCCCAATATCACCCCTGCCCCGATATCACCCTCGCCCCGATATCACCCCCTCCCCGATATCACCCCCTCCCCGATATCACCCCCTCCCCGATATCACACCCCTCCCCGATATCACCCCCCTCCCCGATATCACCCCCCTCCCCGATATCACCCCCCTCCCCGATATCACCCCCTCCACGATATCACCCCCTCCCCGATATTACCCCCTCCCCGATATCAGCCCCTCCCCGATATCACCCACTCCCCGATATCACCTCCCCGATAGAACCCCCTCCCCGATAGCACCCCCTCCCCCGATATCACCCCCTCCCCGATATCACCCCCTCCCAGATATCATCCCCTCACCGATATCACCCCCAACATATCATCCCCCCACAAACATCATCTCCCATCGGATATTCGCCTGTCCGATATAAACCCCTAGGGTTAGGTGGTGTAGAGATCCACCATGTGGAATTAGTTCAGAACTCGCGACATTAACACTCAGTAGAAATTTGAGTTAAAACACCTCGGATGCAAACAAGAATCGTTTATTGCCTCGATTTGATTACAATTGATAGACTTAAATCTTATTCTCTCATGAGTCCAGCTCGCAAAAAGGTCTTCAAGAGAGACAACTTGTACGCAATTTAACTCTCAAAATAATACAGAAATGGCATCTTGCTCTGTTACTTCAAGAGTTATAGTGGAAAGTGAAAGTATGAAAGATAGAGACACCGTAAAGTTTAGATCAAAGTACAGATGATTAATGAATAAAAATGGCCGTACGGACCTGCACGGTTATACTAAATCATATCAATCTTTAGCCATCAATATACACCCCTATGTAATCCTAATTGCTTTCGTTGAGAATCAAATGAGTTTCATTTGACGGTTAGCTGTCAATGTTCAATGTGCTACATTAGCTTAAAATATATCATGCCTGAATAGTTGTGCATGTTATGGAATGCGACACTGTGATATTATCACGACGAGTTTAAACTGGACTATTGCTGACTTAGCTGTTAGCCACATTGTCGACAAGAGCGCCTTCATGTTGCTCTGTCCTTCATCTGATATCTGGTAAGACTTGTGTTTCAATGTCACACTGTCTTGCAAATGTATTGGCCAGAACAATGGACCTCAGTAAAAGTGAATTATGCTGTATCATGCTGCTTTGTGTATCTATTGAAGCGAAATGTTTTGAGATGACCTGAAGTTGTGACTGAATTTAAAATGGGTATTTAAAAACTGCGGCTTCATATTTTACGCTAAATAGCCATATTTTACCTACCAGATGTATACGAAAATTGTTGGTTTCTACTCACAGGAACAGGAGAGGCCCATTCAGCCCCTCGAGTCTGTTACACAGGAACAGGAGGAGGCTCATTCAGCCTCTCGAGTCTGTTACACAGGAACAGGAGAGGCCCATTCAGCCCCTCGAGCCTGTTACACAGGAACAGGAGGAGGCCCATTCAGCCCCTCGAGCCTTTTACACAGGAACAGGAGGAGGCCCATTCAGCCCCCTCCTCGTGTCTGTTACACAGGAACAGGAGGAGGCCCATTCAGCCCCTCGAGTCTGTTACACTGGAACAGGAGGAGGCTCATTCAGCCTCTCGAGCCTGTTACACAGGAACAGGAGAGGCCCATTCAGCCCCTCGAGTCTGTTACACAGGAACAGGAGGAGGCTCATTCAGCCTCTCGAGCCTGTTACACAGGAACAGGAGAGGCCCATTCAGCCCCTCGAGTCTGTTACACAGGAACAGGAGGAGGCTCATTCAGCCTCTCGAGCCTGTTACACAGGAACAGGAGGAGGCCCATTCAGCCCCTCGAGCCTTTTACACAGGAACTGGAGGAGGCCCATTCAGCCCCCTCCTCGTGTCTGTTACACAGGAACAGGAGGCCCATTCAGCCCCTCGAGTCTGTTACACTGGAACAGGAGGAGGCCCATTCAGCCCCTCGAGTCTGTTACACAGGAACAGGAGGAGGCCCATTCAGATCCCTCGAGTCTGTTACACAGGAACAGGAGGAGGCCCATTCAGATCCCTCGAGTCTGTTACACTGGAACAGGAGGAGGCCCATTCAGCCCCTCGATTCTGTTACACTGGAACAGGAGGAGGCCCATTCAGCCCCTCGAGCCAGTTACACAGGAACAGGAGGAGGCCCATTCAGCCCCTCGAGCCTGTTACACAGGAACAGGAGGAGGCCCATTCAGCCCCAAGAGCCTGTTACACAGGAACAGGAGGAGGCCCATTCAGCCCCTCGAGTCTGTTACATAGGAACAGGAGGAGGCCCATTCAGCCCCAAGAGCCTGTTACACAGGAACAGGAGGAGGCCCATTCAGCCCCAAGACCCTGTTACACAGGAACAGGAGGAGGCTCATTCAGCCCCAAGACCCTGTTACACAGGAACAGGAGGAGGCCCATTCAGCCCCTAGAGTCTGTTTCACAGGAACAGGAGGAGGCCCATTCAGTCCCTCGAGTCTGTTTCACAGGAACAGGAGGAGGCCCATTCAGCCCATCGAGCCTGTTACACTGGAACAGGAGGAGGCCCATTCAGCCCCTCGGGCCTGTTACACAGGAACAGAAGGAGGCCCATCCAGCCCCTCGACTCCGTTACACAGGAACAGGAGGAGGCCCATTCAGCCCCCTCCTAGAGCCTGTTACACAGGAACAGGAGGAGGCCCATTCAGCCCCCTCCTCGAGACTGTTACACAGGAACAGGAGGAGGCCCATTCAGCCCATCGAGCCTGTTACACTGGAACAGGAGGAGGCCCATTCAGCCCCTCGAGCCTGTTACACAGGCACAGGAGGAGACCCATTCAGCCCCCTCTTCGAGCCTGTTATAAAGGAACAGGAGGAGGCCCATTCAGCCCCCTCCTCGAGTCTGTTACACAGGAACAGGAGGAGGTCCATTCAGCCCCCTCTTCGAGCCTGTTACACAGGAACAGGAGGAGGCCCATTCAGCCCCTCGAGTCTGTTACACAGGAACAGGAGGCCCATTCAACCCCTCGAGACTGTTACACAGGAACAGGAGGAGGCCCATTCAGCCCCTCGAGGCTGTTACACAGGAACAGGAGGAGGCCCATTCAGCCCCCTCCTCGAGCCTGTTACACAGGAACAGGAGGAGGCTCATTCAGCCTCTTGAGCCTGTTACACAGGAACAGGAGGGGGCACATTCAGTCCCTCGAGTCTGTTCCACAGGAACAGGAGATGCCCATTCAGCCCCCTCCTCGAGCCTGTTACACAGGAACAGGAGGAGGCCCCATTCAGCCCCTCGAGCCTGTTACACAGAAACAGGAGGAGGCCCATTCAGCCCCTCGAGTCTGTTACACAGGAACAGGAGGAGGCCCATTCAGCCCCTCGAGCCTGTTACGCAGGAACAGGTGGAGGCCCACTCAGCCCCTCGAGCCTGTCACACAGGAACAGGAGGAGGCCCATTCAGCCCCTCGAGTCTGTTACACAGGAACAGGAGGAGGCCCATTCAGCCCCTCGAGCCTGTTACACAGGAACAGGAGGCCCATTCAGCCCCTCGAGTCTGTTACACAGGAACAGGTGAGGCACATTCAGCCCCTCGAGCCTGTTACACAGGTAGGTGGTCAGGTAGGTGGTTTGAAGTGTGTCTACTTCAATGCCAGGAGTATACGAAATAAGGTAGGGGAACTGGCAGCATGGGTTGGTACCTGGGACTTCGATGTTGTGGCCATTTCGGAGACATGAATAGAGCAGGGACAGGAATGGATGTTGCAGGTTCCGGGGTTTAGGTGTTTTAGTAAGCTCAGAGAAGGAGGCAAAAGAGGGGGAGGTGTGGCGCTGCTAGTCAAGAGCAGTATTACGGTGGCGGAGAGGATGCTAGATGGGGACTCATCTTCCGAGGTAGTATGGGCTGAATTTAGAAACATGAAAGGAGAGGTCACACTGTTGGGAGTCTTCTATAGGCCTCCAAATAGTTCTAGGGATGTAGAGGAAAGGATGGCGAGGATGATCCTGGATAAGAGCGAAAGTAACAGGGTAGCTATTATGGGAGACTTTAACTTTCCAAATATTGACTGGAAAAGATATAGTTCGAGTACATTAGATGGGTCGTTTTTTGTACAGTGTTTGCAGGAGGGTTTCCTGACACAGTTTGTTGACAGGCCAACAAGAGGCGAGGCCACATTGGATTTGGTTTTGGGTAATGAACCAGGCCAGGTGTTGGATTTGGAGGTAGGTGAGCACTTTGGGGACAGTGACCACAATTCGGTGACGTTTACGTTAAGGATGGAAAGGGATAAGTATACACCGCAGGACAAGAGTTATAGCTGGGGGAAGGGAAATTATGATGCCATTAGACGTGACTTGGGGGGGATAAGGTGGAGAAGTAGGCTGCAAGTGTTGGACACACTGGATAAGTGGAGCTTGTTCAAGGATCAGCTACTGCGTGTTCTTGATAAGTATGTACCGGTCAGACAGGGAGGAAGGCGTCGAGCGAGGGAACCGTGGTTTACCACGGAAGTGGAATCTCTTGTTAAGAGGAAGAAGGAGGCCTATGTGAAGATGAGGTGTGAAGTTTCAGTTGGGGCGATGGATAGTTACAAGGTAGCGAGGAAGGATCTAAAGAGAGAGCTAAGACGAGCAAGGAGGGGACATGAGAAGTATTTGGCAGGAAGGATCAAGGAAAACCCAAAAGCTTTCTATAGGTATGTCAGGAATAAGCGAATGACTAGGGAAAGAGTAGGACCAGTCAAGGACAGGGATGGGAAGTTGTGTGTAGAGTCTGAAGAGATAGGCGAGATAATAAATGAATATTTTTCGTCAGTATTCACTCAGGAAAAAGATAATGTTGTGGAGGAGAATGCTGAGCTCCAGGTAAATAGATTAGATGGCATTGAGGTACGTAGGGAAGAGGTGTTGGCAATTCTGGACAGGCTGAAAATAGATAAGTCCCCGGGACCTGATGGGATTTATCCTAGGATTCTCTGGGAGGCCAGGGAAGAGATTGCTGGACCATTGGCTTTGATTTTTATGTCATCATTGGCTACAGGAATAGTGCCAGAGGACTGGAGGATAGCAAATGTGGTCCCTTTGTTCAAAAAGGGGAGCAGAGACAACCCCAGCAACTATAGACCGGTGAGCCTCACGTCTGTAGTGGGTAAAGTCTTGGAGGGGATTATAAGAGACAAGATTTATAATCATCTAGATAGGAATAATATGATCAGGGATAGTCAGCATGGCTTTGTGAAGGGTAGGTCATGCCTCACAAACCTTATCGAGTTCTTTGAGAAGGTGACTGAACAGGTAGATGAGGGTAGAGCAGTTGATGTGGTGTATATGGATTTCAGCAAAGCGTTTGATAAGGTTCCCCACGGTAGGCTATTGCAAAAAATACGGAGGCTGGGGATTGAGGGTGATTTAGAGATGTGGATCAGAAATTGGCTAGCTGAAAGAAGACAGAGGGTGGTGGTTGATGGGAAATGTTCAGAATGGAGTTCAGTTACAAGTGGCGTACCACAAGGATCTGTTCTGGGGCCGTTGCTGTTTGTCATTTTTATCAATGACCTAGAGGAAGGCGCAGAAGGGTGGGTGAGTAAATTTGCAGACGATACTAAAGTCGGTGGTGTTGTCGATAGTGTGGAAGGAAGAAGCAGGTTACAGAGGGATATAGATAAGCTGCAGAGCTGGGCTGAGAGGTGGCAAATGGAGTTTAATGTAGAGAAGTGTGAGGTGATTCACTTTGGAAGGAATAACAGGAATGTGGAATATTTGGCTAATGGTAAAATTCTTGGCAATGTGGATGAGCAGAGGGATCTAGGTGTCCATGTACATAGATCCCTGAAAGTTGCCACCCAGGTTGATAGGGTTGTGAAGAAGGCCTATGGAGTGTTGGCCTTTATTGGTAGAGGGATTGAGTTCCGGAGTCAGGAGGTCATGTTGCAGCTGTACAGAACTCTGGTACGGCCGCATTTGGAGTATTGTGTACAGTTCTGGTCACCGCATTATAGGAAGGACGTGGAGGCTTTGGAGCGGGTGCAGAGGAGATTTACCAGGATATTGCCTGGTATGGAGGGAAAATCTTATGAGGAAAGGCTGATGGACTTGAGGTTGTTTTCGTTAGAGAGAAGAAGGTTAAGAGGAGACTTAATAGAGGCATACAAAATGGTCAGAGGGTTAGATAGGGTGGACAGTGAGAGCCTTCTCCCGCGGATGGATATGGCTAGCACGAGGGGACATAGCTTTAAACTGAGGGGTAATAGATATAGGACAGAGGTCAGAGGTAGGTTCTTTACACAAAGAGTAGTGAGGCCGTGGAATGCCCTACCTGCTACAGTAGTGAACTCGCCAACATTGAGGGCATTTAAAAGTTTATTGGATAAACATATGGATGATAATGGTATAGTGTAGGTTAGATGGCTTTTGTTTCGGTGCAACATCGTGGGCCGAAGGGCCTGTACTGCGCTGTATTGTTCTATGTTCTATGTTCTATGGCCGATCAGCTGGATCAGTCTGACTCCCCCATGGCCGATCAGCTGGGTCAGTGTGACTCCCCCAATGCCGATCAGCTGGGTCAGTGTGACTCTCCCATGGCCGATCAGCTGGGTGTGTGCCTCACACCTAAACACAGTCTGTGCAGCAGAATGTGCCCCAGACAGAGACAGAGACTGAGACACAGACACCGACAGACACAGAGACACAGACAGAGGCAGAGACTGAGACACAGACAGACACAGAGACACAGCGAGACACACAGACAGACACAGAGACACAGACAGAGACACAGACAGAGACACAGACAGAGACAGGGACACAGACAGAGACAGGGACACAGACAGAGACAGGGACAGAGACAGGGACAGAGACAGGGACATAGAAACAGACAGACACAGAGACAGAGACAGAGACACAGACCGAGTGTTGTGGGAGCACTGACAGTGCTGGCTGTGTGGGGGGAGCACTGACAGTGCTGGCTGTGTGATGGGAGCACTGACAGTGCTGGCTGTGTGGGGGGAGCACTGACAGTTCTGGCTTTGTGGGGTGGGAGCACTGACAGTGCTGGCTGTGTGGGAGGAGCACTGACAGTGATGGCTGTGTGGGGGGAGCACTGACAGTGCTGGCTCTGTGGGGGTGGAGCACTGACAGTGCTGGCTGTGTGGGGGAGCACTGACAGTGCTGGCTGTGTGGTGGGAGCACTGACAGTGCCGGCTGTGTGATGGGAGCACTGACAGTGCTGTCTGTGTGTGGGGAGCACTGACAGTGCTGGCTGTGTGTGGGGAGCACTAACAGTGCTGGCTGTGTGGTGGGAGCACAGACAGTGCTGGCTGTGCGGGGGGAGCACTGACAGTTCTGGCTGTGTGGTGGGAGCACTGACAGTGCTGGCTGTGTGGGGTGGGAGCACTGACAGTGCTGGTTGTGTGGTGGGAGCACTGACACTGCTGGCTGTGCGGGGGAGCACTGACAGTGCTGGCTGTGTGGGGGGAGCACTGACAGTGCTGGCGGTGTGGGGTGGGATCACTGACAGTGCTGGCTGTGTGGTGGGAGCACTGACAGTGCTGGCTGTGCGGGGTAGCACTGACAGTGATGGCTGTGTGGGGGGAGCACTGACAGTGCTGGCTGTGTGGTGGGAGCACTGACAGTGCTGGCTCTGTGGGGGTGGAGCACTGACAGTGCTGGCTGTGTGGGGGAGCACTGACAGTGCTGGCTGTGTGGTGGGAGCACTGACAGTGCCGGCTGTGTGATGGGAGCACTGACAGTGTTGGCTGTGTGGGGTGGGAGCACTGACAGTGCTGGCTGTGTAGTGGAAGCGCTGACAGTGCTGTCTGTGGGGGTGGAGCACTGACAGTGCTGCCTGTGTGGGGGAGCACTGACAGTGCTGGCTGTGTGGGGAGCACTGACAGTGCTGGCTGTGTGTGGGGAGCACTAACAGTGCTGGCTGTGTGGGGAGCACTGACAGTGCTGGCTGTGTTGTGGGAGCACAGACAGTGCTGGCTGTGCGGGGGGAGCACTGACAGTTCTGGCTGTGTGGTGGGAGCACTGACAGTGCTGGCTGTGTGGGGTGGGAGCACTGACAGTGCTGGCTGTGTGGTGGGAGCACTGACAGTGCTGGCTGTGCGGGGTAGCACTGACAGTGCTGGCTGTGTGTGGGGAGCACTGACAGCGCTGGCTGTGTGGTGGGAGCACTGACAGTGCTGGCAGTGTGGGGGAGCACTGACAGTGTTGGCTGTGTGGGGTGGGAGCACTGACAGTGCTGGCAGTGTGGTGGAAGCGCTGACAGTGCTGTCTGTGGGGGTGGAGCACTGACAGTGCTGCCTGTGTGGGGGAGCACTGACAGTGCTGGCTGTGTGGGGAGCACTGACAGTGCTGGCTGTGTGGGGGGAGCACTGACAGTGCTGGCTGTGTGGGGGGAGCACTGACAGTGCTGGCTGTGTGGTGGGAGCACTGACAGTGCTGGCTGTGTGGGAGGAGCACTGACAGTGCGGGTTGTGAGGTGGGAGCACTGACAGTGCTGGCTGTGTGGGGGAGCACTGACAGTGCTGGCTGTGTGGGGAGCACTGACAGTGCTGACTGTGTGGGGAGCACTGACAGTGCTGGATGTGTGGGGGGAGCACTGACAGTGCTGGCTGTGTGGGGAGCACTGACAGTGCTGGCTGTGTGGTGGGAGCACTGACAGTGCTGGCTGTGTGATGGGAGCACTGAGAGTGCTGGCTGTGTGGGTGGAGCACTGACAGTGCTGGCTGTGTGGTGGGAGCACTGACAGTGCTGGCTGTGTGGGGGGAGCACTGACAGTGCTGGCTGTGTGGTGGGAGCACTGACAGTGCTGGCTGTGCGGGGTAGCACTGACAGTGCTGGCTGTGTGGGGGGAGCACTGACAGTGCTGGCTGTGTGGGGGGAGCACTGACAGTGCTGGCGGTGTGGGGTGGGATCACTGACAGTGCTGGCTGTGTGGTGGGAGCACTGACAGTGCTGGCTGTGCGGGGTAGCACTGACAGTGATGGCTGTGTGGGGGGAGCACTGACAGTGCTGGCTCTGTGGGGGTGGAGCACTGACAGTGCTGGCTGTGTGGGGGAGCACTGACAGTGCTGGCTGTGTGGTGGGAGCACTGACAGTGCCGGCTGTGTGATGGGAGCACTGACAGTGTTGGCTGTGTGGGGTGGGAGCACTGACAGTGCTGGCTGTGTAGTGGAAGCGCTGACAGTGCTGTCTGTGGGGGTGGAGCACTGACAGTGCTGCCTGTGTGGGGGAGCACTGACAGTGCTGGCTGTGTGGGGAGCACTGACAGTGCTGGCTGTGTGTGGGGAGCACTAACAGTGCTGGCTGTGTGGGGAGCACTGACAGTGCTGGCTGTGTTGTGGGAGCACAGACAGTGCTGGCTGTGCGGGGGGAGCACTGACAGTTCTGGCTGTGTGGTGGGAGCACTGACAGTGCTGGCTGTGTGGGGTGGGAGCACTGACAGTGCTGGCTGTGTGGTGGGAGCACTGACAGTGCTGGCTGTGCGGGGTAGCACTGACAGTGCTGGCTGTGTGTGGGGAGCACTGACAGCGCTGGCTGTGTGGTGGGAGCACTGACAGTGCTGGCAGTGTGGGGGAGCACTGACAGTGTTGGCTGTGTGGGGTGGGAGCACTGACAGTGCTGGCAGTGTGGTGGAAGCGCTGACAGTGCTGTCTGTGGGGGTGGAGCACTGACAGTGCTGCCTGTGTGGGGGAGCACTGACAGTGCTGGCTGTGTGGGGAGCACTGACAGTGCTGGCTGTGTGGGGGGAGCACTGACAGTGCTGGCTGTGTGGGGGGAGCACTGACAGTGCTGGCTGTGTGGTGGGAGCACTGACAGTGCTGGCTGTGTGGGAGGAGCACTGACAGTGCGGGTTGTGAGGTGGGAGCGCTGACAGTGCTGGCTGTGTGGGGGAGCACTGACAGTGCTGGCTGTGTGGGGAGCACTGACAGTGCTGACTGTGTGGGGAGCACTGACAGTGCTGGATGTGTGGGGGGAGCACTGACAGTGCTGGCTGTGTGGGGAGCACTGACAGTGCTGGCTGTGTGGTGGGAGCACTGACAGTGCTGGCTGTGTGATGGGAGCACTGAGAGTGCTGGCTGTGTGGGTGGAGCACTGACAGTGCTGGCTGTGTGGTGGGAGCACTGACAGTGCTGGCTGTGTGGGGGGAGCACTGACAGTGCTGGCTGTGTGGTGGGAGCACTGACAGTGCTGGCTGTGTGTGAGGGAGCACTGATAGTGATGGCTGTGTGGTGTGAGCACTGACAGCGCTGGCTGTGAGGGGTGCACTGACAGTGCTGGCTATGTGGTGGTTGCACTGCCAGTGCTGGCTGTGTGGGGGGGACACTGACAGTGCTGGCTGTGTGGGGGGAGCACTGACAGTGCTGGCTGTGTGGGGGAGCACTGACAGTGCTGGCTGTGTGGTGGTAGCACTGACAGTGCTGGCTGTGTGGGGGGTGCACTGACAGAGCTGACTGTGTGGGGGAGCACTGAAAGTCCTGAATGTGTTGGAGCACTGACAGTGCTGGTTGTGTGTGAGGGAGCACTGACAGTGATGGCTGTGTGGTGGGAGCACTGACAGTGCTGGCTGTGTGTGTGTAGCACTGACAGTGCTGGCTGTGTGGGGGGAGCACAGACAGTGCTGGCTGTGTTGGAGGTGCACTGACAGAGCAGGCTGTGTGTGGGAGCACTGACAGTGCTGGCTGTGTGGTGGGAGCTCTGACAGTGCTGGCTGTGTGGGGGGAGCACTGACAGTGCTGGCTGTGTGTTGGGAGCACTGACAATGCTGGCTGTGTGGGGGAGCACTGACTATGCTGGCTGTGTGGTGGGAGCTCTGACAGTGCTGGCTGTGTGTGGGGAGCACTGACAGTGCTGGCTGTGGGGGGGCGGAGTGCCCTGGCAGTGCTGGCTCTGTGGGGGGGGGGGGGGAAGTGCACTGGCAGTGCTGGCTGTGGGGGTGTAAGTGCACTGGCAGTGCTGGCTGTGGGGGGGGAGCACTGACAGTGCTGGTTGTGGGGGGGGGGAGTGCACTGGCAGTGCTGGCTCTGTGGGCGGTGGGAGGTGCACTGGCAGTGCTGGCTGTGGAGGGGGAAGTGCACTGGCAGTGCTGGCTGTGTGGTGGGAGCACTGCCCGTGCTGGCTGTATGTGGGGAGCACTGACAGTGCTGGCTGTGTGGGGAGCACTGACAGTGCTGGCTGTGTGGGGGGAATTGCACTGGCAGTGCTGGCTCTGTGGGGGGGGGGGAAGAGCACTGGCAGTGCTGGCTGTGGGGGGGAGCACTGACAGTGCTGGCTGTGTGGGGGGAGCACTGACAGTGCTGCCTGTGGGGGGGGGGAGTGCACTGGCAGTGCTGGCTCTGTGGGGGGGAAGTGCACTGGCAGTGCTGGCTCTGTGGGGGGGAGTGAACTGGCAGTGCTGGCTCTGTGGGGGGGAAGTGCACTAGCAGTGCTGGCTGTGGGGGGAGCACTGACAGTGCTGGCTGTGTGGGGGGAGCACTGACAGTTCTGGCTGTGTGGGGGGAGCACTGACAGTGCTGGCTGTGTGGTGGGAGCACTGACAGTGCTGGCTGTGTGATGGGAGCACTGACAGTGCTGGCTGTGTGATGGGAGCACTGAGAGTGCTGGCTGTGTGGAGGGAGCACTGACAGTGCTGGCTGTGTGGTGGGAGCACTGACAGTGCTGGCTGTGTGGGGGGAGCACTGACAGTGCTGGCTGTGTGAGCGGAGCACTGACAGTGCTGGCTGTGTGTGAGGGAGCACTGACAGTGCTGGCTGTGGGGGGAGCACTGACAGTGCTGGCTGTGTGTGGGTAGCACTGACAGTGCTGGCTGTGTGGGGGGAGCACAGACAGTGCTGGCTGTGTTGGGGGTGCACTGACAGAGCTGGCTGTGTGTGGGAGCACTGACAGTGCTGGCTCTGTGGTGGGAGCTCTGACAGTGCTGGCTGTGTGGGGGAGCACTGACAGTGCTGGCTGTGTGGTGTGAGCACTGAAAATGCTGGCTGTGTGGGGGAGCACTGACAGTGCTGGCTGTGTGGTGGGAGCTCTGACAGTGCTGGCTGTGTGTGGGGAGCACTGACAGTGCTGGCTGTGGGGGGGGGGAGTGCCCTGGCAGTGCTGGCTCTGTGGGGGGGGAAGTGCACTGGCAGTGCTGGCTGTGGGGGGGGGGTAAGTGCACTGGCAGTGCTGACTGTGGGTGGGGAGCACTGACAGTGCTGGCTGTGGGGGGGGGGAAGTGCACTGGCAGTGCTGGCTCTGTGGGGGGTGGGAGGTGCACTGGCAGTGCTGGCTGTGGAGGGGGAAGTGCACTGGCAGTGCTGGCTGTGTGGTGGGGGCACTGACAGTGCTGGCTGTGTGTGGGAGCACTGACAGTGCTGGCTGTGTGGGGAGCCCTGACAGTGCTGGCTGTGTGTGGGAGCACTGACAGTGCTGGCTGTGTGGGGGGAGCACTGACAGTGCTGGCTGTGTGGTGGGAGCACTGACAGTGCTGGCTGTGTGGGGAGCACTGTCAGTGCTGGCTGTGTGGGGGGAGCACTGACAGTGCTGGCTGTGTGGGGCGAATTGCACTGGCAGTGCTGGCTCTGTGGGGGGGGCAAGAGCACAGGCAGTGCTGGCTGTGGGGGGGAGCACTGACAGTGCTGCCTGTGTGTGGGGGGGGAGTGCACTGGCAGTGCTGGCTCTGTGAGGGGGGAGTGCACTGGCAGTGCTGGCTCTGTGGGGGGGAAGTGCACTGGCAGTGCTGGCTGTGGGGGAGCACTGACAGTGCTGCCTGTGTGGGGAGCACTGACAGTGCTGGCTGTGTGGGGAGCACTGGCAGTGCTGGCTGTGTGGGGGAGCACTGACAGTGCTGGCTGTGGGGGGGGCACTGACAGTGCTGCCTGTGTGGGGGAGCACTGACAGTGCTGGCTGTGTGGGGGAGCACTGACAGTGCTGGCTGTGTGGGGGAGCACTGACAGTGCTGGTGTCTGGTGGGAGCACTGACAGTGCTGGCTGTGTGGGGGAGCACTGACTGTGCTGGCTGTGTGGTGGGAGCACTGACAGTGCTCGCTGGGTGATGGGAGCACTGACAGTGCTGGCTGTGTGGGGGAGCACGGACAGTGCTGGCTGTGTGGGGGGAGCACTGACAGTGCTGCCTGTGTGGGGAGCACTGACAGTGCTGGCTGTGTGTGGGGAGCACTGACAGTGCTGGCCGTGTGGTGGGAGCACTGACAGTGCTGGCCGTGTGGTGGGAGCACTGACAGTGCTGGCTGTGTGTGGGGGAGCACTGACAGTGCTGGCTGTGTGGGGGAGCACTGACAGTGCTGGTTGTGTGGGTGGAGCACTGACAGTGCTGGCTGTGTGGGGGGAGCACTGACAGTGGTGGCTGTGTGGGGGAGCACTGACAGTGCTGGTGTCTGGTGGGAGCACTGACAGTGCTGGCTGTGTGGGGGAGCACTGACAGTGCTGGCTGTGTGGTGGGAGCACTGACAGTGCTCGCTGTGTGATGGGAGCACTGACAGTGCTGGCTGTGTGGGGGAGCACGGACAGTGCTGGCTGTGTGGGAGGAGCACTGACAGTGCTGCCTGTGTGGGGAGCACTGACAGTGCTGGCTGTGTGGGGGGAGCACTGACAGTGCTGGCCGTGTGGTGGGAGCACTGACAGTGCTGGCCGTGTGGTGGGAGCACTGACAGTGCTGGCTGTGTGTGGGGAGCACTGACAGTGCTGGCTGTGTGGGGGAGCACTGACAGTGCTGGCTGTGTGGGTGGAGCACTGACAGTGCTGGCTGTGTGGGGGGAGCACTGACAGTGCTGGCTGTGTGGGGGGAGCACTGACAGTGCTGGCTGTGTGGGTGGAGCACTGACAGTGCTGGCTGTGTGGGGGGAGCACTGACAGTGTTGGCTGTGTGGGGGAGCACTGACAGTGCTGGCTGTGTGGGGAGCACAGACAGTGCTGGCTCTGTGGTGGGAGCACTGACAGTGCTGCCTGTGTGTGGTGGGAGCACTCACAGTGCTGTCTGTGTGGGGGAGCACTGACAGTGCTGGCTGTGTGTTGGGAGCACTGACAGTGCTGGCTGTGTGTGGTGGGAGCACTCACAGTGCTGTCTGTGTGGGGGGAGCACTGACAGTGCTGGCTGTGTGATGGGAGCACTGACAGTGCTGGCTGTGTGGGGGGAGCACTGACAGTGCTGGCTGTGTGGGGGAGCACTGACAGTGCTGGCTGTGTGGTGGGAGCACTGACAGTGCTGGCTGTGTGGGGGAGCACTGACAGTGCTGGCTGTGTGGTGGGAGCACTGACAGTGCTCGCTGTGTGGTGGGAGCACTGACAGTGCTGACTGTGTGGTGGGAGCACTGACAGTGCTGTCTGTGTGGTGGAAGCACTGACAGTGCTGGCTGTGTGGGGGAGCACTAACAGTGCTGGCTGTGTGGGGGGAGCACTGACAGTGCTGGCTGTGTGCGGGAGCACTGGCAGTGCTGGCTGTGTGAGGGGGAGCACTGACAGTGCTGGCTGTGTGGTGGGAGCACTGACAGTGCTGGCTGTGTGGGGGAGCACTGACAGTGCTTGCTGTGTGGGGGAGCACTGACAGTGCTGGCTGTGTGGGGGAGCACTGACAGTGCTGGCTGTGTGGGGGAGCACTGACAGTGTTGGCTGTCTGGGAGCACTGGCAGTGCTGGCTCTGTGGGGGGGGGAGTGCACTGGCAGTGCTGGCTCTGTGGGGGGGAAGTGCACTGGCAGTGCTGGCTCTGTGGGGGGGAAGTGCACTGGCAGTGCTAGCTCTGTGGGGGGAAGTGCACTGGCAGTGCTGGCTCTGTGGTGGGGAAGTGCACTGGCAGTGCTGGCTCTGTGGGGGGGAAGTGCACTGGCAGTGCTAGCTCTGTGGGGGGGAAGTGCACTGGCCATGCTGGCTCTGTGGGGGGGGGGAAGTGCACTGGCAGTGCTGGCTGTGTGGGGGGGGAGTGCACTGGCAGTGCTGGCTCTGTGGGGGGGGAGTGCACTGGCAGTGCTGGCTCTGTGGGGGGGA
The DNA here is from genome assembly GCF_047496885.1 of Scyliorhinus torazame. Lineage (NCBI taxonomy): Eukaryota > Metazoa > Chordata > Chondrichthyes > Carcharhiniformes > Scyliorhinidae > Scyliorhinus > Scyliorhinus torazame. Next base: position 30,481,229 of record NC_092711.1, on the reverse strand, counting down.
GTGCACTGGCAGTGCTGGCGCTGTGGGGGGGGAGTGCACTGGCAGTGCTGGCTCTGTGGGGGGGGGAAGTGCACTTTCAGTGCTGGCTGTGGGGGGGGGGAAGTGCACTGACAGTGCTGGCTGTGTGGTGGGAGCACTGACAGTGCTGGCTGTGTGGGGGGAGCACTGACAGTGCTGGCTGTGTGGGTAGAGCACTGACAGTGCTGGCTGTGTGGGGGATCACTGACAGTGCTGGCTGTGTGGGGGAGCACTGACAGTGCTGGCTGTGTGGGGGAGCACTGACAGTGCTGGCTGTGTGTCGGGAGCACTGACAGTGCTGGCTGTGTGGTGGGAGCACTGACAGTGCTGGCTGTGTGTGGGGGAGCACTGACAGTGCTGGCTGTGTTGGGAGCACTGACAGTGCCGGCTGTGTGGGGGGAGCACTGACAGTGCTGGCTGTGTGGGGGGAGCACTGACAGTGCTGGCTGTGTGGTGCAGCACTGACAGTGCTGGCTGTGTGGGGGGAGCACTGACAGTGCTGGCTGTGGGGGGGGGGGAAGTGCACTGGCTGTGTGGGGGAGCACTGACAGTGCTGGCTGCGTGGGGGAGCACTGACAGTGCTGGCTGTGTGGTGGGAGCACTGACAGTGCTCGCTGTGTGGTGGGAGCACTGACAGTGCTGGCTGTGTGGGGGAGCACGGACAGTGCTGGCTGTGTGGGGGAGCACTGACAGTGCTGGTTGTGTGGGGGGAGCGCTGACAGTGCTGGCTGTGGGGGGGGGGGAAGTGCACTGGCTGTGTGGGGGAGCACTGACAGTGCTGGCTGCGTGGGGGAGCACTGACAGTGCTGGCTGTGTGGTGGGAGCACTGACAGTGCTCGCTGTGTGGTGGGAGAACTGACAGTGCTGGCTGTGTGGGGGAGCACATACAGTGCTGGCTGTGTGGGGGGAGCACTGACAGTGCTGCCTGTGTGGGGAGCACTGACAGTGCTGGCTGCGTGGGGGAGCACTGACAGTGCTGGCTGTGTGGTGGGAGCACTGACAGTGCTCGCTGTGTGGTGGGAGCACTGACAGTGCTGGCTGTGTGGGGGAGCACGGACAGTGCTGGCTGTGTGGGGGGAGCACTGACAGTGCTGCCTGTGTGGGGAGCACTGACAGTGCTGGCTGTGTGGGGGGAGCACTGACAGTGCTGGCTGTGTGGGTGGAGCACTGACAGTGCTGGCTGTGTGGTGGGAGCACTGACAGTGCTCGCTGTGTGGTGGGAGCACTGACAGTGCTGGCTGTGTGGGGGAGCACGGACAGTGCTGGCTGTGTGGGGGGAGCACTGACAGTGCTGCCTGTGTGGGGAGCACTGACAGTGCTGGCTGTGTGGGGGGAGCACTGACAGTGCTGGCTGTGTGGGTGGAGCACTGACAGTGCTGGCTGTGTGGGGGGAGCACTGACAGTGTTGGCTGTGTGGGGAGCACCGACAGTGCTGGCTGTGTGGTGGGAGCACTGACAGTGCTGCCTGTGTGTGGGAGCACTGGCAGCGCTGGCTGTGTCGTGGGAGCACTCACAGTGCTGTCTGTGTGGGGGATCACTGACAGTGCTGGCTGTGTGATGGGAGCACTGACAGTGCTGGCTGTGTGGTGGGTGCACTGACAGTGCTGGCTGTGTGGGGGAGCACTGACAGTGCTGGCTGTGTGGTGGGAGCACTGACAGTGCTCGCTGTGTGGTGGGAGCACTGACAGTGCTGACTGTGTGGTGGGAGCACTGATAGTGCTGTCTGTGTGGTGGAAGCACTGACAGTGCTGGCTGTGTGGGGGAGCACTAACAGTGCTGGTTGTGTGGGGGGAGCACTGACAGTGCTGGCTGTGTGCGGGAGCACTGACAGTGCTGGCTGTGTGAGGGGGAGCACTGACAGTGCTGGCTGTGTGGTGGGAGCACTGAGAGTGCTGGCTGTGTGGGGGGGGGGAGCACTGACATTGCTGGCTGTGTGGTGGGAGCACTGACTGTGCTGGCTGAGTGGTGGGAGCACTGACAGTGCTGGCTGTGTGGGGGGAGCACTGACAGTGCTGGCTGTGGGGGGTGGAAGTGCACTGGCAGTGCTGGCTGTGTGGGGGAGCACTGACAGTGCTGGCTTTGTGGTCGGAGCACTGACAGTGCTGGCTGTGTGGTGCGAGCACTGACTGTGCTGGCTGAGTGGTGGGAGCACTGCCAGTGCTGGCTGTGTGGGGGAGCACTGACAGTGCTGGCTGTGGGGGGTGGAAGTGCTCTGGCAGTGCTGGCTGTGTGGGGGAGCACTGACAGTGCTGGCTTTGTGGTCGGAGCACTGACAGTGCTGGCTGTGTGGTGGGAGCACTGACAGTGCTGGCTGTGTGGGGGAACACTGACAGTGATGGCTGCGTGGTGGGAGCACTGACAGTGCTGGCTGTGTGGGGGAGCTCTGACAGTGCTGGCTGTGTGGTGGGAGCACTGACAGTGCTGGCTGTGTGGGGAGCACTTACAGTGCTGGCTGTGTGGGGGAGCACTGACAGTGCTGGCTGTGTGGTGGGAGCACTGACAGTGCTCGCTGTGTGATGGGAGCACTGACAGTGCTGGCTGTGTGGGGGAGCACGGACAGTGCTGGCTGTGTGGGGGGAGCACTGACAGTGCTGCCTGTGTGGGGAGCACTGACAGTGCTGGCTGTGTGGGGGGAGCACTGACAGTGCTGGCCGTGTGGTGGGAGCACTGACAGTGCTGGCCGTGTGGTGGGAGCACTGACAGTGCTGGCTGTGTGTGGGGGAGCACTGACAGTGCTGGCTGTGTGGGGGAGCACTGACAGTGCTGGCTGTGTGGGTGGAGCACTGACAGTGCTGGCTGTGTGGGGGGAGCACTGACAGTGCTGGCTGTGTGGGGGGAGCACTGACATTGCTGGCTGTGTGGGTGGAGCACTGACAGTGCTGGCTGTGTGGGGGGAGCACTGACAGTGTTGGCTGTGTGGGGGAGCACTGACAGTGCTGGCTGTGTGGGGAGCACAGACAGTGCTGGCTCTGTGGTGGGAGCACTGACAGTGCTGCCTGTGTGTGGTGGGAGCACTCACAGTGCTGTCTGTGTGGGGGAGCACTGACAGTGCTGGCTGTGTGATGGGAGCACTGACAGTGCTGGCTGTGTGTGGTGGGAGCACTCACAGTGCTGTCTGTGTGGGGGGAGCACTGACAGTGCTGGCTGTGTGATGGGAGCACTGACAGTGCTGGCTGTGTGGGGGGAGCACTGACAGTGCTGGCTGTGTGGGGGAGCACTGACAGTGCTGGCTGTGTGGTGGGAGCACTGACAGTGCTGGCTGTGTGGGGGAGCACTGACAGTGCTGGCTGTGTGGTGGGAGCACTGACAGTGCTCGCTGTGTGGTGGGAGCACTGACAGTGCTGACTGTGTGGTGGGAGCACTGACAGTGCTGTCTGTGTGGTGGAAGCACTGACAGTGCTGGCTGTGTGGGGGAGCACTAACAGTGCTGGCTGTGTGGGGGGAGCACTGACAGTGCTGGCTGTGTGCGGGAGCACTGGCAGTGCTGGCTGTGTGAGGGGGAGCACTGACAGTGCTGGCTGTGTGGTGGGAGCACTGACAGTGCTGGCTGTGTGGGGGAGCACTGACAGTGCTTGCTGTGTGGGGGAGCACTGACAGTGCTGGCTGTGTGGGGGAGCACTGACAGTGCTGGCTGTGTGGGGGAGCACTGACAGTGTTGGCTGTCTGGGAGCACTGGCAGTGCTGGCTCTGTGGGGGGGGAGTGCACTGGCAGTGCTGGCTCTGTGGGGGGGAAGTGCACTGGCAGTGCTGGCTCTGTGGGGGGGAAGTGCACTGGCAGTGCTAGCTCTGTGGGGGGAAGTGCACTGGCAGTGCTGGCTCTGTGGTGGGGAAGTGCACTGGCAGTGCTGGCTCTGTGGGGGGGAAGTGCACTGGCAGTGCTAGCTCTGTGGGGGGGAAGTGCACTGGCCATGCTGGCTCTGTGGGGGGGGGGGAAGTGCACTGGCAGTGCTGGCTGTGTGGGGGGGGAGTGCACTGGCAGTGCTGGCTCTGTGGGGGGGGAGTGCACTGGCAGTGCTGGCTCTGTGGGGGGGAGTGCACTGGCAGTGCTGGCGCTGTGGGGGGGAGTGCACTGGCAGTGCTGGCTCTGTGGGGGGGGGGGGAAGTGCACTTTCAGTGCTGGCTGTGGGGGGGGGGGGAAGTGCACTGACAGTGCTGGCTGTGTGGTGGGAGCACTGACAGTGCTGGCTGTGTGGGGGGAGCACTGACAGTGCTGGCTGTGTGGGGGGAGCACTGACAGTGCTGGCTGTGTGGGGGATCACTGACAGTGCTGGCTGTGTGGGGGAGCACTGACAGTGCTGGCTGTGTGGGGGGAGCACTGACAGTGCTGGCTGTGTGTCGGGAGCACTGACAGTGCTGGCTGTGTGGTGGGAGCACTGACAGTGCTGGCTGTGTGTGGGGGAGCACTGACAGTGCTGGCTGTGTGGGGAGCACTGACAGTGCCGGCTGTGTGGGGGGAGCACTGACAGTGCTGGCTGTGTGGGGGGAGCACTGACAGTGCTGGCTGTGTGGTGCAGCACTGACAGTGCTGGCTGTGTGGGGGGAGCACTGACAGTGCTGGCTGTGGGGGGGGGGGGGGAAGTGCACTGGCTGTGTGGGGGAGCACTGACAGTGCTGGCTGCGTGGGGGAGCACTGACAGTGCTGGCTGTGTGGTGGGAGCACTGACAGTGCTCGCTGTGTGGTGGGAGCACTGACAGTGCTGGCTGTGTGGGGGAGCACGGACAGTGCTGGATGTGTGGGGGAGCACTGACAGTGCTGGTTGTGTGGGGGGAGCGCTGACAGTGCTGGCTGTGGGGGGGGGGAAGTGCACTGGCTGTGTGGGGGAGCACTGACAGTGCTGGCTGCGTGGGGGAGCACATACAGTGCTGGCTATGTGGGGGGAGCACTGACAGTGCTGCCTGTGTGGGGAGCACTGACAGTGCTGGCTGTGTGGTGGGAGCACTGACAGTGCTCGCTGTGTGGTGGGAGAACTGACAGTGCTGGCTGTGTGGGGGAGCACATACAGTGCTGGCTGTGTGGGGGGAGCACTGACAGTGCTGCCTGTGTGGGGAGCACTGACAGTGCTGGCTGCGTGGGGGAGCACTGACAGTGCTGGCTGTGTGGTGGGAGCACTGACAGTGCTCGCTGTGTGGTGGGAGCACTGACAGTGCTGGCTGTGTGGGGGAGCACGGACAGTGCTGGCTGTGTGGGGGGAGCACTGACAGTGCTGCCTGTGTGGGGAGCACTGACAGTGCTGGCTGTGTGGGGGGAGCACTGACAGTGCTGGCTGTGTGGGTGGAGCACTGACAGTGCTGGCTGTGTGGGGGGAGCACTAACAGTGTTGGCTGTGTGGGGAGCACAGACAGTGCTGGCTGTGTGGTGGGAGCACTGACAGTGCTGCCTGTGTGTGGGAGCACTGGCAGCGCTGGCTGTGTCGTGGGAGCACTCACAGTGCTGTCTGTGTGGGGGATCACTGACAGTGCTGGCTGTGTGATGGGAGCACTGACAGTGCTGGCTGTGTGGTGGGAGCACTGACAGTGCTGGCTGTGTGGGGGAGCACTGACAGTGCTGGCTGTGTGGTGGGAGCACTGACAGTGCTCGCTGTGTGGTGGGAGCACTGACAGTGCTGACTGTGTGGTGGGAGCACTGATAGTGCTGTCTGTGTGGTGGAAGCACTGACAGTGCGGGCTGTGTGGGGGAGCACTAACAGTGCTGGTTGTGTGGGGGGAGCACTGACAGTGCTGGCTGTGTGCGGGAGCACTGACAGTGCTGGCTGTGTGAGGGGGAGCACTGACAGTGCTGGCTGTGTGGTGGGAGCACTGAGAGTGCTGGCTGTGTGGGTGGGGAGCACTGACATTGCTGGCTGTGTGGTGGGAGCACTGACTGTGCTGGCTGAGTGGTGGGAGCACTGACAGTGCTGGCTGTGTGGGGGGAGCACTGACAGTGCTGGCTGTGGGGGGTGGAAGTGCACTGGCAGTGCTGGCTGTGTGGGGGAGCACTGACAGTGCTGGCTTTGTGGTCGGAGCACTGACAGTGCTGGCTGTGTGGTGCGAGCACTGACTGTGCTGGCTGAGTGGTGGGAGCACTGACAGTGCTGGCTGTGTGGGGGGAGCACTGACAGTGCTGGCTGTGGGGGGTGGAAGTGCTCTGGCAGTGCTGGCTGTGTGGGGGAGCACTGACAGTGCTGGCTTTGTGGTCGGAGCACTGACAGTGCTGGCTGTGTGGTGGGAGCACTGACAGTGCTGGCTGTGTGGGGGAGCACTGACAGTGCTGGCTGCGTGGGGGAGCACTGACAGTGCTGGCTGTGTGGTGGGAGCACTGACAGTGCTCGCTGTGTGGTGGGAGCACTGACAGTGCTGGCTGTGTGGGGGAGCACGGACAGTGCTGGCTGTGTGGGGGAGCACTGACAGTGCTGGTTGTGTGGGGGGAGCGCTGACAGTGCTGGCTGTGGGGGGGGGGGAAGTGCACTGGCTGTGTGGGGGAGCACTGACAGTGCTGGCTGCGCGGGGGAGCACTGACAGTGCTGGCTGTGTGGTGGGAGCACTGACAGTGCTCGCTGTGTGGTGGGAGAACTGACAGTGCTGGCTGTGTGGGGGAGCACATACAGTGCTGGCTGTGTGGGGGGAGCACTGACAGTGCTGCCTGTGTGGGGAGCACTGACAGTGCTGGCTGCGTGGGGGAGCACTGACAGTGCTGGCTGTGTGGTGGGAGCACTGACAGTGCTCGCTGTGTGGTGGGAGCACTGACAGTGCTGGCTGTGTGGGGGAGCACGGACAGTGCTGGCTGTGTGGGGGGAGCACTGACAGTGCTGCCTGTGTGGGGAGCACTGACAGTGCTGGCTGTGTGGGGGGAGCACTGACAGTGCTGGCTGTGTGGGTGGAGCACTGACAGTGCTGGCTGTGTGGGGGGAGCACTGACAGTGTTGGCTGTGTGGGGAGCACAGGCAGTGCTGGCTGTGTGGTGGGAGCACTGACAGTGCTGCCTGTGTGTGGGAGCACTGGCAGCGCTGGCTGTGTCGTGGGAGCACTCACAGTGCTGTCTGTGTGGGGGATCACTGACAGTGCTGGCTGTGTGATGGGAGCACTGACAGTGCTGGCTGTGTGGTGGGAGCACTGACAGTGCTGGCTGTGTGGGGGAGCACTGACAGTGCTGGCTGTGTGGTGGGAGCACTGACAGTGCTCGCTGTGTGGTGGGAGCACTGACAGTGCTGACTGTGTGGTGGGAGCACTGATAGTGCTGTCTGTGTGGTGGAAGCACTGACAGTGCTGGCTGTGTGGGGGAGCACTAACAGTGCTGGCTGTGTGGGGGGAGCACTGACAGTGCTGGCTGTGTGCGGGAGCACTGACAGTGCTGGCTGTGTGAGGGGGAGCACTGACAGTGCTGGCTGTGTGGTGGGAGCACTGAGAGTGCTGGCTGTGTGGGGGGGGGAGCACTGACATTGCTGGCTGTGTGGTGGGAGCACTGACTGTGCTGGCTGAGTGGTGGGAGCACTGACAGTGCTGGCTGTGTGGGGGGAGCACTGACAGTGCTGGCTGTGGGGGGTGGAAGTGCACTGGCAGTGCTGGCTGTGTGGGGGAGCACTGACAGTGCTGGCTTTGTGGTCGGAGCACTGACAGTGCTGGCTGTGTGGTGCGAGCACTGACTGTGCTGGCTGAGTGGTGGGAGCACTGACAGTGCTGGCTGTGTGGGGGGAGCACTGACAGTGCTGGCTGTGGAGGGTGGAAGTGCTCTGGCAGTGCTGGCTGTGTGGGGGAGCACTGACAGTGCTGGCTTTGTGGTCGGAGCACTGACAGTGCTGGCTGTGTGGTGGGAGCACTGACAGTGCTGGCTGTGTGGGGGAGCACTGACAGTGATGGCTGCGTGGTGGGAGCACTGACAGTGCTGGCTGTGTGGGGGAGCTCTGACAGTGCTGGCTGTGTGGTGGGAGCACTGACAGTGCTGGCTGTGTGGGGAGCACTTACAGTGCTGGCTGTGTGGTGGGAGCACTGACAGTGCTGGCTGTGTGGTGGGAGCACTGACAGTGCTGGCTGTGTGGTGGGAGCACTGACAGTGCTGGCTCTGTGGTGGGAGCACTGACAGTGCTGGCTGTGTGGGGGAGCACTGACAGTGCTGGCTGTGTGGGGGGAGCACATTCAGTGCTGGCTGTGTGGTGGGAACACTGACAGTGCTGGCTGTGTGGGGATCACTGACAGTGCTGGCTGTGTGGGGGGAGCACTGACAGTGCTGGCTGTGTGGGGGGAGAACTGACAGTGCTGGCTGTGTGGTGGGAACACTGACTGTGCTGGCTGTGTGGGGGAGCACTGAGAGTGCTGGCTTTGTGGTCGGAGCACTGACAGTGCTGGCTGTGTGGTGGGAACACTGACAGTGCTGGATGTGTGGAGGGAGCACTGGCAGTGCTGGCTGTGTGGGGAGCACTGACAGTGCTGGCTGTGTGGGAGGTGCGCTGGCAGTGCTGGCTGTGTGGTGGGAACACTGACAGTGCTGGATGTGTGGCGGGAACACTGACAGTGCTGGCTGTGTGGGGGAGCACTGACAGTGCTGGCTGTGTGGGGGAGCACTGACAGTGCTGGCTGTGTGGTGGGAGCACTGACAGTGCTGGCTGTGTGGTGGGAGCACTGACAGTGCTGGCTGTGCGGGGGAGCACTGACGGTGCTGGCTGTGTGGGGGGAGCACTGACAGTGCTGGCTGTGTGGTGGGAGCACTGACGGTGCTGGCTGTGTGGTGGGAGCACTGACAGTGCTGGCTGTGTGGGGGGAGCACTGACAGTGCTGGCTGTGTGGTGGGAGCACTGACGGTGCTGGCTGTGTGGGGGGAGCACAGACAGTGCTGGCTGTGTGTGGGAGCACTGACAGTGCTGGCTGTGTGGTGGGAGCACTGACAGTGCTGGCTGTGTGGGGGGAGCACTGACAGTTCTGGCTGTGTGGGGGGAGCACTGAAAGTGCTGGCTGTGTGGGGGGAGCACTGACAGTGCTGGCTGTGTGGGGAGCACTGACAGTGCTGGCTGTGTGGGGGAGCACTGACAGTGCTTGCTGTGCGGGGGGAGCACTGACAGTGCTGGCTGTGTGGTGGGAGCACTGACAGTGCAGGCTGACATAAAATGGCCATTGTGAACAGACATAAAATGGCCATTGTGAACAGACATAAAATGACTATTGTGAACTGACATACAATGGCCAACGTGAACTGACATAAAATGGCCATTGTGAACTGACATAAAATGGCCACCGTGAACTGACATAAAATGGACCCCGTGAACTGACATAAAATGGCCATTGTGAACTGATATACAATGGCTACCGTGAATTGACATAAAATGGCCACTGTGAACTGACATAAAATGGCCATTGTGAACTGACATAAAATGGCCATTGTGAACTGACATACAATGGCTACCGTGAATTGACATAAAATGGCCACTGTGAACTGACATAAAATGGCCATTGTGAACTGACATAAAATGGCCACCGTGAACTGACATTAAATGGACCCCGTGAACTGACATAAAATGGCCATTGTGAACCGACATACAATGGCCACCATGAACTGACATAAAATTGCCATTGTGAACTGATATACAATGGCTACCGTGAATTGACATAAAATGGCCACTGTGAACTGACATAAAATGGCCATTGAGAACTCACATACAATGGCCATTGTGAACTGACATACAATGGCCCCAGTGAACTGACATAAACTGTCCATTGTGAACTGACATACAATGGACGCCATGAACTGACATACAATGGCCACCGTGAACTGACATAAAATGGCCATTGCGAGCTGACATAAAATGGCCCCCGTCAACCGACATAAAATGACCACCGTGAACTGACATAAAATGGCCACCATGTACTGACATAAAATGGCCCCCATCGACTGAATAAAATGGCCCCCGTGAACTGCCATAAAATGGCCACTGTGAACTGAGATAAAATGGCCACCGTGAACTGACATAAAATGACAATTGTGTACTTGACATACAATAGCCACCATGAACTGACATAAAATGGCCCCCGTGAACTGACATAAAATGGCCACCGTGAAATGACATAACATGGCCCCCGTGAACTAACATGAACTGGCCACCGCAACTGAGATAAAATGGCTATTGCAAACTGACATAAAATGGCCATTGTGAACTCACATCCAATGGCCACCGTGAACTGACACAAAATGGCCACCGTCAACTGAGAAAAAATGGCCATTGCAAACTGACATAAAATGGCCATTGTGAACTGACAAACAATGGCCATTGTGAACTGACATAAAAGGGCCCCCGTGAACTGTCATAAACTGTCCATTGTGAACTGACATAAAATGGCCATTGTGAACTGACATAAAATGGCCATTGTGAACTGACATAAAATGGACCCTGTGAACTGACATAAAATGGCCACTGTGAACTGACATAACATGGCCCTCGTGAACCAAACATGAACTGGCAACCGCAACTGAGATAAAATGGCCATTGCAAAATGACATAAAATGGCCATTGTGAAATGACATACAATGGACCCCGTGAACTGACACAAAATGGCCACCATCAACTGAGAAAAAATGGTCATTGCAAACTGACATAAAATGGCCATTGTGAACTGACATACAATGGTCACCAAGAACTGACATAAAATGGCCATTGTGAACTGACATAAAATGGCCACAGTGAACTGACTTACAATGGCCACCGTGAACTGACATAAAATGGCCATTGAGAACTGACATAAAATGGCCATTGTGAACTGACATAAAATGGTCATTGTGAACTGACATACAATGGCCCCCGTGAACTGACATAAAATGGCCATTGTGAACTGACATAAAATGGACCCCGTGAACTGACATAAAATGGTCATTGTGAACTGACATACAATGGCCCCCGTGAACTGACATAAAATGGCCAATGTGAACTGACATAATATGGCCCCCGTGAACTGACATAAAATGGCCATTGCGAACTGACATAAAATGGCTACCGTGTACTGACAAAAAATGGCCACTGCGACCTGACATAAAAAGGCCCCCGTGAACTGACATAAAATGGCCATTGAGAACTGACATACAATGGCCATTGTGAACTGACATACAATGGCCCCCGTGAACTGACATAAACTGCCCATTGTGAACTGACGTACAATGGACGCCATGAACTGACATACAATGGCCACCATGAACTGACATAAAATGGCCGTTGCGAACTGGCATAAAATGGCCCCCGTCAACCGACATAAAATGACCACCGTGAACTGACATAAAATGGCCACCATGTACTGACATAAAATGGCCCCCATCGACTGAATAAAATGGCCCCCGTGAACTGACATAAAATGACCACTGTGAACTGAGATAAAATGGCCACCGTGAACTGACATAAAATGACAATTGTGTACTGACATACAATAGCCACCATGAACTGACATAAAATGGCCCCCGTGAACTGACATAAAATGGCCACCGTGAACTGACATAACATGGCCCCCGTGAACCAACATGAAATGGTCACCGCAACTGAGATAAAATGGCCATTGCAAACTGACTAAAATGGCCATTGTGAACTGACATAAAATGGCCACCGTGAACTGACACAAAATGGCCACCGTGAACTGACATAAATGACCATTGTGAACTGACATAAAATGGCCATTGTGAACTCACATACAATGGCCACCGTGAAATGACACAAAATGGCCACAGTCAACTGAGAAAAAATGGCCATTGCAAACTGACATAAAATGGCCATTGTGAACTGACATACAATGGCCATTGTGAACTGACATAAAAGGGCCCCCGTGAACTGACATAAAAGGGCCCCCGTGAACTGACATAAAATGGACCCCGTGAACTGACATAAAATGGCCACTGTGAACTGACATAACATGGCCCCCGTGAACCAAACATGAACTGGCCACAGCAACTGAGATAAAATGGCCATTGCAAACTGACATAAAATGGCCATTGCGAACTGACATACAATGGCCACCGTGAACAGACACAAAATGGCCACCGTCAACTGAGAAAAAATGGCCATTGCAAACTGACATAAAATGGCCATTGTGAACTGACATACATTGGCCAATGTGAACTGACATACAATGGCCACCATGAACTGACATAAAATGGCAATTGTGAACTGACTTACAATGGCCACCGTGATCTGACATAAAATGGCCATTGTGAACTGACATAAAATGGCCATTGTGAACTGACATAAAATGGACTCCGTGAACTGACATAAAATGGCCATTGTGAACTGACATACAATGGCCCCCGTGAACTGACATAAAATGGCCAATGTGAACTGACATAAAATGGCCCCGTGAATTGACATAAAATGGCCATTGCGACCTGACATAAAATGGCTACCGTGAACTGACATAAAATGGCCATTGTGAACTGACATAAAATGGCCATTGTGAACTGACATAAACTGTCCATTCTGAACTGACATAAAATGGCCCCCTTGAACTGACATAAAATGGCCATTGTGAACTGGCATAAAATGGCCATTGTGAACTGACATACAATGGCCACCGTGAACTGACATAAAATGGCCCCGTGAATTGACATAAAATGGCCATAGCGACCTGACATAAAATGGCTACCGTGAACTGACATAAAATGGCCATTGTGAACTGACATAAAATGGCCATTGTGAACTGACATAAACTGTCCATTGTGAACTGACATAAAATGGCCCCCTTGAACTGACATAAAATGGCCATTGTGAACTGGCATAAAATGGCCATTGTGAACTGACATACAATGGCCACCGTGAACTGACACAAAATGGCCACCGTCAACTGAGAAAAAATGGCCATTGCAAACTGACATAAATTGGCCATTGTGAACTGACATACAATGGCCAATGTGAACTGACATACAATGGCCACCATGAACTGACATAAAATGGCCATTGTGAACTGACATAAAATGGCCATTGTGAACTGACTTACAATGGCCACCGTGATCTGACATAAAATGGCCATTGTGAACTGACATAAAATGGCCATTGTGAACTGACATAAAATGGACCCCGTGAACTGACATAAAATGGCCATTGTGAACTGACATACAATGGCCCCCGTGAACTGACATAAAATGGCCCCCGTGAATTGACATAAAATGGCCATTGCGACCTGACATAAAATGGCTACCGTGAACTGACATAAACTGTCCATTGTGAACTGGCATACAATGGTTATTGCGACCTGACATACAATGGCCCCCGTGAACTGACATAAAGAGTCCATTCTGAACTGACATAAAATGGCCATTGCGACCTGACATAAAATGGCCCCCGTGAACTGACATAAAATGGCCATTGTGAACTGACATAAAATGGCCACTGTGAACTGACATAAAATGGCCACCGTGAGCTGACATAAAATGGCCACCGTGAATTGAGATAAAATGGCCCCCGTGAACCGACATAAACTGTCCATTGCAAATTGACATAAAATGGCCATTCTGAACTGACATACAATGGCCACCGTGAACTGACATAAAATGGCCATTGCAAATTGACATAAAATGACTATTGTGAACTGACATAAAATGGCCATTGTGAACTGACATAAAATGGCCATTGTGAACTGACATAAAATGGCCATTGTGAACTGATATACAATGGCCACCGTGAACTGACTTAAAATGGCCGTTGTAAACTGACATAAAATGGCCATTGTGAACTGACATACAATGGCCACCGTGAACTGATATAAAATGGCTATTGCGACCTGACCTAAAAAGGCCCCCGTGAACTGACATGAACTGTCCATTGTTAACTGACATAAAATGGCTATTGTGAACTGACATAAAATGGCTCCCGTGAACCGACATAAAATGGCCACTGCGAACTGAGATAAAATGGCTCCCGTGAACCGACATAAAATGTTCACCGTGAACTGACATACAATGGCCATTGTGAACTGACATACAATGGCTATCGCGAACTGATGTAAAATGGCCACCATGAACTGACATAAAATGGCCGACTGCTGATTGTAGATTTTGTTTTGGCAGAGTTCCAGAGAGAGACGGAGAGACGCAGAGACCGAGAGAGATGGAGAGGGGAGAACACCCTCCCCACCCCCCTTGCCGAGAGATATGGAGAAGGGGAACCCCCCCCCCACCGAGAGAGATGGAGAAGGGGAACCCCCCCACCGAGAGAGATGGAGAAGGGGAACCCCCCCCCACCGAGAGAGATGGAGAAGGGGGACCCCCCCCCACAGAGAGAGATGGAGAGGGTGGAACCCCCCTCCCCCCACCGAGAGAGATGGAGAAGGAGACCCCCCACAAAGCGTGATGGAGAAGGGGGAACCCCCCCCCCACCGAGAGAGAGATGGAGAGGGTGGGCCCCCTCCCCCCCCCCCGCCGAGAGAGATGGAGAGGGGGGAACTCCCCTTCCACCGAGAGAGATGGAGAGGGTGGACCCCCTCCCCCCCCCCGCCGAGAGAGAGATGGAGAGGGGGAACTCCCCTTCCACCGAGAGAGATGGAGAGGGTGGACCCCCTCCCCCCCCCCCCCCCGCCGAGAGAGAGATGGAGAGGGGGAACTCCCCTTCCACCGAGAGAGATGGAGAGGGTGGACCCCCTCCCCCCCCCCGCCGAGAGAGATGGAGAGGGGGGAACCCTGCCCCCACCGAGAGAGATGGAGAGGGGAGAACTCCCCCTCCCCCTACCGAGAGAGATGGAGAGGGTGGACCCCCCTCCCCCGCCGAGAGAGATGGAGAAGGAGACCCCCCACAAAGCGTGATGGAGAAAGGGGGAACCCCCACCCCCACCGAGAGAGAGATGGAGAGGGTGGAACCACCCCCCCCCCCCCGCCGAGAGAGATGGAGAGGGGGGAACTCCCCCCCCCCCCACCGAGAGAGAGATGGAGAGGGTGGAACCACCCCCCCCCTACCGGGAGAGATGGAGAGGGGGGAACTCCCCTCCACCGAGAGAGATGGAGAGGGTGGAACCGCCCCCCCCCCCCCGCCGAGAGAGATGGAGAGGGGTCCCCCCCACCGAGAGAGATGGAGAGAGGGGACCCCCCCCCGCCGAGAGAGATGGAGAGGGGTCCCCCTCCACCAAGAGAGATGGAGAGGGTGGACCCCCCCCCCCCCACAGAGATGGAGTGGGTGGAACCCCCCTCCCCCACCGAGAGAGATGGAGAAGGAGACCCCCCACAAAGCGTGATGGAGAAAGGGGGAACCCCCCCCCCCACCGAGAGAGAGATGGAGAGGGGGGACCCCCCCAACGAGAGAGATGTAGAGGGGGGACCCCCCACTGAGAGAGATGGAGAGGGGGACCCGCCCCACCGAGAGGGATGGAGAGGGGGGGACCCCCCACCGAGAGAGACGGAGAGGGGGGACCCCCCCACCGAGAGGGATGGAGAGGGGGGAACCCCCACCCCACCGAGAGAGATGGAGAGGGGGGAATCCCCCCCACACCGAGAGAGATGGAGGGGGGGAACCACCACCCCCACCGAGAGGGATGGAGAGGGGGAACCCACCCCAACGAAAGAGATGTAGAGGGGGGACCCCCCACTGAGAGAGATGGAGAGGGGGACCCGCCCCACCGAGAGGGATGGAGAGGGGGGGACCCCCCACCGAGAGAGACGGAGAGGGGGGACCCCCCCACCGAGAGGGATGGAGAGGGGGGAACCCCCACCCCACCGAGAGAGATGGAGAGGGGGGAATCCCCCCCACACCGAGAGAGATGGAGGGGGGGAACCACCACCCCCACCGAGAGGGATGGAGAGGGGGAACCCACCCCAACGAAAGAGATGTAGAGGGGGGACCCCCCACTGAGAGAGATGGAGAGGGGGACCCCCCCCCCACAGAGATGGAGTGTGTGGAACCCCCCTCCCCCACCGAGAGAGATGGAGAAGGAGATCCCCCACAAAGCGTGATGGAGAGGGGGGAACCCCCCCCCCCCCCCACCGAGAGAGAGATGGAGAGCGGGGAACTCCCCCTCCACCGAGAGAGATGGAGAGGGTGGACCTCCTCCCCCCCCCGCCGAGAGAGATGGAGAGGGGGTCCCCCCCACCGAGAGAGATGGAGAGGGGGGAACCCTGCCCCCACCGAGAGAGATGGAGACGGTGGAACCCCCCCCCCCCCCTCCGAGAGAGATGGAGACGGGGTCCCCCCCACCGAGAGAGATGGAGAGAGGGGAACCCCACCGAGAGAGATGGAGAGGGGGGACTCCCCCAGCGAGAGAGATGGAGAGGGGGGACCCCCCCACCGAGAGAGATAGAGAGGCGGGAACCCCCCACCCACCGAGAGAGATAGAGAGGGGGGAACTCCCCCTCCACCGAGAGAGATGGAGAGGGTGGACCCCCCCCCCCCCCCGCCGTGAGAGATGGAGGGAGGTCCCCCCCTCCACCGAGAGAGATGGAGAGGGGGGAACCCTGCCCCCACCGAGAGAGATGGAGAGGGGGGACCCCCCACCAAGAGAGATGGAGAGGGGGGACTCCCCCACCGAGAGAGAATGAGAGGGGGGACCCGTCCCCCCACCCCCCCACCGAGACGGAGATGAAAACTACAGGGGATGGGCACAATGGAAATGTGGAGCTTATTCAAGGAACAGCTACTGCGTGTCCTTGATAAGTATGTACCTGTCAGGCAGGGAGGAAGTGGTCGAGCAAGGGAACCGTGGTTTACTAAGGCAGTTGAAACACTTGTCTAGAGGAAGAAGGAAGGAGGCTTATGTAAAGATGAGACATGAAGGTTCAGTAAGGGCGCTCGAGAGTTACAAGTTAGCTAGGAAGGACCTAAAGAGAGAGCTAAGAAGAGCCAGGAGGGGACATGAGAAGTCTTTGGAAGGTAGGATCAAGGATAACCCTAAAGCTTTCTATAGATATGTCAGGAATAAAAGAATGACTAGGGTAAGAGTAGGGCCAGTCAAGGACAGGAGTGGGAAGTTGTGCTTGGAGTCCGAGGAGATAGGCGAGGTGCTATATGAATATTTTTCATCACTATTCACACAGCAAAAAGACAATGTTGACGAGGAGAATACTGAGATTCAGGCTACTATACTAGAAGGGCTTGAGGTTCATAAGGAGGAGGTGTTAACTATTCTGGAAAGGGTGAAAATTGATAAGTCCCCTGGGCCGGATACGATTTGTCCTAGGATTCTCTGGGAAGCTAGGGAGGAGATTACAGAGCCTTTGGCTTTGATCTTTAAGTCATCTTTGTCAACAGGAATAGTGCCAGAAGACTGGAGGATAGCAAATGTTGTCCCCTTGTTCAAGAAGGAGAGTAGAGACAACACCGCTAAATATAGACCAGTGAGCCTAACTTCTGTTGTGGGCAAAATCTTGGAAAGGTTTATAAGAGATAGGGTGTATAATCATCTGGAAAGGAATAATTTGATTAGACATAGTCAAAACGGTTTCGTGAAGGGTCGGTTGTGCCTCACAAACCATATAGGGTTCTTTGAGAAGGTGAGAAACAGGTGGATGAGGGTAAAGCAGTTGATGTGGTGTATATGGATTTCAGTAAAGCATTTGACAAGGTTCCCCACGGTAGGCTACTGCAGAAAATACGGAAGCATGGG